>NW_012102484.1:0-65919 GCF_000951045.1 Mandrillus leucophaeus
AAAAAAAAAAAAAAAAATAGAAAGAAAAAGAAAAAGAATGTAATAGTCCATCCTCCCAGGCTTCAAGGAGCCATGCCTGGAGGGAGAATGGAGTGAGGACGCACAGTCTTCACCAGGTTATTGACACCCATTGTCATTTCCAGAAACTTCTAGTGCTGGGTTAGGCATTTGCAAAAATATTTTTAAATTTACTTATTTCATCATCCCAGAAGGAAAAGTGTTATTAACCACCTTTTACATTTAAGGCAACTGAAACTTAGACACCTGCCACAAAGTTTATAAGTAGCAGAGAGGTTTTGAAATCTGGTCTCCTTAATTCTTTAACTCATTATTTATGCCAGAGAACAGAAAAATGATCGTAATTCCTGTGTACGCTTGTTCATGAGAGCAACATTTTTACAGATAACACTTGTAATCTTTTGACTTCAAATTGAGATTTACAGTTTAGAAATGTTTCCATATACAGTATCTCATTGACCCTCTGTATGATAACCCCGTGTGGTAAGTAGTACAGCTGTTATTATCTTACTTTATAGATAAGGAAAATAATGATAAGGCCCTGTGATTTGTCCAAGTTTACATGGAATTTGTTATTCACTGTTTATATTAGATGGCGGTGTTTTCTAAAGCCAACAGAGAAAGTAGCAGGAAAAGTCTATTACACATAAGCAAAATGGTTGTGCAATATTCTTTGGATTAGAATAAGACCATTTCTGGACTTTGGCACAAAGTGATGCCATCATATTATTGTGCAGTTTTTCCTTTCTTTCCTGCTTTGATATGAAGCAAGAGAGACCTGGGAGTAGGGGCAAGCAAATAAAGCAGGCATTTATCTGACAAGAAAAGCTAGGAAGATTTAACAAGGTTATCCTTCTTCTTAGCTGACAGACAAGTATTTCCCAAGACAGCTCCGTAATTGAGTGGACAATGCATTTGATGGATTTGTGTATTGTGGTGTAAGTGAAGTGGCAGCTGATGGGCTTTCAGATAGGTAGATAAATGGGCTTTCAGATAGATCACCATTACAATCTCAGTTCAGACGTGTGATCTTGGAGGAGCTATAGAAATTATAAAAATGCTAGAAGAAAACCTCGGGATGACTCTCCAGGATAATGCTCTGGGAAAAGATTTTATTGCTAAGACCCCAAAAGCACAGGAAACAAAACCCAAAAATAGATAAATGAGACTAGATTAAACTAAAGAGTTTCTGTGAGGCAAGGGAAACACTCAACAGAGTGAAGAAACAACCCACAGTATGGGAATATGGCCATTGTAGAATGGCTGTTATTACAAAGACCAAAAATAACAGATGTTGGCAAGTATGTGGAGAGAAAAGAACTCTTATACATTCAGTAAACGGTGCTGGGAAAACTGGATGTCCGCATGCAGAAGAATGAAATTAGACCCTTTTATTACAACATATACAAAAATCAACTAAAAATGGATTAAACACTTACATGTAAGACCTGACACCATAAATCTACTAGAAGAAAACATATGGTATAACTCTATGATATTCGTCTATACAATTACTTTTTGGATATGATCCAAAAGTATAAGCAACGGAAGAAAAAATAGGTAAATGAAATTACATCAAACTGAAAAGCTTCTGGCACAGCAAAGGAAACAAAAGAATGAAGAGACAATCTGCAGAATGGGAGAAAGTATTTGCAAACTATACGTCTGATAAGGGGTTAATATCTAAAATATTTGAGGAACTCAAACAACTCAATAGTAAGAAAACAAATAACGTGATTTAAAAATGGGAAAAGGATCTGGATCGACATTTCTCAAAAGAAGACATACAAATGGCCAACAGGTATATGAAAAAGTGCTCAACATCACTAATAATCAGATAAATTCAAATTAAAACCACCACGAGATATCACCTCATACTCCTTAGGATGGCTATTATTAAAAGGACAAAAGATAACAATGTTGATGAGGATGTGGAGATAAGTGAACCCTTGCACACTGTTGGTGGGATTGTGAATTAGTACAGCCATTATGGAAAACAATATGGAGGTTTCTAAAAAAAAAAAAACTAAAAGCAGAACTACTACATCATCCGGCAATCTCACCACTGGGTGTATACCCAAAGGAAATGAAATCAGTATGTCTGAGAGATATCTTCCATGTTCTTTGCAGAAATATTCACAGTAGCCAAGATATAAAATCAATCTAGGCAGAATACATGGGAGAGTATATACAGAAAATGTGGTATGTATAAAAAGTGGAATACTATTCATCCTTGAAAAAGAAGAAAGTCCTGTCATTTGTGACAACATGGATGAACCTGGAGAACATTAAGTGAAAATAAGCCAGGCACAGAAATATGAGTACTGCATGATCTCACTCATATGTGTAATGAAAAGAAAAGTTGATATCATAGAAATAGAGAGCAGAATGGTGGGTACCAGAGGCTGGTGGGTTGTGGAGTAGTGGTTGGGGATATGCTGCTCAAAGGATACATAATTTTAGATCAGAGGAATAAGTTCAAGTGATCTATTTTTCAACATGGTGACTATAGTTAATAACAGTGTATTGTAATTTGAAAATTTCTAAGAAACAATCAATCAATGGAGTGAAGAGGTAACTCGCAGAATGTGAGAAAATGTTTGCAAACTATGCATCTACAAGAGATTAATGCCCAGAATATATAAGGAGCTCAAACTCAATAACCAAAAAAGACATAATCCCTTAAAAATGGACAAAAGTTCTGAATAGACATTTCTCAAAAGAAGGCAGACAAATGGCAAATGGGTATATTTTTAAACGCTCCATATCACTAATCGTTAGGGAAATGCAAATCAAAACCACAATATCACCTCACCCCAGTTACAAAGGCTATCATTAAAAAGACAAAAAATAGGCTGAAAGTCAGGATGGCTAATATGTACAAACACAGAGAGAATGAATAAGATCTAGTATTTGGCAGCACAATAGGGCAACTATAGTTAACAATAACTTATTGTATATTTAAAAATAACTAAGAGAGTAGAATTGGAGTGTTCCCAACACAAAGAAATAATAAAGGCTTGAAATGATAGATACCCCAATTATCCTGATTTGATCATTACATATTGTATGCCTGTATCAAAACATCACATGCACTCCATAAATATATGCAACTATTATTTACCCATAATAATTAAAAATTTTTAAATTAAAATTCAATAAAATAAAATATAATAAAGTGATCTTAAAATAAATTTGCCCGTGGTTAGATATTACTTATTTGTTACACTTTAATTGATGATTTCTATTATAATTTCATAGTACTTAGAATATATATATATATTAGAAAATATCATCTATAGGATTTTTGCTTTCATGAAGGTAATGATACTTTAAGCCTAAAACATTAGAATTTTCAATTATTTTCTCTAGTGTTTGGAAATAATTTTAATCCTCTGTTTAGTGCTCAAAAATGCTGTTCATTTGTGACTGATTAAACTTTCCAATAAAGTGATTTTATACTCTTTATGTTAAAGAAACAACAAATGCTGGTGAAGATGTGTAGAAGGGGAAACCTTATACATTGTTGATGGGAAAGTAAACTAGTATAGGCAATATGGACAACAGTACTGAGGTTCCTCAAAAAACTAAAAATAGAACTAGCATATGATCCAAAGCACTCACTACTGGGTATATTAAAAGGAAATGAAATCAGTATGTTGGAGAGATACCTGCACTCTCATTGTGATGGTTCAGTTTACGGGTCAGCTTGACTGGACTGAGGGATGCCAACATGGCTGTTGAAGCATTGTTCCCTGGGTGTGTCTGTGAGGGTGCTTCCAGGGGAGCTTGGTGTGTGAGACAGTGGACTGCAACACTTAAGATCCACTTTCAATGTGGGCAGGCACTGTCCTATTAGCTGGGAGCCTGGTTGGGACAAATAGGCAGAAGAGGAAGAACTCTCTGTCTCTGCTCATTCTATCTCCCTTCTGGAGCCAGATGCCTTTCCTCCTCCTGCCCTTGGGCATCAGACTGCAGTTTCTTCCACTTTTGCACTCTGGGACTTGCATCAACAGCCTCCTGTGGGCTCTTAGGCCTTTGGCCTCAGACTGGGGTCTGTACTGTCAGCTTCCCTAGTTCTGAGGCTTCCAGACTTGGAGTGAATCATGCTACCAGCTTCTTCGGTTCTCCAGCTTGCAGATGGCCTATTGTGGGACTTCTCCACCTCTATAATCAGCTGAACCAATTACACCTCATAAATCCTCTCTCATACATCCTATCGGTTCTGTCTCTCTGGAGAACCTTGACTAACACACCC
This sequence comes from Mandrillus leucophaeus, assembly GCF_000951045.1. Taxonomy (NCBI): domain Eukaryota; kingdom Metazoa; phylum Chordata; class Mammalia; order Primates; family Cercopithecidae; genus Mandrillus; species Mandrillus leucophaeus. The sequence continues at coordinate 4,277 of NW_012102484.1, forward strand.
ATGTTTATTGCAGCACTATTCACAATAGCCAAGATATGGAATCAACCTAAGTGTCCATCAACAGATGAATGGATAAAGAAAATGTGGTGCATATGCACAATGGAGTACTATTCAGCCATAAAAAATAATGAGATCCTGTCATGTGTGACAACATGGATAAGCCTGTAGGACATTACATTAGGGGAAATAAGCCAGGCACAGAAAGACAAACTTTGCATGTTCTCACTTATTTGTGTGAGCTAAAAATTAAGTAATTGAAATGAAGATAGAGAGTAGAAGGGAGGCTGGGAAGGTTAGTGGGAATGTGGGGAGGAAATGGGGAAGGTTAATGGGTACAAAAAACAGAAAGAATGAATAAGGTCTAGTATTTGCTAGCACAACAGGGAGACTACAGTAAAAAAATAATTTAATCGTACTTCTAAAATAACCAAAAGAGCATAATTTGGTTGTTGTAATACAAAGATAAATGCTTGAGGTGATGGATACCCCATTTACTCTGATGTGATTATTACATACTGCATACCTATATTAGAACATCTCGTGTAACCCATAAATATATACACCTATTATGTAACCACAAAAATAAAAAAATAAAATAAATATAAATTTAAAAGCTGATGTTATAGAGGTAGAAATTAGAACAGTGGTTACCAGAGGCAGGGGAGGGGAGGAGGGAAGGAGAGATGGGAAGAGGTTGGTCATTGGGTACAAAGTTACAGTTATAGTTAGATAGGAGGAGGGTGACAATAGTCAACAATAATATGCTGTATAGTTCAAAATAGCTAGAAAAGATGATTTTGAATGTTCTCACTAAAAGAATAAGAGGGGGAATACTACAATCAATCTATGCCTATATATTTGATAACTTATATGAACCAATTTCTTAAACACACATGATAAAAAAACTAATTCAAAGAAAAGTAGATAATCTGAATAGCCTGACATGTATTAAAGAAACTGAATCTGTAATTTAAAACTTTTCAAAAAAGAGAACTCCAGGCCAGACAATTTCACTCATGAATTCTATCCAACATTTAAGTAAGATGTAATACAAATTTTACAGTCTCTTTCAGAAAATTAAGGAGAGAAAATGACCCCACTCATATTATGAGGATAGCATCATCCTAATACCAAACTCAGACAAAGATATTACAAGAAAAAAACTAAATAGCAATATCTCACATAAACATAGGTACAAATATTCTTACTAAGATATTAGCCAATCACCTCTAGCAATGTATCAAAAAGATAATAATACATCAAGATCAAGTGGAGTTTATCCCAGGTATTCAAAGTTGGTTCAACATTCAAAAATCAATCAATGTATTTTATTATATTGTCATACTAAATAAGAAACATCAGATGATCGTATGAATAAGTGCAGAAAAGGCATTCAACAAAATTCAATATTAATTAATGATAAAATTCCCAACATGTTAGGAATAGAAGGAAATTTCCTTATTCTAAAAAAGGGTATCCATGGAAAACCTACAGTGAACCACTGAGTAATTTTCCCCTAAAATCAGAAATAAGTCAAGGATGTCCTTTCTCGCCACTACTATTCACTGTTAGTCCTGGAAGTCCCAGCTAGTGCAATAACACGTGCACACACACACACACACACACACACACACACACACGCAAGCAGAGAGAGAGAGAAGTGAAAGGCATACATATTATAAGGGAGAAAAAATACCCCATTATGTTGAAAACCCCAAATAATGTACAATAAAACTCCTAAAGACCCTTCCAGAAGACTCCTAGACTTGATAAAGAACTTCAGTAAAGTTTCAGGACACAAAATCAATGTACAAAGCACAGTAGCATTTCTCTACACCAATATCATTCAAGCTAAGAACCAAATGAAGAACCCATTTACAACAACCACAAAAAATAAAACACCTGGGAATACGTTTAATCGAGGAGGTGAAAGATCTCTACAAGAGGAACTACAAAACACTGATGAAAAGATTGTGTATGACACAAATAAATGAAAAAGCATCCCATGCTCATGGATCAAAAGAATCAATATTATTAAAATGACCACACCGCTCACAGCAATTTACAGATTTAATGCAATCTCTATCAAATTACCAACACATTTTTTCACATAATTAAAAAAACGTAAAATTCATATGAAACCCAAAGAAGAGACTGAATAGCCAAACCAATCCTAAGCAAAAAGAACAAAGCTTGAAGTATTACATTCTGACTTTGAATTATACTACAAGGCTATAGCAACCAAAACATCATGATATTGGTATAAAAATAGACATATAGACCAATGGAACAGAATAGTGAACCCAGAAATAAAGTACCTATTAACAACTGATCTTCTGTAACATCGACGAAATTAAACAATAGGGAAAGAATACCCTATTCAATATATGGTGCTAGGAAAACGGGCTAGCCATATGCAGAAGAATGAAACTGGACCCCTATCTCTCACCATATACATGAATTAACTCGAGATGGATTAAAGATTTATATTTTAGACATGAAACTGTAAAATCCTGTAAGAAATTTTTCCTGTAGGAAAAATTCTTCTGGACATTGGCCTGGCTTAGGCAAAGAATTTATGACCAGGTCCTCCAAAGCAAATGCAACACAAACAAAAATAAACAGATGGGACTCAGTTAAGCTAAAAACCTTCCACACAGCAAAAGAAACAATCAACAGAGTAAACCTACCTAATGAGAAAAAATATTTCCAAATTATGTATCTAACAAAGGCTAATATCCAGAATCTGCAAGAAACTCCAACAACTCAACAAGAAAAAAAAGAAAAAACAAAAAAACAAGTAACGCCATTAAAAAGTAGGCAAAGGGCCACGAATGGGTGTTTTTTGAAAGACATACAAGTGGCCAACAAACATGTAAAAGATGCTCAATATCACTAATTATCAGAGAAATGCAAATTAAAACCACACAATACTATCTTACACCAGTCAGAATAGCTATTATTTAAAAATCAAAAAACAACAGATGTTGGTGAGGATGTGGAGAAAAAAGTAATGCTTATGCACTGTTAGTGGGAATGTAAATTATCACAACATTTATGGAAAAAAGTATGGAGATTTCGCAAAGAACTAAAAATAGAACTACCATTTGATCCAGCAATCTCACTACTGGGCATCTACCCATCTACATTTTACATATACATGGAATACTATGCAGCCATAAAAAATAATGAAGTCATGTGTTCCACAGTAACATGAGTGGAACTGGAGTACATTATCTTAAGTAATTCAGAAACAGAAAGTCAAATATCACGTATTCTCACTTGTAAGTGAGAGCTTAACAATGGGTACACATGGACATATAGAATAATAGACATTGGAGACTACAAAAGGTGGAGGGTGGGAAGTTGACAAGGGTTGAAAAATTACCTATTGGGTGCAATGTTCACTATTCAGGTGGATGGTACACTAAAAGCCCAGACTCCACTACGATGCAATATATGCATGTAAGAAATCTGCACTTGTACCCTCTAAATCCATTTTTAAAATGGAAAAAAAAATCACCGTAGGATACCACTTCATAGCCGCTGGAATGACTATTATAAGCAAACAAAGCAAAGAGCAAGCAAGTTTTCGTAGGGCCCTGGTGGGAGGTGTTTTCATCACTGGGGCAGGTCCCTCATGGGTGGTTTGGTGCCGCTCTCATAGTAATGAGTGAGTTCTCCCTCTGAATTCATGCAAGAGCTGGTTGTTTAAAAGACTGTGGCATGTCCTTTGAGCAGCTACAATTCATACATTGTTGATGATGGTCTAAAATAGTACAACTACTTTGGTAAAACTTGTTGCAGTTGTTTATGAAACTAAGCACTCACCTACTCTATGACCCAGCAGTTCCACTCCTAAGTATCTACCTTAGTGAAATGAAAATGAAAACATACCAAAAAAAACACTTTTACATGAATGTTCATAGCAACTTTATTCATAATTACCTGAAACTGGAAAGAGTCCAGGTGTCTATTCATAAAAGAAGAAATAAACAGAACAGGCAAAAATCTAATCTATAGTGGTAAAAAAATAATTCAAACTATGGGTTCCTCTGAGATGTATGTGCAGGAGTATAAGAGTACTTTCTGTAGTGATAGTAATATTTTATATCTTGATAAGGGTTTGGGTTACATAGGTATATGTATTTGTCAAAACTCAGTGAGTGTATATTTAATATTTTAAACATCAGTACATATATATTGTAACTTTAAAAAACTGTAAGCAAATATTGTACGCTACTTAATGATACAAATGTTGAAGTATTTTAGGGAGATATGTACTGATATCTGTAATGTATTATACTTTAAAATTCACTGAAAATAAGATTAACTGATGAATGGATAGATGGGAAGATTGGTGATAAAGCAAGTATAGAAATATCTTAATGGCAGAATCTAGATGTAAGTCTATGGGTTTTCTATGTGAAATGTTTTCAACTTTTCTATATGTTTAGAAATATTCATAATAAAATGTTGGGAAAATAATGAGTTACTACTCATTGTTTTAGGCACTTAGATATATGAGAGGTAACAGAGCGAGAGTTTCCCAGAGGAACTTATCCGAGGGAAGTAAATTAATATTTACACAGTTCCTACTACAAGCCAGGGGTAAAGGTAAGGATAACAATTTATTTTTATCTTCACAACAAGTGGGCACAGAAGGTATTATTATTGTAACTGGAAACTCATGACTAGCAGGTTAAGTGACTTGTCCAAGGCCAAAATCAATAAGTGGCAGTCAGGATTTCACACTGAACTCCTTCTGATTACAAAGCCTGTACTCTTTGTAGTATGTCAAGTTTTGCGGCTATCTTCACCCTGCCTCTTCACCCCGTATCTCTTTCCCTGCTCTTTTGTTTTTCCCTAGTACTTATCACCATTTGATATATTACATATTTGCTTATTTATTTTTAATTACTCTCTCTTGTCACTATAATGAGAATTCCAAGAGGGCCAGGAATTTTTGTCTGTTGTGCTTACAGTTTCATCTCCAGTGTCAAGAACAGAGCATCACTCTTGGTAGATGCTCATGGAATATTTGCTGAGTAAACTGAATTAATGCACAGTAACAGTTTGCTTGGAATAAGCAGAAGCAGGAGGGGTAATCCATCTGCAAAAAAAAAGCATAGTAAAAAGCTTGGCTGCAAGATGCAAAATAATTGGCTCCAGAAACCCAAAGTAGTTTGGTATAGCTAGGGCAGAATGTATGGAAAACATGAATCATATGCTAGAAGAGGAAGAAGGGATCAGATCATACAGAACCTTAAAAGCCATAAGGAAGGACTCTAGTCTTTCTCTGAAAGACACTGGGGAGGTTTAGAAGGATCTTAAAATGGGAGCAAAAGATAAGACTTGTATTTCAGAAAGGATGTTCTAGCTACAGCATGAGAAATTAATAGAAGAGGGCTCATGGTGGAAGCAAGGACATCAGTTATAACTTTAGCCATGGGACAGAAGAGTAGTCTCACTGCAAGAAGAGGCATTGTAGATAGAAAGCAGGGGATAGTTGGAGAAAAATATAGGAGGTTGAGTTGATAAGACTGGTTATGTAATATAAGGGAGAGGGAAAAATTAAATATGATGTTTATGGCTTGGGAAACTTAGTGGATGGTGGTGCCATTCAATGAAAATGGGAAAACAAGTGGAGAAGTAGGTTTAAAGTGAGTAGAAGTGATGAATTCAGGTTTGAATATGATATGTTTTATATTCTACAAAATATGCAAGTTGTGATATCAGTAGTCAATTGAATACACTGGTGAAGAGCTTTGCATAAATCTGGGCTAGAGACATAAATGTTGTTGGGAAACCTAGCTGTTTGGTCACTGAGGATAATTTAATAACTGTTTTTCATTTTAATAATGTTTCATTTAAAAAATACTACCTCTAATATTTGACCCCACCTCCAAAATAAATCTAGTATTCTTTGGTTGATGGCTATTTATTATTCCATGGGAATTATAAGAAGAATACAAACTGTTTGATAATAAAAAGCTATGGAATAGCAAGATTAAAATGTAGCAGATATAAGAATCTTAGGGATTTTTGTTACATTAGAAGGCTAACCTTTGGCAAACATATTACAATTGGGGATAGTTCTTTGATACTTACCTGATCAAATACAGCTCTTTATTCCATGGGTAAATATTTAACACTGGCCCAACCCCAATCATGTGGTTGTGACATTCTCCAACATCTTCAATATATTCATGCTTCAACGGCACTTTACTGAGGAGTTCAAATTCCTCAGGTGCCTTTTGAAGTACCTGTTCTGCTGCATAGAATCCATCTACTAGCAGTGTCCTGCCACCAGTTCCTTCATGTTTAAGACAATGAAACACTTGAATGCTAAAGAGAGAAAAGAAAATTCTTCTGTTCAGTGGAAGAGAGAACATATCAAAATTCTAGAAATTATATATAAAATGATTACTGAACCTACTTGTCCTTTTCTTTTCATTTCCTAATTGGAAATCTCATTTCCTAATTGTTTTCCCCTCATAGGCAGTTGTACTTTTTTGTGTTTTGAAATATTAATGCCACTAGAGGTTTCTTCTAAACATATCTAACATATATTGAAGCTTATATGTGCTGGGCCCTGGGAATACAGGCATGAATAATATATAACCTATATTTTCAAGAAGCTCATAGTCTAGTAAGAAGAGATAAAGTAAATAAATACCAAATAAAATATGATAGGTACTATAATAAAGTTGCATACAAGATATAGTGGGGTCATAAACAAAGGAGCGATCTGTTCTAGTGGGGTGTTGTATAAAGAAATGTTTTGGAGAATGGAAATTGTTTTGACTAATCTTAAAGAATGAGCAAAAATTGGAGAAGAAGGAGATTTGAGATGAGGAGAAGGCATTCCAGGCAGAGAGAAAGCATGACCAAAGATACCAATGTAAAACAAGGTATATTTAAGGAAGAGAGTAAGAAGTTCCTATTGGCATAGCACAGAGTACCACAAAATGATTTTAAACTGTGAAACTCTACAACCATATCAATATTTTAAGGAGTCCATTATGTTGATAGTGTGGAACATGGACTGGTGAGAAGCAGTGTGACAAAAAAACTTGGAAGACAACTTGAATAACTGAAATAGTAAAGAAAAATATTGAGAGCTTGAACTCAGAAAGGGGCATTATAGAGAAGAAGACACGCCTGAGAGATACTGAGGTAGAAGTAGCAGAATTTGATAACTGAAGGACAGGCAAGAATCTAGAATAACTCCAGGTTTCTCGCTTGGGCACCTGAAAAATGATAATGTTGTTCACTAAGACCGAGATTACAGGCAAATATGCTATTGAATGATAATAAGGAAGTATGAGAGGTTGAGGAAGGAGTCCAGTTTAGAGGCATGTTAGAACAGCTAATCATATATGTCTGAATATGTTAACAGGGAAAGGTAAGGTGACTATTAATTGACCAGAAAACTAAGGTAGAATTTTCAAATTAATGAGGGGAAATAAAATTAATAGTAATTTAGTCAAATAAGCAAAACTAAGAAAAAGTAAACAGCAAATTAAAATAAGAAATAAACAAAAAGATAGAGTAAAATCAAGGACAATCTAATGTAATATAAATACAATTAAAAAGAGAAAGGTAAGCCTGGCTATATTGAAATTTCTGTGAAACTTCTAGGTCAGGGTTTTTTAGTTACCAGTTAAGATGTTTAAGGAAGAGAGGTGGATTTTGTTACAAGTGATAGCTAAAGCCAAGAGCATGGAAGAGGTCATTTGGGGAGATCATTTCAGGTAAGAAAAGAGGGATAAGGAGAAAACCTTGAGGAAGGATAATATTTAGGAAATAGACAAAAGAAGTCAGCAAAGGAGGCTAAGGAAAAATGGTCAGATATATAGGAGGGAAACTAGGAAAGAAGGAATATTTAAGAAACTTAGTAGTGGTTAACAGTATGTCTCAGGAGTCAAGTAAGATGACAGTACACACTGGATATCACAATTAGTTAGTTGCTGCTGATGTTAGAGAGAGTAACTTTAATTGCGGTGAGGGGTGGGTTGGGAAAACTAGATGCCTATGGGTTTGAGGAGTAAATGGGAAGTGAGAATGAAAATATATTGAATGTAGCTATTATTCTTTTAATAATCTTAGCCATGAAGTGGAAGAGAAAAACATGGCTGTAGCTAGACAGAGGTAGAGTCCAAGGAAGTACAAAAATAGAGAATTAAGATATGGGAGGCTGGTAGGAAGGAGTCAATAGGTATGGAAAGGCTGAAGATAGAGGAGAGAGAAATCCCCAGGAAGCTGGAAAGGATGAGATCCAGAGCAAAGGTAGCTTTAGAGAGAGCAAAGCATATAACAATGAAGATGGTGATTAAAATGAATAAAATGATGAAAATTATACCTAATATTTATTGAACACTTAGTTTGTGTCAGGCAGTATGATCATATAATTTAATTCCTTAGCAATGCTAATGGATAGGTTTTATTACTAGTCCCATTTTACAGATGAGGAAACTGAAGCACAGAGAAATTAAGTTACTTGTTCAAGATCACAAATTTAATACATGTTCAGGCTGGGATGCAAATCTGGGTCTGGTTGATGACATAGCCTGAACTCTTAACTGCTATTACCACACTGCTAATCTACTTGGTCCTTGCCATTGATTACAAACAATTAAATTGAAGCCACCAACAGTTGTTTATCTCTGGTGTTGGTCATAAAGGGAAGAGCTAGTCAGTATTTGAACCTCAACCCCTGTACAGCTGCTTCTTATCCCATTTCCTCTTTTTTCCTTCTGTATCCACTAGAATGAGGATGCAGGGCTGTTGATCTCTCCATATATTGATAACATTCAGCAGGATATCTAAAAGCTGCTTTGTTCTTCCTTCCCTGAATCAAACATTCTTAAGTTACAAACCCTTAAAGGAAATCAGTGTAACCATGAGCAATTGCATATTATCATCCTCATATAGTCTCCATAAATCTATGTGCACTCATTTTACTCATATCTTTGTGTCTCAGGCTTCTCATCTATATGCAGAAGCGAGATGAACAACAACAGAATAACCACAGAGGTGCCTCTACTGGGAGCAAATGGTAGGAAAATTGAGTATAGTATGTATCATCTTTGGCTCAAAAGCATCTTATTCCATGTGAAAAAGTTATTCTTCCATCATTCCTCCTCTCCAACTTCTTGTAAATCAGATTCAAATTCTTCTTAATGCCATACTCAAAGCAGCTGTGTTTGCATGACGACACTTTTCCAATATGTTAATAACTAAATGCAAGAAATCTGTACAAATTTCAAAACTAATGGTTAGGCAATACTTTTTTGGGGGATAATTTATAATTACTTTGAAAAATGTAAAATTACATTTTAATAATTAACAAAATTAGGACTCCATTTATATAGTAAGATGAATTTTCCATCACTTAAAAATATTTTATTCCTAGGAGTCTGATATAGTTTGAATATTTATCCCCACCAAAATCTCATGTTGAATTGTAATCTCCAATGCTGGAAGTAGGGCCTGGTGGGAAGTGTTTGGGTCATAGAGGTGGATCCCTCATGGCTTGATGCTGTCTTCAGATAGTGAGTGAGTTCCTGTGACAGCTGGCTGTTTAAAAGTGTGTGGCACCTCCTCCATGACTCTCTCTCACTTGCTCCTGTTTTTGCCATGTGAACTGTTTGCTCCCCACTCACCTTCCACCATGATTGGAAGTTCCCTGAGGCCTCCCCAGAAGCAGATGCTGTTATGCTTTCTGTATAGCTTGCAGAACCATGAGACAATTAAATCTCTTTTTTTAATAAATTACCCAGTCTCAGGTATTTATTTATAGCAATGCAAGAATGGCCTAATACAGAATCTAAAATCTGAGTTAAGGTATTTCAAAATGATCATGTTTCTAGGGGAAGAGAAAGAAAGTCATACAAATCCCCAGCAGCAGATACGATCTTGGTTCAAATAGAATGGAAAATAATTAAGAAACCACTCAAGACTATCACATATAAAGACCTTACACTGTAAAAATCTAATCCACCTACCCACAGGGCTCTTGAAAATAGGTAGTGTCAGTGTGCCGATCCAGAGCTAGCTTGGTGTATGCAGTGTCACCTCTGGAAAAGTCTGAAGTGAAATACCACATCCTCCCATAAATGGTTTCTCTGTTAGATGAAATAAAGAAAGACCTGTTAGCTAAAATGTTCATTCTTGTCTTTCAAAACTCTTTCCAATACCTTCTTTAGTTACTCACAAATAACAATAGATTTTTTTGGTTCCAGAATTTCATCCATAAGGTGAAATTCAACTGTTTCATAAGGTGAAACAGTTGAACACGCTAGTCTTGACAATTCTGTCATTTATTAACATTCTAGAAAATTGGGGAGAAAACTGTGGAAGCATCATATTGTATTATGAAAGCTTAGAGAATTATCTCACTCTGATTATGTGCCCAGTTTTCATAGCCTTCATAAATTCAAGGTTCTTTTCTATGCTCACCATTCTTTCACAGAAAAAGATGATGTAGCTGCTTCTAGAAGTGATTTTTTTAACTTTATTTACTATTTTTATAGCTGTTGTCTTTCATTAGTACCATTTTTTCAATAATGGTGGTCATTTCCTAGTATTTGGTATAATCCAATTTGCAAGGATGACTGAAGAGTTCTCATATTCTTTATAAGACACAGAAGTGATTAATGTAGATCCTCACTCATCTTTTGGACATGGAGGAATAAGGAAAAGAGAACAGGATAGTTTCTGTTAGCAAGTATTTGGTGAGACTTGCTGTACCATTGTTGTTGTGCCTCTCCTTGAAGTATACATCATATATTTTGATTTTGTAATTATTTTCCTGGTGGGCTCAAATCTGACTAAAGGTCACTTTAATTCTTTAGCTTTCAAAGTTCATCTTATTTTCCGAACCCTTGAAATTCAAATAGGAAATGCTCTTCCTTTTGAACTATCATCCCTAAAGCTGTCTCAATTTATTGCTTACCAACACAGTTTCTTTCACTTGAAAATTCTCAAACTGTGATTCAAATTGAGGGCTCACAGATGCTGTTAATTATGCTCTACCAGCATAGGGCAGAAGACCCAGCATACTATCTACTACAGAATGAGCTATATCTGGATCTTATTAAGTAAAAGGAAAGTAACAATTATAATAAAGTAGGTTGACATCACACTTAATACTATAGAAGATTAATCTATATACCACCCAGAAGTGTGGAATGGTAATGAAAAGAACAATGTATTTAAGATTAGGAAACCTGGGCTATTTGAATTCAAGTTCTATTGTTTACTAGTAGAGTGCTCCTGGGCAAGACACTTGGTATATTGGAGTGTCAGTGCCTCATCAGCAAAACGGGGACAAAACACACTGATCAGGATTACTAATAATGCATGGGAATGTGCTGGCTGAATGCTATATAGCCTTCTAAGGCAGTGTTATTAACAGTCAGTCTCTGAATCAAGCCATAGGAATCCCAGAAGGTCAAATTGAACAGATGGGAAAATAGAGGACAGCGGGGGTTGAGTGTGTGTGTGTGTAATGGATACGCCTATGGTCACACAACTACTTGATGGTAGAACTCAGACTACTATCCAGTTCTCCTTACAGTCAGTGTTTTTTTCCAGTGTACAATAATACCTGTCACTTGGGATCACTGGATTAGAAACATATTACCAACGACTCTGTAGTCATCATTATATTTTACACGTAAGTGTATTTAGAGATTAGAAATCCAGACTTCAAATAAAGCACTGCAAGTGGGAGTCCCCTTATTCATGCTACAAAATATTCTGGATTGAAAACAAGGGTGACCATACCTGTTACATTTATTTATTGGTGCTCATGCTCTGGAAATTAATTATAGTACTGTGGATTTTTGGAAAGAAATGCATTACCTGATTAAGCTGATCCTTTCTGCCAACTTCTCTGTGTGCTCTTGAGTGGGAGGGACATTTTCTACAAATGCAATTCCATAGAGCAGAAAGTTTTGCAGAAACTTCTTCAGTCCCTCGTTGGTTTCTAAGAAGCTCTGGCAATCTACAGATGGAACTTGGGCTTGCTGGTAGATTTCAGCATTCCATAGTATTCTAGGCTGGATGACTTTTTGTTTCTGCCCTTCATAGCTGTTTTTCACCAGCCAATTCAAATCATATTTAGTCACATGACCATCTGGCCCTTTTAAGGGGAAAAATAAAAGGCACTGAAATAATAATTACAAATAATGTCAATATTTGTAATTGGTTACAAATTATAATTGGTTACAACTAGTTAAGAATCTTTTTCTTAGCAATCAGTTATCCAGTACTATATTGTTTATGAAACCAAATTAAAATGAGTGCCTAGAATGTTTCTGAGACAGAAATATGTGTGGTTTGAGTGGTATGCATGAATAAATGAATGAACAAATAAATCTTCCCAGAGGCTAAATAAATTTACAGAATTATAGTTACATAGTAAAAGACCTTCTGGAAAATCCATCAAGTCATCAAAGAATGATAATCCAAGTAGGCTTTTACAAATCTACTTGGCACTCTCTCCCCTTGCCCCAATCCCTGTCTTCCATCTATATAGGAACTGAGAATGTTTGAGGTAGAAGGGGCTAATCTTTATTTTAAAGATGGAGAAAAAGTCAGTGACTCACTCAGGATCACACAACTAAGTACTATAGGTGGTACTAGACCCTCAACTTCTTGCTGCTAGAAGTTCAATACTGCCTTCCTCTTCTACATGATATAGGACATTGCTGTCTAATTATATGACATCAACACAATACAGTAAAATGACTTTGTAAGTGGCTTCACCTGCTGTGCACCCCCCACCCCAAAAAAGTTGAAAACCAACCCCAAAATGCTTTAGAAAATCTTCAGGATAAGCAAAGGAAGCAGCAGAAGGAGTGAAAGGCTATGTTGACAACTTGTCTCTCCTTTTTACTTCTCTCTCTCTTTTCCTCCCTCCCCTTGATAAAAAAAAAGTATCACACTTTGGATAATTTGGAAAGCATAAAAAAGTATGAGGAAATTAAAAGTCACCATGTTTATCATTCTATCACCCAGATGAAACTATGATTGACATCCTGGCATCATTCCTTCCAGTTTTTCTATATATTCTCCTATTTTATGTAATTTATATATATATAAATATAGTTTATGTAATTTACATATATATAAAATTTGGGACTCTGCCATTGTCGCTTAACATTTTCACAATTTTTAAAATTAAATTTTATCATTTTAAAAATTCAACCTTCATTAAAATTAATTTTTAAAGCTTACAAAATGTACACTACCAAGATTTACCTAACCAATCTATTCTTCTGCGTATGTACATTTATTTTTAAAATTTTCCTATTATTTATTAGTGATCATCTTTAACCATATTTCTAATAATTTAGAAATAGAACGTGTATTACATTTCTTCAAAGTTTGTATCTTTGTATTTAGAAATTTCAAAGATATAAACTTTTAAGAGTTCTGATACACATAATCAAATTACTTTGTAGCAAGTCTACTTATCTTCATTCCATCCAACAGCACATATTGTGTCCATCAAAATGGAGTATTCTTATACTTAAAATATATTTTTTTCTAATTTGGTAACTAAAGTAGAACTGCTATCTTGTAATAATTTTAACTTATTTGCTTACTAATAAGGCTAATAAGAATACTTTTTATATTTGTTAGACATCTATGTTTCTTTAATGCAGGGGCTACCAAACTATGGTTTATGAGTCAAATCTGGTGCTTGGTTTTGTAATGCCTGTTTCAGAACACATCTGTCCATTTTGTTACATATTGTTTATAGCTCCATTCACTCACATAGCCCACAAAGTTTAAAAATATTTACCATCTGGCTCTTTACAGAAAATGTTTGCTGACTCCTGCTTTAATGATTTGTCCGTTCAGTCCTTTCTCACATTTTTCTATTGGAATACTTGTACTTTTCTTACAATTTAGCAATAGCACCTTACATATTAAGGATTTGTAGTCTTTGGCATACATTTTGCTAATATTTTGCCTGTTTTTAAATAAACCTTTCTATGGCATTTTTTTCTATCGTACATAAATTAGTAGTCAATGCATGCATTGTAAGCATGTTTTTCCTCCAATGCTTTTTCTTTTAACTTTTTTATTTGGAGATAATAGATTCATAGGATGTTGAAAAGAAATGTGTAGGAAAGTCCCATGAGCTCTTCCCCAAGACTTCCTTGATGTTAACATGTTATACAGCCACACTACAATACCCAAACCAAGAAAGTGGTATTGGTACAATCCATTGGGCTTATTCAGATTTAACCAGTTAAACATATGTTCATTTGTGTGCATAGCTCTTTGCAGTGTAATTACATGTGTAACTTTGTGTAACCACTACCACAATCAAGATACTCAACCATGACTCCTTCGTGTTACCCTTTTATAGCTATATCTGCCACCTCCTACCCCTGCATCTCTAACTTCTGGCAACCAATAATCTGTTCTCTATAATTATGTTATTTCATGACTGTTACATAAATGAAATAATGCAGATTGGCTTTTTCACTTCAGCATAATTTAACTGAGGTTCTTCCAAGTTGTGTGTCATTAGTTCGTTCCTTTTCATTGCTGTAAGTAGCATTTTATTATATGGATGGTTTATTTAACCATTCAACCATTGGGTAGTTTCCAATTCTTGGTTGTTACAAATAATGCTGATGTGAACATTAATGTACAGGGTTTTATGTGAACGTAAGTTTTCATTTATTTGGGATAAATGCCCAGAAGTGTGATTTCTGGGTTGCATGTCTGGTTTTTTTGTAAGAAATTACCAAACTGTTTTCTAGAGTGTACCATTTTACATTCCTATAAGCAATATATGAGTGATAGAATTTCTCTGCATCTTCTCTAGTATTTGGTGTAGTTGTTGTTTTTTAATTTAGTCATTCTGATAGGTATGTAGTGCAATCTCATTGTGATATTAACTTTCATTTCTCTAACAGCTAATAATGTTGAACATCTTTTCATACGTTTATTTGCCATCTGTATATCCTATTCAGGAAAATGTCTGAGCATATCTTTTATCCATTTTAAAATTGTATTGCTTGTTTTCTATGCTGAGTTTTAAGAGTTTAGTCCTAGTGCAAGTCAGGACCTTAAGATGTTCTCATATGTTCTTTTCTTGAAGTTTTATAGGTTTATGTTTTACATTTACGTCCACAATCTACTATGAGTTGGTTTTTATATAAGGTGTGAGACTTGGGTTGAGGTTCTTTTATTTTTTGATTATGGACATCCAATTGCTCCGGCACCAATTATTGAAAAGACTATCCTTCCTCCATTGAATGGCTTTTGCACTTTTGCCAAAGATAAGTTGACTATATTTCTGTGGATCTATTTCTGGGTTCTCTATTCTATTCCGTTGATCTATGTATCTGTCCCTCCACCAATACCACATTGTCTTGATTACTGCAGTCTTAACATCAGGAAGTGATTTCTTCCTACTTAATTCTTCATTTTAAAAATTGTGTTGGCTTTCCTAGGGCCTGTATATTTCCATTTAAATTTTAGAGGAAGCTTGTTTATAATTATTAAAAAATCTTGCTTATATTTTGACAGGAATTACATTAAAACTATACATCAATTTGGAGAAAACTGACATCATTACTATGTTGAGTCTTCCAATCCATGAACATGATTTGCTTCTCCATGTATTTATGTCTTCTTTGATTTCTTTCATCAGCATTTAATAATTTTTATAATATAGATCCTATACATATTTTGTTAGATGATACCTAAATATTTAAATTTATTTGAAGCTACTGAAATGGTCATTTTTCATTTCAGTTTCTGCATGTTTAAGTATATAGAAATATGATTGATTTTTGTGTGTTGATCTTGTGTCCTGTGACCTTACTGAACTTATTTATTAGTTTTCATAGTTTTATTACAGATTACTTGAGGTAGTTTATGTTAGGCTATCATGTATCTGCAAATAAAGAGTTTTGTGTACAAATTTTATTAATTTTTCTTGACTTACTGTAATATAATTTTCAGTACTATGATAAATAAGAGTGGTGAGAGCGGATGTTAAATAATAGTGGTAAGAGTGGGCATCCTTGCCATGTTCCCTGTCTTAGAGGGAAAGCATTCAGTCTCACCATTAAGTATAATGTTAGCTGTGGATTGTAACAATTTTATATGAAGATAAAAATGTTTCAAAAAATCCTTCCAAAACAAGAAAAAAAGAAAAATAACTATTAACCTATTTTTGAAAGGAACAAACCATTTTCCACAAAATAACTGTCCTTCAGAAGAGTACCCCCAAAGAAGATCAAGTCTCCTGTCCACTCACAAGTAAAGAAGAGTGTGGTCTCGTCCAGACGAATGTTCTTTGGCTTGATACATAAATCCACACTGGCAGTATCCAGGCTGCGCTGGTGAGTCTTAGAGTTGTAGCACGATGCTGAGCGGCAGTGGTCTCGAAGCCAGACATAATCAAAGCGCATCACGGTATTAGCATATTTCAGCTCTAGGGAAAAGATCACGTTCATCAGAAATCAGCATCCAGAAAACTTCCTTCTAAAAGTCTTCTACCAAGAAATAAGCAAGAGCAATAAGGGTTGAGGGGAGGGACTTGCCCCTTACCAGATATTAAAATATACTGTAGAACTTCTATAATTAAAATGGTGTAATGTTGTATTTAAATAGATAAAATGATGGAAGAGTAGAAAAAGCCCAGAAATATACCCAAATGCATATGGAAATCTGATATGTAATAAAGTGACAGCAAAAGTCATTGAGGAAAAGATGAATTTTTAAATAAATGGTGTTGGGACAACTAGATAGAACTTGGGAAAAGATAAATTTGTGTCTATATGTCATGTTGTCAGAAGGTCATCAAGATAAACTCAAAATATATAAGTACTAAATTTAGAATATGAAACCATTCAAGTATCAAAAGAAGGAAGCATAGGTGTGTAGAGGATATATAGGAGGTGATATGGTTTGGCTCTGTGTCTCCACCCAAATTTTATGTTGAATTATAATCCCCAATGTTAGGGGAGGGACCTAGTGGGAGGTGATCGGATCATGGGGGTGAATTCCCCTTTGCTGTTCTCCTGAAAGTGACTGAGCTCTCACAAGATCTGGTTGTTTAAAAGTGTGTGGCACTTTCGCCTTCACTTTCTCCTGCTTTGCCATGGTAAGATGTGCTTGCTTCCCCTCACTTTCCACCATGATTGTAAGTTTCCTGAGGCCTCCCAGCCATGCTTCCTGTACAGCCTGCAGAACTGTGAGTCAATTAAACCTCTTTTCTTCATAAAGTACCCAGTTTCAGGTAGTTCTTTATAGCCAAGTGAGAACAAACAAACACAGAAAATTGTTACCAGGGAAGTGGGGCATTGCTATAAAGATACATGAAAATGTGGAAGCAACTTTGGAACTGGGTAACAGGCAGAGATTGGAACAGTTTGGAGGGCTCAGAAGAAGACAGAATGGTGAGGGAAAGTTAGGAACTTCCTAGAGACTTCTTGAATAGTTTTGACCAAAATGCTGATAGTGATGTGAACAGTGAAGTCCATACTGAGGTGGTCTCAGATGGAGATGAGGAACTTATTGGGAACTGGAGTAATGGTCACTCTCGCTATGCTTTATCAGAGACTGGCAGCATTGTGGCCCTGCTCTAGGGATTTGTGGAACTTTCAACTTGAGAGAGATGATTTAGGGTATCTGGCAGAAGAAATGTCTAATCAGCAAAGTGTTCAAGATGTGGCCTGGCTGCTTCTAACAGTGTACGCTCATATGCATTTGCAAAGAGATGGTCTGAAATTGGAACTTATAGTTAAAAGGGAAACAGTATAAAAGGTTGGAAAATTTGCAGTGAGACCATGTGGTGGGAAACAAACCATTTTCTGGAAGGAATTCAAGGCTGCAGAAATTTCCATAAGCAAAGAGAAGCCAAATGTTAATATCCAAGACAATGGGGGGAAATGTCTCCAGGGCATGTCAGAGACCTTTGCAGCAGCCCCTCCTATTACAGGCCCTGAGGCCAAGAGGGAAAAAAGAGTTTTGTGGGCCATGCCTAGGGCCCTACTGCTCTATGTAGCCTTGGGACACGGCCCCCATGTCCCTTGGCTCTATGTCTCAGCTGCTTCAGCTCTAGCCATGGCTAAAAGGGACCAAGGAACAGCTTGGGCCATTGCTTCAGAGGATGCAAGCCCCAAGCCTTGGTGGCTTCCATGTGTTATTGGGCCTATGGGTGCCCAGAAGACAAGAGTTGAGGCTTGGGAGCCTCTGCATAGATTTCAGAGGATGGATGGAAATGCCTGGATATCCAGGCAGAAGTCTACTGCAGGGGCAGAGCCCTCATGAAGAACCTCTCCTAGGGCAGTGTGGAGGAGAAATGTGGGGTTGAAGGCCCCACACAGAGTCCCCACTAGGGCACTGCCTAGTGGAACTATGAGAAGAGGGCCACCGTCCTCCAGACCCCAGAATGGTAGATCCACCAATAACTTGCACTGTGCACCTGGAAAAGCCACAGCCACTCAATGCCAGCCTGTGAAAGCACTCCCAGACGCTGTACCCTGCAAAGCCAGAGGGGCATAGCTGCCCAAGGCCATGGGAACCCACCCCTTGAATCAGCATGCCCTGGATGTGAGACATGGTATCAAAGGAGATTATTTTGGAGCTTTAAGATTTAATGACTGCCCTGTTGGGTTTTGAACTTTCATGGGGCCTGTAGCCCCTTGGCTTTGGCCAATTTCTCCCATTTGGAATGGGAGCATTTACCCAATGCCTGTACCCCCATTGTATCTTGGAAGTAACAAACTTGTTTCTGATTTTACAAGCTCATAGGTGGAAGAGACTAGCCTTGTCTCAGATGAGACTTTGAACTTGAACTTCTGAGTTAGTGCTGGAGTGAGTTAAGACTTTAGGAGACTGTTGGAAGATGTGATTGGTTTTGAAATGTGAAAAGACATAAGATTTGGGAGGGGCTAGGAGTGAAATGGTGGAATGATATGGTTTGTCTCTTTGTCCCCACCCAAATCTCATGTTGAATTGTAATCCCCAATGTTGGGGGAGGGACCTGGTGGGAGGTGATTGGATCATGGGGGCAAATTCCCCCCTTGCTGCTCTCATGATAGTGAGTTCTCATGAGATCTGGTTGTTTAAAAGTGTGTAGCACTTCCCCCTTTGCTGTCTCTCTCCCCTGCTCCACCATGCTTGCTTCCCCTTTACCGTCTACCAAGATTTTAAGTTTCCTGAGGCCTCCTAGCCATGCTTCCTGTACAGCCTATGGAATTGTGAGTTAATTAAATTTCTTTTCTTCATAAATTAACCATTCTCTGGGAGTTCTTTATGGCAGTGTGAGAACAGACTAATACAGGAGGTCCTTGTACTATTTTAGCAACTAACCTTCTGTTAATTTGAAGTTATAGCAAAATTAAAAAATTACAAAAAAACAAAGACTTTCTATACATTAGGTTACTCATTTAGAAAAGGTAAATAAAGTGTGTGACCCAATTTACAAAAGAAAAGAAAAAATAAGTTATGTCTTCATATAATTCAAAAAAATAAATTTCTGATGGATTAAAGTACAAAAAATTAAAACTGTGAAACATTAAATATTGACAACCTTGAGGTAAGAAAGGTTGTTTTAATATGACACAAAAGGCATAGAGATAAATTTGTCTATATTAAAATAAATACCTTCTGTTCTGCAAACAATATAAAAGCAAAGTTAAAAGACAAGTAACAGGAAAAAGTATTTGTAACATAAAAGGATTAATATCCAGCATATAGAATAAACCTCTGAGATCATTAAAGATAAAAACCCAACAGAAAAATAGGTAAAGGATATCACTAAGGAAAGTCACCAGAAGTGACCGGTATACATATGAACTGCCCCCAGCCTTGTTAATAATCAAAGAAATGGGTATTTAAACCAAAATGTGATACCATTTTATACCAATCAGAGCAACAAAAATTTTAAAGGCTGATTAAAATGTGTTTTAAAGGATGTGGGGAAAAATGCATACTTGCAAACATTGGTAGTAGGAGTAAATATTGTTAAAGTTATACTATATGGCATCAGCAAGTTTCTATGAAAATAATTTAAAATGTGCATATTTGACCTAGAAATTCACCTCTCAGTATTTACCTTTTTTACTCTTGTACTTTATTTATTTATTTTATCTTTTAATATATATTTTTTTATTTCATAGCTTCTGGGGCTCAAGTGGTTTTTGGTTACATGGATGAATTGTATATTAGCGAAGTCAGAGATTTCAGTGCACCCATCACCTGAGTAGTAGTGTACACTGAAACTGATAGGTAGTTTTTTATTCCTTATCCCCCTCCTTCCCTCTCCCCTTCTGAGTCTCCAATGTCCATTATACCACTCTGTATGCCTTTGCATAACATAGCTTAGCTCCCACTTATAAGTAAGAACATACTGTATTTGGTTTTTTATTCCTGAGTTACTTCACTTAGAATAATGGTCTCAAGCTCCATCCAAGTTGCTGCAAAATACATTATTTCATTCTTTATTATGGCTGAGTAGTATTCCATGGTGTATATATACATTTTCTTTATCTACTTATTGGTTGATGGGTACTGAGGTTGGTTCCATATCTTTGCCATTGTAAATTGTGCTGTGATGAACATACACATACAGGTGTCTTTTTGATATAATGATTTCTTTTCCTTTGGGCAAATAGTAGTTCACCTCTCAGTATTTATCTTATAGAAAGTGTCACACATGTGGAGCAGCATATAAGGATATTCATAATAGTGATGGTTATAATAGTAAAAATAATTAGAAAAAAGACTAAATGTCTATCAGTGGGGAAGTGGAAGAATCGCTGAATAAACTGTGGTTTATCCACATTTTAAGATATTAAGCAATAGTTTTTAAAAACTGCTATACCTGTACCTCTCACATTCACTTTCATTGGTATTATCATTCTCATTTTAAGGACAACTAATTAAAGCTCAGAGATGCTAAGTAACTTTGTAAGAATATAATCATTAGGTGGTAGAGCTAGGACATGAACCCAAGTCGTGCAACCCCACAGCCTAGTACACTAATGTGTCTCAAAGTACAGCCTTGGGAGTCTGGAGGTGAGACTTCTTTTAGAAAAACACAATGAGGAGCTTGGCAAATTCTCTCCCCCAAAAGTATTGATAAAACTGGCCAAAATTTAAAAAGAACCATTTTAAGACTCAGGAAATTGTCCAAAGGTATACAGCAAATTGAGAAGTATTTATTCTATTTTTAATTTCTTTAGTAATAATACTGTTTCCTGTAATTGCTATACCAATCTACATTCCCACCAACAGTGTACAAAAGTTCCTTTTTCTCCACACCCTTTCCAACACCTGTTATCTCTTGTCTTTTTGACAATAGGTATTCTAATGGGTGTCAGGTGGTATATCAGAGTAGTTTTGATTTGTATTTCTCTTATAATTAGTGATGTTGAGCATCTTATCATATAGGTGTTGGTCATTTGTATGTCTTCTTTGGGGAAATGTCTATTCAGATTCATTGACCATTTTTTAATTGGGTTATGTGTTCTGTTGCTATTGAGTTGTATGAATTCTTTATAAATTTTTGGATATTAATCCCTTATCACAAATACAGTTTGCAAATATTTTTTCCTAATCCCCAGGATATCTTTTCATTTTGTTGATTGTTTTCCTTTGCTGTGCATAAGCTGGTTAGTTTGATGCTGTCTCATTTATTTATTTTGGTTTCTGTAGCCTAAGCAGTTGGTGTGAGATCCAAAAAAATAATTGCCAAGGCCAATGTCAAGGAGCTTTACAACATGTTTTCTTCTAGGAGTTTTATGGTTTCAGGTCTTATCCTTGTTTAAGTCTTTATCCATTTTGAGCTGATTTGTGTGTAGGATGATAAAGGTCCAATTTCATTCTTTTGCCTTCTGAGTATATGCCCAAAGGAAATGAAAGTACTACCTCATAAAGATACCTGCACTTCCATGTTCATTGCAGCATTATTCATGAAAGCCAAGGTATGGAAACAACCTAAATGTCTGTTGATGGATGAATGTAAAAAAAACTGTGGTATATATAGACAATGGAATATCATTCAGCTTTTTAAAAAGGAGATCTTGCCATTTGTCATAATATGGATGAACCTGGAGGACATTATGCTAAGTGAAATAAACCAGATACAGAAAAAAAATTTGCATGATCTCACTTGTATCTGGAATCTTAAAAAAAAGTCAATTAAATATATAGAGAGAATAAAACAGTGGTTACCAGGGCCAAGGGTAGGGGCATGGGTGAGGAAATGGGAGATGTATGGCTAAGGACACAAAGTAGCAGATATGTAGAATGAACAGATCTAGATATCTGTTACACAACAACATGAAGACTATAGTTTATAATAGTGCAATGTGTTTTGGATTTTTTCTAAATGAGTTAATTGTAGCTGTTCTTGCCACAAAAAATGGGTAACTATGTGAGATGATTGATATGTTAATTGCTTCATTATAGTAACAATTTTACTATCTATATGTATCTCATAATATCATGTCATATATTTTAAACATACACAATGCAATTTCTTTTAAAAAGCAAGTATTTATTTACAAAAAACTACTGAACCTTGGGTAAAAACAGTGGGAATCTGTGGTGTATTTTAGCATGGGGTGCTCCCACTCCTATTCCTCCACCCCTAGCTTCAATCAGCAGTAGTTCCACGAAGGTGGGCTAAACCAAGAAAACCGGCAGCTTTGCTGTCAAAGATGACTAACGTGATTTGGAGCAGAGCATTCATAAAACCCCTATGCACCTGGGTGTTATCAAAAACAATTACGGAAGCCATACTGGTTGGAGCAAACAACAGACCCGAAGAACAGCCAGAAATCTAACCAGGCTATATAGGGAGTGAGAAAGCTATAATGGGCCTTGAAAAGCTCCCACACATCCCTAGTATTTGGAAGGTTGCATATGCATGCACTGCTGTGTGCACACTGAAGAGAGACTGGAAATGGCCCTAGTTATGTACATGTCTCTGGATGAAAATGAGGGTTTTTGTAGGAAACATGAGAATGACAGAAAGTAAAAACCAGGACAAACTTCTTGGGTTAGTCTGTTTGCATCATTATAGAGAAGTATCTGGGGCTAGGTAACTCGTAAAGAAAAGAGGTTTATTTGGCTCATGGTTCTGCAGGCTGTACAGAAAGCATAGTGCTGGCATCTGCTTCTGGTGAGGGCCTCAGGAAGCTCATAATCATGGCAGAAGGTGAAGGGGAGCTAGCACGACACATAGTGAGAGAGGGAGCGAGAGAGAGGGAAGAAGTGCCAGGCTCTTTTAAACAATTGGATCTTGTCTGAACTCATTACTGAGGGGCAGGCACCAAGCCATTCATGAGGGATTTGCCCTCATGACCCAAATAACTCCCATCAGGCCCCATTTCCAACACTGGAGATCACATTTCAACATGAGATTTGGAGGAGACAAACATCCAAACCATATTACTTGTAAATAGCTCAAACTTTGAGTGTATGCCTCAAACAACACACAGATCCTCTGGCAAAGGGTGGAAGCCTTATTAGATTAAGTTTTTTAAGCATAACCTCTGATCAATAGTTGGCTGGCCTCTAAACTATATCAGGAATTCTCAACCTGATGCTTCAAGTAGGCCTATGGACATCTGGGCCAGATAGTCTTTTTGTCACCAGGTGTCAGCAGCGTCTTCCTCTCCAGTTGTGACAACAAAAAATGTCTCCAGACAATGCCAAAGGTCCCCTGGGGGGCAAAATAGACCCCAATTGAGAGCCACTGGGCTATGGTGATCCCAGTGCAATGCTTAGGAAACCACAGTTAAAAATTAAAATAAGAAGTAAAAATAAAACCTGAGCAGAGACATCAGTGGCTACACACTGCAGGGGACAAAGACTCCACAGAATTACCACAGACAACAAAAAATACACAAAACAAACAAATACACAAAATACAAACAAATACACAAAAATATGCAACAATTACACTGCAGGGGACAAAGACTCCACAGAATTACCACAGACAACAAAAAAACACACAAAACAAACAAATACACAAAATACAAACAAATACACAAAAATATGCAACAATTACTCTGGGGACGTCAGAACTCAGTTTCCACAAAATGTTATCTAAAATGTTCCAGATTTTCAACAACAAGAAAAGATCATGAGATATGTGTAGAAACAGAAGGGTTACCTACACACGGAAAAAAACCCTCTGAGAATATTACAGAAAATCCTATTGCCTAAGTCAAATATGCAGATAGAAGGCAACTTATCTTCTGCAGAAAATGTCTTTCCCTTCTAATAGTCTTGAGCTTTACAGGAGAGAAGCAGAATGGACTATTGGGGCATCACCTCCATGTACCTATATTATTTCCTCATTATAAGCCAACACTTGTCTGTGATGGCAGGTATGCCTTATACAAGTGCTTTCAAGGTATACCCCAACTAGATGCTTGAAAATCCATAGCTACTGCATTTAATTGAAAGACTGTCTGATACAACTGATACTCTGAAATAGGGCTATTCATTTGGTGGTGCCCTACAGTTGGAGTTCTTGTCCTAGGGTGTGTGGAATAATATGCAAAATTTGTGTGTGTGTGTGTGTGTGTGTGTAGAATTCTATAGGGTCTATAACCTAAAAACATTGAGAACCCTTTCCTTACAGTGACAAAAGTGAGTACCACTAACCCTTATTCAGTTTGGTCATTGCAGTGAGATGATGCACAGTTCAACAAACTATAGCTTATGGGTCAAATATAGTGTGTGACCTATTTTGTTTGGCTTGCAAGATAAAAAATGGATTTTACACTTTAAAAGTGTAATAAAACAAAAACAAAACAAAGAAAATCACTGTAATGGTTAATTCTATGTGTCAATTTGACTGTACCATGGGGCGCCCAGATACGGGGCTAAACATTAATTCTGGGTGTATCTGTGAGAGTGTTTCTGGAAGAAATTAGCATTTAAATCAATAAACTGAGTAGAGTACATTGCCTTCTGCAATGCGGGGATAATTCTGTCTGCCTGCTTGAGCTGGGATATTGGTCTTTTCCTGTACTTGGACTGAAACTTACATCATCAACCTTCCATTTTAGGCCTTTGAACTTCGACTAGAACTTAGATTGATTCTCCTGGTTCTTTTTTTAAAAATGTTTTTATTATACTTTAAGTTCTAGGGTACATGTGCACAACATGCAGATTTGTTACATCTGTATACATGTGCCATGTTGTTTCTCTGGAGAATACTGACTAATATAGATATTGGTACTGAGAAGTAGGGTACTGCTCTAACAAATACCTAAAACTGTGGAAGCAGCTTTGGAAATGAGTAATGGGGGAGACGCTGTAAGAGTTTTGAGGTACATGCTAGAAAAAAGCCTAGATTACTGTGAAGGGATTGCTAATGGTATTTCTGGTAAGAGGTCAGAAAAAAAAGAGGACAGCTGGAGAGAAAGCCTCCATGTTCCTAGAGAATATAAATAATTGTAAACAGAATGCTGGTAGAAATATGAATGGTAAAGGCCATTCTGATGAGGTCTCAGATGGAAAAGAGGAACATGCTACTGGACAATGGAAAAAAAAAGTGACACTTTTTATAAAGTGGCAAAAAACTTAGCTGCAAAGTGATCAGAGAGCAGTTGGTTCCTTCTGACTGCTTATAGTAAAATGTGAGAAGAGATAAATGAATTGAAGAAGGAACTGTTAAACAAAAAGGAACCAGGACTTAAGAGATTTAGAAAACTCTCAGTTTATCCATATTGCAAAGAATGAGAGAGTATGTTTGAAAGGGAATACTAAGGGTGTGGCTGATCCACATTTGATAAGGAGATAAGTGTGTGCATGAACCATGGTCCTACTCAGCCATCTCAACAGAAGCCATAAACAGAGATGGGATTATACCAGCAGAAAAACTGCCAGCTGGGACCAAAAAGAACAGAGAAAATGGAACAAAATTGAGAGAGTTGTGCATATGCTATTTATTCCTCAAGAAAAGGGAAGAGTGAGGCTAAAGGCAATTTAGAGATCATCAGGGCACCATTCCCACCACAGGCCCAAGGGGCAGGGCTAGTTCTTCCTCAGTTTCAAAAGGCGTAGTCACCTCAAAGAGTCTCAAGGGCAGGGCTGCTGCTAAATTTTGGGCTTAGCTGGGACCCATCACTTTTTCCTTCCTTCTCATTTCTCCCCCGTCCCTGCCCGTTTTTTTTTTTTTTTTGAGACAGAGTCTCACTCTGTCGCCTAGGCTAGAGTGCAGTGGTATGATCTCAGCTTACTGCAGCCTCCACCTCCTGGGTTCAAGCGATTCTCCTGCCTCCACCTCCCTGGTAGCTAGGACTACAGGTGCCCACCACCACGCCCAGCTAATTTTTGTATTTTTAGTAGAAACGAGGTTTTGCTGTGTTGGTCAGGCTGGTCTTGAACTCCTGACCTCAAGTGATCTGCCTGCCTCAGCCTTCCAAAGTGCTGGTATTACAGGCATGAGCCACCTGGCACCCGGCCTTATTTCTCTCTGTTTGGAATGGGAATGTCTCTATTGTGCCTGTCCCACCATCCTATTTTGGAAGCACATACTTATCTGGTTTCACAGGAGAAGAAATTTTGCCTCAGGATAAATTGTACCTCAAGTCTCACCCATATCTAATTTAGATGAGATTTAGTTGAGACTTTGGAATTTTCATCTTTAGAGTGGATGCTGGAATGAGTTAAGACTTGGGGTTGTTGGGATGGAATGTATATATTTTATGTGAGAAGAATATGAATTTGGGGAATCTAGGGGTGGAATGTAATAGACTGAATTGAGTCTCCCCTAAGTCCATATGTTAAAGTTCTAATCCCCAATGTGATGGTATCTGGAGATGGAGACTTTAGGAGATAATTAGGCCATGAGGGTAGATTCCTAATGATAGTATTAGTGCTCTTATAACAAGGGATGAGATGGAGCCCTTTATCTCTCCACCATGTGAAGATCCAGCAAGAAGGCAGAAGGCAGCCATCTGCAAGCCAGGAAGAGAGTCCTCACCAGAACTTGACTATGCTGGTGCCCTGATGTTGGATTTCATAGCCTCCAGAACTGTGAGAAATAAATGTCTGTTGTTTAAGCCACCTAGGCTATGGTATTTTATTAAAACAGCCTGAGCCAACTAAGACAACCATGGGACAGAGATTGTACATGGCCCCAGAAAAGCCTAAAATATTTACTATCTGGCTGTGTTAGTCAGTTCAGGCTGCTATAACAAAATTACAATAGACTGGGTAGCTTAAACAACAGATATTTATTTCTCACTGTCTGGAAGCTGGGAAGTCTAAGATGAGGGTTCCAGGCCATTTGGTTCCTGGTGAGGGCCCTCTTCTCGGTTTGCAGATGGCTACCTTGTTGCTATATCCTCAAATGATAGAGAGAGAATGTGCTCTCTCTTATAATGGCACTAATTCCATCATGAGGACTCCACCCTAATAACCTAATTAGCTCCCAAAGGTTCCATCTTCAAGTACCATCACATTGGGAGTTAGGGCTTCAACATATAAATTTGTAGAAAACACATTCAGTCCATAGCACTGGTCCTTTACAGATAAAAGTCTGCTGACCTCTGAGATAAACTGTAGCAGAAACTCTTTTGTTCATCCCCTCCTCCACTTCTAGTGAGCTGGCAAGAGTAGCTAATACTACCACCTTAATAGCATTTGAAACTTAACTAACACCTGTCTCCATTTAAGCGCCATACATCAGTCAAAATACTCTTTCCAATGAAATTTAGCTTAGAATCTCTTAAGTAGTTCCCCATTACAATAGGGTAAAGACCAATCTCCTCAAGATTGCCTACAAGGGTGTGCACAATGTGGCCCTGGCTAACCTCTGTAGCCTCTTTTATCAACCCTTCCTTGCACTTGACATAGCAGTCCATGTAGGCCAATATGACATATTCTCTGTAGCCCAACTCTTATACATATAGTTCCCTCTAACTGAAACATTCTTATTCACTGCCTCATCCCTCTTGCCCTGCCTAGTTCATATTCAATACTCATGACTTAGCTTAGTAGTTGTGCCCTGCAGGCAGTCATTCATAACTCTCCAGGTTGGATTAAGTACCTTTCCTCTTTGTTCTTACAGCACCCTATGCATTGCCTAAAAGAATTTCTCATGTTGTCTTATGCTTATCATTGCCACAAGACTGTGAGTATCTTGAGGATAGGGAATGTGTCTTCATCTCTGCATGCTTTGCACTTAGGACAATGTCTGAATCCTGGTAGGTATACATTAAATGTTTGTTGAATAAATCAATGGTAAATCAAGCAGTGGTGCAGCTGCCTTACTGGTAACTCCAATACAGGTCACATATCTACAAATGATCTTCTCCTGCTCTACTAGATACCTAGTAATCCTGACTATATGCTATATTCCATTTTCATGTTAAGAGTTGCTAGTTATCTAAGCAGTATAGTAGTGGAATAAACTACTGTGTGGCTAGACTTGCCTTTTAGTAGGCTTCAATATATCCCTTCATTTTTGTTAAGTTGGTATGCTTACTGTCCTTTTGCTGACTGGAGTCCATTCTTGCCTTTTCACTTGTAATTTTTCTCCTTGAAATCACAGGAGAAATTAATTAAAGGACCATCTGATTAAATGACTACCTTCTCCTTCAAAATATAGCTAAAAATTCATTTATTCAAGGCAGCTTCTTTGAATAATCTATTTCCTCTTTGAAATTAAATATTTGGTAGGTATCAACTCAATTTACATTTGTGTCTGGCATAAGCTAATTATGCTTCTCATATTTATTTACTTATTTTATTCGTTTCAGGGACTCTACATCTTACACTAAGAAAAGGAATCTTCCATCTTTGGTTCTCTAACAGTTCTCAGCTCAGTTAATAAAATTAACACTCAGCAAATGCTTATTAATTAGATCTTATCAAAATTTTAATACAGAAAAGAAACTTGAAACTCACCTCGATTCATCTTTTATAACTCACGTTTAATCAATCACCAAGGTCTGTTGATTCCACTTCCTAAATCTTTCTGAAATACATATAACCTCTCCATTTACACTCCTTTCTCCTGACACATTCAGGTATTCATCATCTATAGACAGTGGGACTCTATAAAAGGATTTTAAAAATCAAGGTAGTAAAATCAGATTGTAGTTTAGAAAGAGCACTCTAGTTTCAGGATGGATAATGGATCATCAGGAGAGCAAGACAAGGCTGCAGTAATCCTGTTAAGATAGTTACCTCCTTGCTTCTCAATGTTGTTTTTGGACCACTTTTTCTACCTCCTTCCTCTAAAACCCAAGCTTCTTTGAAGATCATGCTTTCTTAATTATTCTAATCAAATACCTCTTGAGTCACTCTCCATTTTTAATGAAGTCCAGTTTACTGTTGTCCACTTTACCCTTTCCCTGTCATCCTTGGCAACTTCATCATCATTAATTACAGTACTCCCAACATTTTCATTTAAAACATTCCATACTCTAGCCACCTCTTGTTACCATTCCAGTTCAATTATTCTGGCACTCCTCACTACAATAATCCTTCCACTCTCTGTCATCTTGTTTCCTTTAATGTCCTCACTTCCCTCCTTACAGAGCCCATATTCCATGGTCCATCATTTTAATCAATTCCTTGCAAACAGTCTTAACTTCCTTGTCCCCTCTCTCTGTGCCATACTTCCCTGACAAAGCCCCAACCATGATAAACTCAAATTCCTACTTCCTGTGCAGCCAAGCAGCTGAACATTGCTGGAGAAAAAATTTTCTTTTATGTTTTATTTTTTTAATTGACGAATAATGTGTGTTGTTATCTTGTAAACATGATGTTTTAAAGTATATATACATTTTGGAATGGCTAAATCTAATCAATTAATAAATGGAACACTTCACATAGTTATTATTTTTGTGGTGCTAATATGTAACATCAACTCTGTTTTTTTTTTTTTTAATTATACTTTAAGTTCTAGGGTACATGTGCACAACGTGCAGGTTTGTTACATATGTATATTTGTGCCATGTTGGTGTGCTGCACCCAAGAATATAGTATCATCATTAACTATAGTCATTTTGCTATATGATAGATCTCTTGAAATTTATTCCTCCTATCTAACTCTAATTATGTATCCTCTGACCAACATGTCTCTATCTTCCCTCCCCGCAATCACCCTAGCCTCTGATAACCACCATTCTACTCACTTCTATGAGATCAAATTTTTTAGATTCCACGTATGAGTGAGATAATGCAGTATTTGTCTTCCTGTGCCTGGCTTATTTCCTTCAACATAAATTCCTCCAGGCTCATTCATGTTGCTGTAAATGACAGGATTTGATTCTTTTTATGGCTGAGTAGTGTTACATTGTGTATGTATACTTCACTTTCTTCATCCATTCATCCATTGATGGACACTTACGATAGAGAAAATTTTAAAAACTGTACTACCTAGTATCATTTTAAACTCATCATGAAAAATCTCAAATTAGTACTCAATACAGCCAAACAATTCTTGCATAATTTCCTAGTAAAATCACTCACTCTCTAAGAAGACTGTGTCATACCATCTCCCCTATCCTCAAACTGCCAACACCTCCTCACCCTTCACACTTTCAACTGACGACCTTGCTTCTTCCTTCAAAGAAAATGTAGAAGCAGTAAGAGAATCTTCACAAACTGATGCCCCATATCCAATCACTTACCTGCATCTGTGCCCACATATCCCACCTTTCTTTCTGTTATAATCGTTGAAATAATTTGTGTAAATATTCAAGGTCAATACTACCATTTATGAACTAGATTCTATCTCTTCTTTCCTACTTAGGGACTATGCTCCCGAAGCAGTTCTATTCTTCTCTTTTGCATCACCAAATTTTCCTTCCCTATTGGATCATCCTCATTTAGCAAACATGTAATATCTCCCATATTAAAATAATATTCCAGGAGTGCCATCAGCAAGATGGCAAATAGAAAACAAAAGACCCTCCTTCCCCCATGGATTGAATAACAATTTATGGAACAATTGCCTTTATGACAAATTCAGAAATGAGTTAAAAGGTTGCTGTACTCCAAGCAAGTGCAAAGTCAACCTCACCAAAACCCAGTAGGAAAATTCATGGCATTTCTTCACCAGAGACACTTCTCCCAGCTTGGTACATTGTAACTGAGAGGAAACCCCTACCTCTTGACTTACCCTAGTGGGGAAAAGAAGCTGAATGTCCAACATTCTAACTTTTCAGGGTGTTATCTAAAAGACTGGTTTCTGTCTTGCCTGAATCTAAGAACTGACAGCAATGGGATGCCAGGTTGGGGGCTTGCTGAGAACAAAAGTGATCTATGTGGCTTGGCTTGGCACCAGAGTCTGTAGACTATAGACAGACATTATGTGGAGCTCCAATACCCTAGTTTACTACAGAAACAGAGTGATGGCAGTATCAAGGGGAACTCCTGAATGGAAACTGATAAATCTCTTCAATTAGATGTTTATATGCACAATCCCAGAAGAGTATGCATTCCCAGGAAAGGATTAGGAGGTCTCTAGAGTCTTTAACTGGGCTAATTGGAGAATGTCCTCCT
The DNA here is from genome assembly GCF_000951045.1 of Mandrillus leucophaeus. Classification (NCBI taxonomy): domain Eukaryota; kingdom Metazoa; phylum Chordata; class Mammalia; order Primates; family Cercopithecidae; genus Mandrillus; species Mandrillus leucophaeus. Next base: position 35,813 of record NW_012102484.1, read on the forward strand.
TGTATGCAACCAGACCACAAAGACTGAGAAAGGTAGCTGAGCTTTCAAATGTTAGTCTCAACAAGATATAATAAGACATATGAAGAAACAAAGAAATGTGGACTATTCAAAGGAATAATTTAAACCTCCAGAAAGCACCCCTAAAGACATATATAAATTACTAGACAAAAACTCAAAATAAGCATCACCAGAATAATTGAAGAATTTAAAAAGAACACAGGCAACTAAACAAAATTAGGAAACCGACATATAAACAAAATGAGAATATCAACAAATAAATAAAACTATAAAAATGAATCAAACAGAAATTCTGGAAATGAAGTATCTAATAATTGAATTGGAGAAATTCACTGGAGGGATTCAATAGCAGAATTGACCAGGCAGAAAAAAGAATTAGTAAACTCAATGATAGGACTTTGAAATTATTGAGAAAGAGAAGAAAAAAAAAAACAAAGTGAAGAAAAATGAGGAGAACCTAAGGGATTTATGGGGCACCAACAAGCAGAACAACATATGCATGATGGAAATCACAAAAGGAGAAAAGAGAAATGAGTAGAGAGCTTATTTGAAGAAATGATGGCTGAAAACTCTCCAAATCTGATGAGAGAAAAGGACACACAAATTCAATAAACAACTCCAGTTGGAATAAATCTAAAGAGACCTACACTGAGACCCATCAAAATCAAACTGTCAAAAGTCACACAGACAGAATCTTGAAAGTGGCAGGAAAAAATGACTCATCACATACAAGGGAGCTTCTATTAAACTATCAGCTGGTTTCTTAGCAAAACCTTGCAGGCTAGAAAGGAGTGAAATAATATATTCAATTACTGAAGAACAAAACCTGCCCAAGAAGAACATTATATTTTATAAAACTGTCCTTCTAAAATGAAGGAGAGATTAAGACTTCCCAGATAAACAAAAGGAGAGGAAGTTGATCGCCACTCAATCTGCCCCACAAGAAATGCTGAAGGGATCCTTCAACTTGAAGAAAAAGGATGATAAATAGCAACACAAAATCATATGAAAATATAAACCTTCTGGTAAAGGTTTATTGTGTAGTATTGTAATATAAGTGTGTAAATCACTTTTAAATATGGTATAAATTTTAAACACAAAAGTAACAAATAATTATAGATCTATGTTAATGGATGCACACTATAAGGAAAGGATGCCCACCCTCAATATTACTATTGTTGAAGTACTGGGATTCCTAGCTAGAAAAATTAGACAAGAAAGAGAAGTAACAGAAATCTAAACTGGAAAAGATGAAGTAAAATTGTTTCTATTCACAGATGACATGATCTTATATGTAGAAAACCCTAAAGATTCCATATGCAATAAAAAGTATTATAACTAATAAATGATGTCAGAAAATTTGCAGGATTTCCAAAAGCAATACATAAAATCCATTGCATTTCTACATATTAATGGTGACCAATCTAAGAAGAAAAATTAAGAAAAAAATTCCATTTATTTATTTAATTTTATTTTTTATTATACTTTAAGTTCTGGGATACATGTGTAGAATATGCAGGTTTGTTACATAGGTATACATGTGCCATGGTGGTTTGCTGCACCCATCAACCTGTCATCTACATTAGGTATTTCTCCTAATGCTATCCCTCCCCTAGACTCCACTCCCCGACAGACCCTGGTGTGTGATATTCCCCTCCTTGTGTTCATGTGTCCTCATTGTTCAACTCCCACTTATGAGTGAGAACATGCGGTGTTTGGTTTTCTATTCTTGTGTTAGTTTGCTGAGAATGATGGTCTCCAGCATCATCCATGTCCCTGCAAAGGACATGAACTCATCCTTTTTTATGGCTGCATAGTATTCCATGGTGTATATGTGCCACATTTTCTTTATCCAGTCTATTATTGATTGGCGTTTGGGTTGTTTCCAAGTCTTTGCAATTGTGAACAGTGCTGCAATAAACATAAGTGTGCATGTGTCTTTATCATAGAATGATTTATAATCCTCTGGGTATATACCCGTAATGGGATTGCTGGGTCAAATGGTATTTCTAGTTCTAGATCCTTGAGGAATCGCCACACTGTCTTCCACAATGGTTGAACTAATTTACACTCCCACCAACAGTGTAAAAGCGTTACTATTTCTCCACATCCTCTCCAGCATCTGTTGTTTCCTGACTTCTTAATGATTGACATTCTAATTGGTGTGAGATGATTTTGATTTGCATTTCTCTGATGACCAGTGACGATGAGCTTTTTTCATATGTTTGTTGCCTGCATAAATGTCTTCTTTTGAGAAGTGTCTGTTCATATCCTTTGCCCACTTTTTGATGGGGTTGTTTTGTTTTCATGTAAATTTGTTTAAGTTCTTTGTAGATTCTGAATATTAGCCCTTTGTCAGATGGATAGATTGCAAAACTTTTCTCCCATTCTGTAGGTTGCCTATTCACTCTGATGGTAGTTTCTTTTGCTGTGGAGAAGCTATTTCGTTTAATCAGATCCCATTTCTCTATTTTGGCTTTTGTTGCCATTGCTTTTGGTGTTTTAGTCATGAAGTGTTTGCCCATGCCTATGTCCTGAATGGTATTGCCTAGGTTTTCTTCTAGGGTTTTTATGGTTTTAGGTCTTATGTTTAAGTCTTTAATCTATCTTGAGTTAATTTTTGTATAAGGTGTAAGGAAGGGATCTAGTTTCAGCTTTCTGCATATGGCATCAAAAAGGATGAAATACTTAGGAATAAACTTAACCAAGTTAGAGAAACACTTTTACAGTGAAAACTACAAAATGTTGCTAAGAGAAATCAAAGAAAGGTACAAATAAATGGAAAGGCATCTCATGCTCATGGATTGGAAGGCTTAGTGTTGTTAAAATGCCCATACTACCCAATGTGATCTACAGATTAAATGCAATACCTATCAAAACTCCAATGGAATTTGTTGTAGAAACAGAAAAAAACCTTCCTAAAAGTCATAGGGAATCTCAAGGGACCCCGAATAGTCAAAATAATCTTGAAAAATGAGAACAAAATTGGAGGTCTTACAAAGTGACAGTAATCAAAATAGTATTGATGTATGAAAAAGTCTTTATCTTTCACTTTTGAAGGATCATTTTGCTGGATATATAATTCTACATTGGTAGTTTTCCCCCCTTTATCACTTAAGTTTGTCATTCCATTGTGTTCTTGCTTGCACAGTTCCTGATGAGAAGTCCACTGCAATTCTTATCTTTGTTTCTCTGTAGGTAAGGTGTTTTTCTCCCCACTAGGCTGCCTCCAAGAATGTCTCTTTGTCTTTGGTTTTCTGCAGTTTTAATATAATATGCCTACGTGTGAGGTCTTGCTTGTTTATTTTAAGATGTGTATGTGTATTTATAATGAATTTGTTAATGTGTCTATTTTTATGCCAGTACTATATTGTTTTGATTACTATTGCTTTGTAATATATTTTGAAATCACGTAGTATGATGCCTCCAGCTTTGTTCTTTTTGCTCAAGATTGCTTTAGCCATTCGGTGTCTTAAGTTGAAAACTTTTCCTTTCAGATCAGGAACAAGACAATGATGCTTACTCTTCCTACTCTTACTCTACATACTACTGAAAGTCATAGCCAGAGTAATTAGGCAAGGAAAAGAAATAAAAGACATGCAAATAGGAAAGAAAGAGATGAATTTGTCTCTGTTCACTGATGAAATAATCTTATATATAGAAAACCCTAAAGAGACCACCAAAAAACTGTTAGACTTAATGAATTCAGTAAAACCAACATACAAAAATCAGTAATGCTTCTATACCCTAACAATGAACTAACTGAAAAAGAAATCAAGAAAACAATCCTATTTATAATAGTTGCAAAAAATACTTAGGAATAAATTTAACCAAGGAGATTAATAATCTCTACACTCAAAACTATAAAATATTGATTAAATAAATTGGAGAACACATAAATAAATGAAAAAATATTCTATCTTCATGGATTGGAAGAATTAATATTGTCAAAATATCTATACTATTCAAAGTGATCTACAGATTCAATGCAGCTCCTGTCAAAATTTCAATTACATTTTTCACAGAAATACAAAAAAGTCCTAAAATTCTGACTGATAATTTCAACACCTGTGTCATATGTAAGTCTGGTTCTGATATTGCTTTGCCTCTTCAAATTGTGTTATTTCTTGCCTTAGCAAGTTTTGTAATTCTGTTATTGTTAAAAGCCAGACATCTTGTATAGAGCAATAGCTACTGAGGTAAATAGGATTTTACCATGAATATATATATTAATCTGGCCCAGAGTTAGGTTGTGTTTGATGTTTGTTGTCTCTGTGGGTACCAGAAGCATTAAATTTCTCTAGTGATTTTGCTTTTGTCTTCTCTCTTGGCCTTGGCCCTTCCCTTTGTGCTGTACCTCAGAGACAGGTTGTCTCTTGCAGCTCTTCCAGCTGTAATCCATTGTCATTTTAACTGGAGGCTTATTAGCTTGTTGTAGGGTGTGGGGGGATGAGGGCATTCTACAATCTTCAGATTCTCAGTCTCTGGAGTGCATAGTGGGCCTGTGTCTTGGAAGTGTGACTTTCACAATTGTTTTTGTTTCTCTTCCAGGGTGTGGTAGATTGAACTGTAACCCCCCAAAAGATACGTTGAAGTCCGAATCCCTGGTACCTGTGAACGTAACCTTATTTAGAAAGCGTCTTTGCAGATGTAATCAAGTTAAAATGAGGTCACACTGGATTAGGGTGGGCTCTAAATCCAATGACTGCTATCTTTATAAAGAGAGAAATATTTGAAGACAGAGATTAGGCATTGTGAAGAAGGCCCTGTGAATATGAAAGCAGAGATTGGAGTAATGCTGGCACAAGCAAAGTAATGCCAAGGATTGCCAGCAACCATAAGAAACTAGAAAAGGCAAGGAAAAACTCTCTCCCAAAGCCTTTGGAGGGAGCATGGCCTTACCAACCCTCCAAGACTATGAGAAAATAAACTGTTGTTTTAAACCACCTAGTTTGTGTAATTTGTTATGGCAGCCTTAGAAGACTCATACACATAGGTAATGAGTCTTCTAAGGCTGCCATAACAAATTACACAAACTAATACTTTCTGTGGTTGTAACATTCCTAGTCTATGTCTTTGAAACCCGCTCCCTTGTATATTAAGGCTTTCTTTTCTTTCTTTCTTTTTTTTTCCCTTAGGTAAGACAGGGAGATGGAGTGGGGCTGGAACAGGCTGAGTTGCCTTCCCCTAGTTGAGAAGGGATTTTGCTATTGCCTTCTGTTATTTTTGTCTTTCTCCCAACTTGTAGGCTAATCTTAAAAATAAATGGCTAGAGGTCCTGTCAACTCCACAAAAAGTATTTTCAGACCACACAGAAGGTATTTATCATTGCATAACAATGTGAATTGTACACTTAAAATGGTTAAGAGAATAAATTTTATACTGTGTGTTTTCTTACCACAATTTTGTCATTCCAATTTTTGATATATGTGCTGCCAAAGCAAATATTTCTTACCACAAGTTTTAAAAAGTATCTGTCTTCACACATCTCTTACCAAAATGATCTTCATGTTGCTGCCAAGCACAAGTCAGAGACTTGGAGACTGTATGGTGCCAATGGACAGCTAAAGGAAGTAAGCTTTTGAAGTTGGGCTGTGAAAGGGCTGGATATATGACTCCTCCCTTCAGCAAGTCCTGAAGCCTGCTTTGTAGGTGGGACAATCTGTGGTACCACATCCTAGAAGATTGGATAATAACAAGTTAGTAGTAATATAAAACAACTTTTATGAGGCTGTAGGAATAACATTACAGATATAATTATGTAAAATGATAGATTTAATGATCTCAATACAGAGGATTAAACAAAGGAGAAATTGTGAAAAGCTAAGCATAAGTGATCTATAACCATTACTTACATTTTCTCATTAGCCACTCTTATTGTATGTCATACAGTATTCAGTACAGTCACATGCTATGCAGGTTTGTAGCCTAGGAGCAACAGGCTATATACATAGATATATATATATCTGGGTTTGTTTACACTCTAAGATGTTCATACAACCATGAAATTGCTGAATGAGGCATTTCTCAGAATGTATCCATCATCATCCTGTCAACTGACCCATAATTGTAAAAGGATTATTTTTCATGTCTCATCCTTCTGGGTCTCTCTGCTTGTGATACTATTAATCACCCCTATTCTGACTATGTGAAAGTTTCTTCTCCGCTGTGGGCAAGTTACTTAAACCCTCAGTGACTCTATTTCTTCCTTTGTAAAATGAAGTTGATAATAGTATTTATCTCATGGCTTTCCTGTGAGGACTAAAATACTTAGAATTATATGTTCCATACTAAGCCCTACATATGTATTGCTGCTATTATTATCATTATTATGGCTGTTAGGAATAAACTGTATCTGTTGAGAAAATGCCTGGATAAACGTGCTTGGAGGTGGTGATGCCGAGTAGCATAGTTTTAGAAAAGTTAATAAAACAACACCATTTGCATAAGGTCTTAAGAGGAATTAATTTGTCCTGTGGTGGAAGACTGAGAGAGCTATGTGATTGCAGATAGGCTGTGTGGTTCTCAATGTGAACCTTCTCAATTACACCCTCAAATATGCAGTAATGTAACTAAATCCACAAAATGCTTCTCCTGAGTGAACTAGTGAGTCCCTCTGTGTGTGTGTGTGTGTGTGTGCACATGCATATGTGTGGGTATGTGAGTTGTAAGCTGATGAAAGGACTGAACTTCATGTTGATATGGGATGAAAGCAATCATATACACTAAAGCCACAGCTAGAGATATAGTAGAATTTACTAATCACTAGGGAGCAGTCTGTAATTACAGGATAGAGAATGGAAGGCTAAAGTCAACTTTATTGAGATTTTGTGGCTGAGGGCAAGGAGGAGAGCACAGAAAGTCCTCTGCTGATATCTGGGTTACATTTATTTCTTCACTGTCTCTTGTTTCCAACCTCCTACCTATAGGTACTGTCTAAAACAGGGGTTGGCAATCTGTGACCCACAAACTGAAATGGATTTTGTATTTTTTAAGGAGTTGTAAAGAAAAACAAAGATGAGTATAAGACCAAGACTCCAGACGAAAACCAGACTAGAATTTCTCATTTGTAGTCTATGAAGTCTACAACACATGCTATCTGGATCTTGAAAGAAAAGAAATTTCCAACTCGTAGTCAAATATTCAATTCTTAATCAAACAGTCTTCTCCCACTACATCGAATAATCTCCCCAAAATCTGCTCTTAATCAAGTATATTCACTCACTTCATGATTTCACAAAATAAATATTACTAAGCAGGTTTATAATAGGTACTTTATTTTTTATTTTTTTATTTTTTTGAGACGGAGTCTCGCTCTGTCACCCAGGCTGGAGTGCAGTGGCCGGATCTCAGCTCACTGCAAGCTCCGCCTCCCGGGTTCCCGCCATTCTCCTGCCTCAGCCTCCCGAGTAGCTGGGACTACAGGCGCCCGCCACCTCGCCCGGCTAATGTTTTTTGTATTTTTTAGTAGAGACGGGATTTCACCGTGTTAGCCAGGATGGTCTCGATCTCCTGACCTCGTGATCCACCCGTCTCGGCCTCCCAAAGTGCTGGGATTACAGGCTTGAGCCACCGCGCCCGGCCCTAACAAGGGATTATTAATCAAGCAATTTGCAAACTGGCAGCAGGTATCTGAAATTCATACAACTGACAAAGTATTAATATCAAGAATGTTTAAAGACATCCTACAGGCTGGGCATGGTGGCTCACGCCTGAAATCCCAGCACTTTGGGAGGCCGAGGCGGGTGGATCATATTGTCAGGAGTTCGAGACCAGCCTGACCAACATGGTGAAACCCCATCTCTACTAAAAAATACAAAAATTAGCTGGGTGTGGTGGCACGCACCTGTAATCCCAGCTACTCAGGAGGCTGAGGCAAGAGAATCACTTGAACCCAGGAGGCGAAGGTTGCAGTGAGCTGAGATTGTGCCACTGCACTCCAGTCTGGTGACAGAGTGAGACTCTGTCTCAGAAAAAAAAAAAAAAGGACATCATACAAATCAATGGGAAAAGCAAACAATATGTGAGCAAATAGTATGAACACACATTTCTAAGAGAAAACACATATGGTCAATATGGTCAATAAATTCATGAAGAGATGTTCAACATCATTAATGATTAGGGAATTGTAATCTAGCCACAGTAAGATATGATATAACAATTTGATCGGCAAAAATGAAGATGTCTGACAATAACAAGTATAGAGGTCTTGCACATCTTTCATTGAATTCATTCCTAAGTGATTTATTGTGCTATTACAAGCAGCATTTTAAAATTTCAATTTGCAATTGCTAACAGTATACACAATGCAACTGATCTTTATATTCTGACCTGGAATGCTGTAATCTTATTAAAAACAATTATTACTTCCAGTAAGTGTTTTGGAAATTTCTCAGGATTTTTTGCTGCATTGCACTCACTAGTTAGGAGGAGTGAGCATGGACAACCTTGCTTTGTTCCTGATCTTAGGAGAAAACATTCTAGTTTCATGATTAAGTATGTTGTTAGCCATGTTTTTTGATTTTTTTGTTACTGTTATTAATGGCCTTTTTCTGGTTGGGGAGGTTTCCTTCAATTCCTAGTTTTCTGAGAGTATTTATCAGGAATATGAGTTGAATTTTAGTAAATGTACTTTCTACATCTATTGAGATTATTTTATGGCTTGTTGCTTTATTCTAGTAAAGTGGTTAATAATTCTGATTGACTTCCTATGTCAAAACAACCTTGCATTTCTGAAATAAACCCCATTTGATTATGTGATACATGAGAAATACATGGTCTCGTGTGTGTAGGTGTCTGTGACATCTTTATCAGGTATTTTATCTGATTTATGCTGGGTTTTTAAAATTGTATTTTAAGTTATGGGATACATGTGCAGAACGTGCAGGTTTGTTACATAGGTAACACGTGCCATGGTGATTTGCTGCACCCATCAACCTGTCACCTACATTAGGTATTTCTCCTAATGCTATCTCTCACCTAGCCCCCACCCCCCAACAGGCCCCAGTGGGTGATGTTCCCCTCCCTGTGCCCATGTGTTCTCATTGTTCAACTCCCACTTATGAGTGAGAACACGCGGTGTTTGGTTTTCTGTTCCTGTGTTAGTTTGCTGAGAATGATGGTTTCCAGCTTCATCCACGCCCCTACAAAGGACATGAACTCATCCTTTTTATGGCTACATAGTATTCCATGGTATATATGTGCCACATTTTCTTTATCCAGTCTGTCACTGATGGGCATTTGGGTTGTTTCCAAGTCTTTGCTATTGTGAATAGTGCCGCAATAAACATAAGTGCTCATGTGTCTTTATCATAGAATGATTTATAATCTTTTGGTTATATACCCAGTAATGGGATTGCTGGGTCAAATGGTATTTCTAGTTCTGGATCCTTGAGGAATCGCCAAACTGTCTTCCACAATGGTTGAACTAATTTACACTACCACCAACAGTGTAAAAGTGTTCCTATTTCTCCACATCCTCTCCAGCATCTGTTGTTTCTTGACTTTTTAATGATCACAAAATAAGTTAGGAAATGTTACCTCCACTTTACTCTTCAGTTCTAGTATTTCCACTTGGTCCTTATTTAGAAATTCTGTTTATCCTCTAAAGTTTTCCATCTGTTCCTTCATTTCACTCATTTGCTCCTGTAAGTTCTCTAATATATTTACAGTAACAGTTTTAATGTCCTGGTCAGAAAACACCAATATCTGGGTTATCTGTGAGTCTGCCTTTATTGACTATTGTCCTCCCTCCTTACTATGACTATTTACCCATTTTGTTATATATGTAGTATTTTTTTGAATGTTGGATATTGTGGGTGGCATGTTGTAGATGGTTTTGTAAATAACCTTTATCAGAAGTTACTTTTTATTCCTAGTTTGCTAAAATATTTTTTTCTCTCATAAATGGATGTTGAATTTTAGGGTTTTTTTTTTTTTGCATTTATTGATTTGACTATATGATTTTTCTCCTTTGTTTCTGTGGTGAGTTACCTTGATTCACTTTCAAAATGTAAACCAACTTTGCAACGTTGGCATAAACCAAACTACAATAGGGTATATTATCCTTTTAATACACCACTGGTTACAATTTTCTAATAGTTTGTTAGAAATTTTGCATCTATATTAATGTCTAAAATTAGCCCCAAATTTTCCTTTCTCATATGTTCCTTATAATATTTTAGTTACAGGGTTATTCTAACTTTATAAAAAGAGTTGTAAAGACCTCCACTTTCTTCTGTTCTCTGGAAAATGTCATGCGAGATTGGTATTATTTCTTTCTTAAATTTTGATAGAATTACTCAGTGAAGGCATCTGAGTCTTGGCTTTACTTTGTGAGATGGGTTTGAGTTACTTAATAGTTATAGATCAGTGCAGAAATTTGTCTTCTTGTGTTCTTTTTGGTAAGTTATGTTTCCTAGGAATCTATGTATTTTATTTAAATTTTTAGTACACTGACTTAAAATTATTTACCATATCCAACTGTAACTGTTCTGTTTTATGATATACAATGATAGCTCGTCTCATTCCTAATATTGGTTATTTATGCTTTCTCTCTCTCCTTTTGTTTCTTTATCCATATTTCTAGTGGTATTATCAATTTTATTAGTCTTTTCATAAAAGAAACTTTCGGTTTCGATAATGCTGTCTATCAAATATGTCTTTCTTACAGGAAATTCTGTTCTTATCTTTGCTTCCTTCTACATTCTTTAGGATTAATTTTCTATTGTTTTTCCAATTTCCTGAGATGGATCCATATGTCATTGATTTTTAGCTTTTCCTCTTTTGTGGAATATACATTTTAAGGCCACAAATTTCCCTTACAGTAAGGGTTTAACAGTATCCCTTTGAATTTTGATATGCTATATTTCCATTTCTCAGTCAGCTCAACATACTTTCTATTTTCCATTACAATTTTTAAAAATTTGGCCCACAGGTTATTTTAAAGTATACTACTAATTTTAGGGAGATTTTCTAATTTGTTTCTTGTTTTCTAACTTAATGTCAGTGTGGTCAAAAAATACTATAATTGTTTAAAGTTTTTGAGATTTGCTTTATGAGTCAACACATCACGTATTATTCTATGTGCAGAAAAGAATATGTATTCTGCAATTGTTGCATGTGGTTGTCTATATATGTCAATTAGGTCAAGTTTGTTAATATTACTGTCCAACTCTTCTATATAGTTACTGATTTTCTCTTTTTTGTCTGATATTCTATCAGTTACTGAGGGATATATTTTAAGATCTCTGATTGTGATTATGAATTTATTTATTGGGCATCAGAAAATTTTTGCTTTGCCTATTTTGAGTGTTAAGTGTATACAAATCAGAATAATTGTATCTTCTTGGTGGATTGCCCCTGTTATCATTATAAAATAGCTCTATATTTAGTAAATATTTCTACCTTAAAGTCACCTTTGTCTGGTATTAACATAGCTATATCAGTTTTCTTTTGGGTAGTATCTGCATCTATACTTCTTCCATCCTCTTACTTTCAACCTTCCTATATCTTTACATTTTATATATGTCTCATAAACAAGATGTAGATTTTGTATTTTTTAACCATTCTAATAATCTTTGTCATTTAACTGAGGTATTCAGTCCATTTACATTTACTATAATTACTGATATATTTAACTCCACTATATCACTATTTACTTTCTGTTTGTCTTGCCTATTCTGTTATCTTTTCTCTTCTTGCTTTGTTTTGTACTAATATGGTAATTTGTATTATTCAATTTACTCCTTGTCTAATTGTTACACATTCTTTTACTGTTTTTAGTGATTATTCTATGAATAATAACATATATATTTGACTTACTAAAGTATAACACAAATTAGAGGGTTTATGTTAACTCCATTTATCTTCCTCCCTCAATTGCTATTATTATGTATTTTAATTGCATACACACACACGCCACATGACATTACTATTTTTATTTATTCATTCATTCATTCATTCATTTATAGATTCAAGCCTCGCTCTGTCACCCAGGCTGGAGTGCAGTGGCATGATTATGGCACACTGCAGCCTCAAACTCCTAGGCTCAAGATCCTCACCTCAGCCTCTCGAGTAGCTGGGACTACAGGTATGCACTACCTTGCTTTGCCAATACATTACTATTTTTTAAAATATGATCAATGGACATTCAGATCCACCCACATATTTAACCTCCCCCCTGCACTTCATTCATTATATATTTCCAAGATTTCATTTAGGATCAGTTTATTTCTGCCTGAAGATCCTTAATATTTCCTTTGATTTTTGGTGACAGGTTCCCTAAGTTATGGACCATCTAAAAACATCTATTTTACTTCCATTTTAAAAGGCTGGATATAGAATTCACCAGATACAATTTTAGGTTGACAGCTACTTTTGTCAGCATTTTAAAAATGTAATTCTATTATCTTCATGTTGTTTTTGTTGAAAACTCAAAGTCAATCTAATTGCTATTCCTTGTAAGGTAATACTTTTTTTTTTCTCCAAATGCTTTTAAGACTTTTTTTTCTTTATTTTTTTTTTTGGCAGTTCTTACTAAAATACACCTAGATGAGGGTTTTTTATTTATTTATTCTGCTTTGGGTTATGGTACTTTTTGAATCCACGAACTGATGCTTGTGACAGGCAGATTTCTAAGATGACCTCTAGTTGTCCTTGCTGTTGTAAAATCCTTTCCCCTGGAGTGTGAGAGGGATTATGAATATGATAAGGTTTCACTTGCATTATTAGGTAATGTATATGGGACAGCTGACTTTAAGAAAGGGGAATAGCCCTTCGTTGGGATGACCTAATCCAGCAATCCTTTAAAAGAGGCTGGTCTCTCTTTTTTTTTTTTTTTAATTATACTTTAAGTTCTGGGGTACATGTGCACAACGTGCAGGTTTGATACATATGTATACATGTGCCATGTTGGTTTGCTGCACCCATCAACTCATCATTTACATTAGGTATTTCTCTTAATGCTATCCCTCCCCCAGCCTCCCACCCCACGACAGGCCCCAGTGTGTGATGTTCCCCTTCTTGTGTACAAGTATTCTCATTGTTCAATTCCCACCTATGAGTGAGAACGTGCGGTGTTGATTTTCTGTCCTTTTGATAGTTTGCTGAGAATGATAGTTTCCAGCTTCATCCATGTCCCTACAAAGGACATGAACTCATCCTTTTTTATGGCTGCATAGTATTCCATGGTGTATATGTGCCACATTTTCTTAATCCAGTCTGTCATTGATGGACATTTGGGTTGGTTCCAAGTCTTTGCTATTGTGAATAGTTCCACAATAAACACGTATACATGTGTCTTTATAGCAGCATGACTTATAATCCTCTGGGTATATACCCAGTAATGAGATTGCTGGGTCAAATGGTAATTCTAGTTCTAGATCCTTGAGGAATCGCCACACTGTCTTTCACAATGGTTGAACTAGTTTACACTCCCACCAACAGTGTAAAAGCATTCCTATCTCTCCACATCCTCTCCAGCATCTGTTGCTTCCTGACTTTTTAATGATTGCCATTCTAACTGGCATGAGATGGTATCTCATTGTGGTTTTGATTTGCATTTCTCTGATGACCAGTGATGATGAGCATTCTTTCACAGGTCTGTTGGCTGCATAAATGTCTTCTTTTGAGAAGTGTCTGTTATATCCTTTGCCCACTTTTTGATGGGGTTGTTTTTTTCTTGTAAATTTGTTTGAGTTCTTTGTAGATTCTGGATATCAGCCCTTTGTCAGATGGGTAGATTGCAAAAATTTTTTCCCATTCTGTAGGTTGCCTGTTCACTCTGATGGTAGTTTCCTTTGCTGTGCAGAGAAGCTCTTTAGTTTAATTAGATCCCATTTGTCAATTTTGGCTTTTGTTGCCATTGCTTTTGGTGTTTTAGTCATGAAGTCCTTGCCCATACCTATGTCCTGAATGGTACTGCCTAGGTTTTCTTCTAGGGTTTTTATGGTTTTAGGTCTAACATTTAAGTCTTTAATCCATCTTGAATTGGTCTCTTCTTAGTGAAAGAGACTTGAAGCAAGAAACGGAGTTGATGCCAGGAAGATTTTTCATTGGCTTTGAAGATGGAGATAACTACGTGGCAAGTAAGACAGGCAGTCTCTAGAAGATGAGAGTGAGTCACAGCCGACATGTGGCAATGAAACAGGGACTTCAGTCCTATGGCTACAAGGAACTGAATTCAGCCAACCTGAATGAGGCTACATGTGAATTGTTAGCCATAGCTTCCAGAAAGGAATGTAGCCTGGCCAACATTGGGATTTCAGCCTTTAATACCATGACCAGAGAACTCTGTCATGCCACACCTGGACTTCTGATCTATAGAACTGTTAGCTAATAAATGGATGTTGTTTTAAACCACTAAGTTTGTGGTAATTTGATATGCAGCTATAGAAAAATAATGCAAAGCTTTTATTACTTTTCAAAAATTCCTCATCATCATATCTTTAAATATTGCTTCTGTACCATTCTCTCTCCTTTTGTTCTAGGACTCCTATTGCAAATATATCAGACCTTTATACATACTAGGTGCCAGACACTGTTAAAGGTGCTGAAAATATATCAGCAATCAAAAATATTCCTATCCTTATGAAGCACCTTTTAATGACATCCTGATCTCCCCTACACCTAAACTGTCTCCTCCCACAGAGTTCCTCCTCACAGTAAATTCTAGTCTCATTCAACCAGTTGAGTAACTCAAAAATCAGTGCCTCAAACTCGATACCTCATTAAAAAAAGTTTTCCCCCCTAGCCAATTATCAAGTCATGATAAATTTTATCCCCTAAATGATTCTCAAACTTCACCCACCGTAGTGTCTCTCTACTTGCCAACATGCCTGTCCAGGCCCATCATTATTTCTCACTTAAAGACTGCAACAGCCTTCTAATTGACCTATCTACTCTTGCCCTCCCTTCAAACTTTTTGCACATGGTAGGAAGAGTTAACTCAAATGTGTCAGTTTGTCACTCCATTTGAATGTCTCCCTAGGCTTTTCAATGTAAAATCCAATGTCCTTAATGTAATGCCTTCTACTACCTGGTTCTGAGCTACCTCTCAGCCTAACTTCCTGCTACTTGCTTCCTTGTACATTATTGACTGAGTCAATCCAAAGGTAGAGTATACAGCAGATCATCAAAAAATTCATCCTTTGCCTATGATCTGTTAATCAGCACTCTTTGAATATGGTGATTTAATTAATTAATACATAATTATATTAATTTTATAACCCATATTATCTTGTCCAGAAGGTTATCATAAATGACTTGTTAGTCTTGCTGAAGTTTCATTCATTCATTTAAGATATGTAATTATGTCTGCCATATTTCCATAAACGACCTCTAATAGCCTTGTCAGAAATAAGAACCAGGTTTCTGTTGAATGGCTTTGTTGACAACTGTAATTTTTTAAGTACTCACTTATTTGAAAATTTGTTTTAGAAGCTAACTTAAGAGACATTTAGTTCACTGATTAGAAGATTGAAGAGACCCCCTTTTTCTTTGTTAGACTCAGTAATATATTCATATAAATCCAATCTTAAAGCACCTTTCCTATTTTCCTTAATGCCTTTGATTACTGAGAGTAGTTTAGTAATATCAAGTGAGTTATAATTTACCCATTCCAGGACACATGTACTTTTTCTTTCTGAGAGTATAGTTAAAATATTGTTCTTGATGTCTTTACAAATATGCATTTCTACAAGCCTGAGGTAATTTTGGACCTTATCCTTCCAATACTAACCCTTTAGGCACGTGTCACCAGTTATATTTATCCTTGCGTATGTGCCCTTTTTCCTATTTCTTATATATTATCTTTTTAAAAAAAGAAAGTATGAGCTCATTGTAAAACTTCCTACATGGCCCGATGGTTTTCCTCTTTTCTCCTTTAATAGAATAATTTGCTGTTTCATAGTCAAAATTATGTTTTTGAGAGCTTCCCAACCTTTAGAGTCTAAAGCCATCTTAATGTAAATTAAGGTCCAACAAGTATCAATCATAATAACAGAAACTTTTGGAGAACAGCCATAGCTAGAAATTCTAGTCAGAGTAGGCAATTACATAATAGGTCAATCTGAATCTTTTCATGGTTATTACTAAGGAAGAAGCATTACCTCCTGAAAGGCTTAAAGCCAAGAGTGCATTTAGCTCCTGTCAATTTTTCCTTCCAAATGTCTTTCAGATTTGTCCTTCTCTTTCCATTCCTATAGATTCCTTCATCACCTCATACCTGGCCTATTGCCATAGACTAGATGGTTTCCTTGCCTTCAGTCCATCCATATTCCAATCCATTGTCCATACTATTGCCAGATTAATCTTCTTAAAACACTTTCATCATGCCACTCTCCTGCCTGAGACTTAGCTCAAATGTCACCTTCTTTGTAAAATATTCCCAGCTCCCTTAGGAAGAGTTAGTAACTGCCTACTCAATGTTTTCACAGGTCTCTGTGCATAACTTTATTAGTGCACTTAAAACATGTATGACAATCATTTCTTTAATTATTTTTCTTACCTCACTTGCTATGAGCTCCTTGAGGGGAGGCAAAGGTTTGAGCAGTCTCTTTACAATTGTACTCAGAGCGTTACATAATCTATCTTGCCCCACCCACGTCAGGACCATCACATATATTGCCTTCTGTGCTTACCATGCTCTCCCCTTTGTTCTTCCTGCTTATTCCTTGGGTCTCAGATTAAATATCAATTCATTGAGAAACCTTCACTCACACTCTTATTAACTAATTAATTAGTTAATCATTTGAACAAATATTTGTTGGGTATCTACTTTGTGCTAGACATTGTTTTAGGCACTAGGTATATACCAGTGAACAAAGAAGACAAAAAGTCTTGCTTTCAAGTTTATCTTCTAGTGGGAGAAGGTAGATAACTAAACATAATAAGTTATATATAGTAAGCTATAAAAAATAGCAGGATAAAGCAGTGTGCTGGAAGTTGGACTTTGAAACATGGTGGTCAGGGTAGGCCTCATTAAGAAAGATGACATTTGATCAAAGTAGGAGTTAGTCATAAGGATATCTGGGGTAAAGTAGGCTAGGCAGAGGGGATAGCCAATGTAAAGGCTCTAAGTTGTGATTATATCTGTTGTGGCCAAAAGAAAAAAAAGCAGCAAAAAAAGAAAAAAAAGAAAAAAAAAACATTGTAGCTGGAGTTCACTAAGCAAGAAGTAAAATAATAGGAGATGAAGTGAGAAAGGTAGGAATAAATAGATCAGGTCAAATCATGTAGGGCCTTATGAGCTAATATATAAAAACTTTAGTTTTTAGTCTGATAGAAATGATGAACCATTGTAGGGTTTTAAAACTACCAGGTAACATGATGACACATTTTAAATGAACTGTTCTGGCTTCTGTATTGAGAATAAACTGTAAATGGGCCAAGGAAAGGAGGGATACCTGTTAGTAGGCTATTACAGTACTGGATTTATTGAAGTAATCCAGGCAAGAAATGATCGTGACTTAGACTAAGGAAGTAGCAGTGAAGGTAGTGAAAAAGGGTCAGAGTCTGTTTTTTTGAAGGCACAAACAACAGATTTGCTGATGAATTGAATATGGGGTGTGAGATAAAGAGGAATGTATTAGTCCATTTTCACACTGCTATAAAGGACTACCTGAAACTGGGTAATTTATAAAGAAAAGACATTTAATTGACTCACAGTTCTACATGGTTGGAGAGGCCTCAGGAATGTTACAATCATAGCAGAAGGTGAAGGGAAAGCAAGGCATGTCTTACATGATGGCAGGAGTCAGGGGGAACTGCCACACTTTTAAACCATCAGATCTCATGAGAACTCACTCACAATAATGAGAACAGCAAGGGGGAAATCCACCACTATGATTCAATCACTTCCCACCAGGCCCCTCCTCCAACATTGGGGATTACAATTAAACATGAGATTTGGGTGGGGACACAGAGCCAAACCATATTATTCCACCCCTGGTCCCTCACAAATCTCATGTCCTTTTCACATTTCAAACCCAATCATGCCTTCCCAACAGCCCCCAAAGTCTTAACTCATTTCAGCACTAACTAAAAATTCCAAGTCCAAAGTCTTATCTGACACAAGGCAAGTTCCTTCCGCTGTGATCTCATAAAATCAAAAACAAGTTAGTCACTTCCAAGATACAATGGGGGTAAAGGCATTGGATAAATGCTCCCATTCCAAATGGGAGAAATTGGCCAAAATGAAGGGGCTACAGGCCCCACACACGTTCAAAATCCAACAGGGGAGCCTTTAAATCTTAAAGCTCCAAAATAATCTCCTTTGACTCCATTTCTCATATCCACAGCATGCTGATGCAAGGGATGGGCTCCCACAGCTTTGAGCAGTTCTGCCCCTGTGGCTTAGCAGGGTACAGCCACTGAGGCTGCGTTCATAAGCTGGCATTGAGTGCCTGTGGCTTTTCCAGGTGCACAGTGCAAGCTGTTAGTGGATCTACCATTCTGGGGTCTGGAGGATGGTGACCCTCTTCTCACGGCTCCACTAGGCAGTACCCCAGTGTGGACTCTGTGTGGGGCCTCTAATACCACATTTCCCCTCTGCACTGCCCTAGTACAGGTTCTCCATGAGGGTTCTGCCCCTGCAACAGACTTCTGCCTGGACATCCAGGTGTTTCCATACATCCTCTGAAATCTAGGCAGAGATTCCCAAACCTCAATTCTTGCCTTCTGTGCACCCACAGGCCCAACACCACATGGAAGCTACCAAGGCTTGGGGCTCACATCCTCTGAAGCAATGTACCATGGCCCCTTTAAGCCACAGTTGGAGCTGGAGTGGCTGGGATGCAGGGCACCATTTCCCAAGGCTGCACAGAGCAGGGAGGCCCTGAGCTTGGCCCATGAAACCTTTATTTTTCTCCTAGGCCTCTGGGCCTGTAGTGGGAGGGGCTGCCGCAAAGGTCTCAGACATGCCCTGGAGACATTTTCTCCATTGTTTTGACTATTAACATTTGGCTTCTCTTTACTTATGCAAATTTCTGCAGCAGGCTTAAATTTCTCCCCAGAAAATGGGTTTTTTGGGTTTTTTTTTCGATCACATATTCAGGCTGCGAATTTGCCAAACTTCTATGCTCTGCTTCCCTTTTACATATAAGTTCCAATTTCAGACCATTTCTTTGTGAATGCACATGACAGTATGCTGTTAGGAACAGTCAGATTACTTCTTGAACACTTTGCTGCTTAGAAATTTCTTCCACCAGATACCCTAAATCATCTCCCTCAAGTTCAAAGTTCCACAGACCTCTAGGGCAGGAGCACAATGCTGCCAGTCTCTTTGCTAAAGCATAGCAAGAGTGGCCTTTACTCCAGTTCCCATTAAGTTCCTCAGTTTCATCTGAGATCATCTCAGCCTGGATTTCATTGTCCAAATCACTATCAGCATTTTGGTCAAAACCCTTCAACAAGTCTCTAGGAAGTTCCAAACTTTCCCACATCTTCCTGTCTGTTTCTGAACCCTCTAAACTGTTCCAACCTCTGCCCATTAGCCAGTTTCAAAGTCACTTCCACATTTTCAGTTATCTTTATAGCAATGCCCCACTCAACTGGTACCAATTTTCTGTATTAGTCCATTTTCACACTGCTATAAAGAACTACCTGAGACTGGGTGATTTGTAAAACAAAGAGGTTTAACTGACTCACAGTTCTGCATGGCTGCAAGGCCTCATGAAACTTAAAATTATGGCAGAAGGTAAAGGGGAAGCAATGCACACCTTACATGGTAGCAGGAGACAGAGCAAAAGGGGAAGTTCCACACTTTTAGGCCATCAGATCTCCTGAGAATTCACTCACAATCATGAGAACAGCAAGGAGGAAGTCCACCCCCATGATTCAATCACTTTCCATCAGGCCCCTCCACTGACACGTGGGGATTACAATTCAAGATGAGATTGCAGGAGGGGGGAACAGAGCCAAAGTATATCAAGGAATGAATGATAACCCAACGTATTTGAACTGAAAAACTGAAAGGATGCGGAAGACTGCTGGAGGATGTTTGGAAAAACAGATTAGAACTTTAGTTTTGGATCTGTTAAATTTGAAATGTCTATTAGATTTTTAGGTGGAAGTATCAGAGAGGCAGCTGGATACATGAGTCTTGAGTTCAGGGGAGAGATATGAGCTGGAGATACAAATTTGGTAGTTGTTCCAAAGTTGGTATTTAAAGTCAGGAGACTGGATGAGACTACCAAAGGAACTGGTGTAGGCACGGAAAAGAAGATTAACATTTGTTAGTTTCTCATAGATCCTTTTATTCTTCAGTGCACTTATTACAACTTGTAATTATTGTTTATTTGTTTTTATTTCTGTGATTGTTTAGCCAATGTCTGGTTGCCTTATTACAAGAAAAAGTTCCAATGAGAGAAAGGTCTATACCATTTTCTCCATCACAATCAGCAAAATAATATGTTGGACTGCATGAATTAAAAGAATGTTTCTTTTTTTCAAGGACTCAAAATTGAATGCTCACAAGGGCTAGGCAAGTAACATAAATAAGTCGAGCATAAGAGACAATGTGTTGTAGAGATAGGGGTGAACTGAAGTGTCCAAAAATCATAGCCACTACTTAGTTCCAGCTGATTATGGACAGATAGGCCTAGTGTTGTAATCTTCAGAATTTTTTAAATGAGCCAGATATACAGATTATATATGAAATCTCCCAAAGTGTAATACCAACAACTGTATCAATTCAGGTCTTCTAAAAAAGCAGATGCCATGATAAAAATAGATGTGCAAGTAATTTACTGGGGAAAATACATGTGAGGGGAAGTGGGAAGAGTGTCTAAACTTGGAGGGTCATCAGACCATGGTACAGGTCCTATTCCTGTGGAAGACAGAAGGAAGGAAGCGCAGTCTCAGACTGCAATGCAGATCTAAGAAAATTTCAGGAAGGCTACTGGGGAATACTCAAGCCAAAGGTGGCCATTAAAGGAGTCTGGGTCTCCAAGGAATGGGCTTTCATCAGTATTCTTGCCATGGTCATTCAGTAGTTTGGAACAGTGTATGGGAAGTGTAGCCTTGGCAGAAAGAAACAATGATGGATGATAGAACACAGCAGCTGGGCCCTCAGTAGGTGATACGAGTGGCACATTGTAGTGGGCATCACAATGACTAAATTCAACAATGCCTCAACAGTATGAGCCAAAAACACATCTTCAAGCCATATTCATCCCCAGTGTGGACAGTTGTCAACCTCTGCTCTAGTCGCTAACATATACTTCACCGTCAATGGGCTACTTATGTATAGATCCTAACACAGGCCAAAATGGATTGCCAATAGCATCTAGGTAGTACAGTTTAAGGTACCAGGTGAGAACATGAAAAGCATTAGCCAAGGTGGGTTTAAAATCTGCTGCCAGAATAGAGGTAGTTTCAGAGTATGGAGGAGCAAAAACTACAATCCAAAAGGAAAAGGTATGAGTTAAAGCAAAGTGTCTACAAGCATTATAGGAACATAAACAGTGAAGAAAAAAGGCAGAAATAGTTTATAATAGTTGACCAAGCAGAGCATTTCAGACCTTTTGTATGTGAAAGGAGAATAAGCACCGTTATATGTATTTAGTGTCAACAGTATGCTGTGAGAGGAAAGGAAAGACCTTAAAGAATTTGGAGTCTGAAAGGCAGTGACAACTGTGGCCTTTGGTGAGAGACAGTAATATCAGGCAGAGCACAGCCAATTACATCAGTGTATCTACCCTAATGGGTATGGCTTGTGGTACTGAAAAGCAGGGCAGGACAAGGTTGAGGTAAAGTTTATGACAAACAAGGGTGGTCTAGGGTCAAGAGTAGGTGAAACTATCCCTTGGGTTTCCTGGTACATCCTTTGTTCCAGTGCATGGACTTCATGTTTCCATTTACCACAAGACATTATATCAGATGCACTGCCATGAAAGGTCTTAAAAGGACTTCTAGGGGCCGCAGAGGCATGGGGTGGCATTATAATATGGGCAGAAAACTACAGCTTGGACTTAGCCCATCAAGACTTACAAATGGCAGTGAAAGTTCAGTTCCTCCAATCCATAGTCACACACACACCTCATTCACACATTTCTTTGCCAGGTGCTAAGTAAGGTTTTTCTGAATGTCCACCACGCTCTGCTGAGCACAGGTGTTGGTATGCTGTTGCTTCTGAATGAAATCTACTGATTCTACTGCTAGGTGGAAGAGGTACCTCGATACTCTGGAGATACTGACTTGAAAATGGGGACCACCAACTTGCCCTTTGTGGGTAGCCTTTGGCTGCTGTGAGTTTGTAGTGAAAGTATGGGCAGGGCACCCCATCATCCCTGTGGGGGTCTCCTGCATTGCTCTGTTGGAAAAGTCCCTTTCTCAGATGCATAGATGATGTGGGATAAGATACGGTATAAATGAAGAGCCCCCTGAATGCCTTCGGTTGCTTTGAAAACCTAGGGACCATTATGAATCTGAGACACTATGATGAATAGCTAGAAAAAAAATGTTCCAACAGAAGCAATGCTGTATGGTTAACACCTTTAAAGTAAAGCCTGAACCAAGGCTATGTGCATGTGTGTGTTTTCCAGGGAGAGTAGATGGAGCAAAGTGACTTCAAGGTTAGTGATTATACTCCTGGATTCTGTTATCTGGCCAGTTAGCATTCTTAATTTGAAGAAATACAGTTTCTTTTCTCTGGGCCATACTTTCCAGCTATATTGTCTACTGGGGCACCATTGTCTCCTCCAAGGGTATACTATGTTGCCACTAGAATCATTGTGTCAAGGATATATTTTTCTAAGAGGCAGATGTCACAACCCAAGAAGGATTTCTTCCAGTCTAAGCAGTAAAGTTGTGAGCAATGTTAAAACCAGGAAATAAACCATCAAGGACTGTCCAAGGATGACCTACTAACATGGCAATATAAGATTGTAGTCAGGAAGAACAGAAGGTAACAATGAGTGTTCAACATGAAGGATAAGGCAGATATACAACAGAAGAACAGATGGCAAAGTTGGTTTCTGGGAGAGTCAAGTAAGAGATGGGCCAATGTTAGATTGAATGGTTCATGATTTCCCTGTGAATGGCCACTTAAGGTACCAGAATTCCCTTTTTATGGGTTGAGAGAGTAGGTATATGTGACTAAAAGAGAAACACTAACCTAGTCAGGAGATGTCAATGGTCCTGATCATGGTGTTGCTCATAATACTTCAACCTGGGATCCTCTCTTCACTCTTGGTGGGACTGTAAACTAGTTCAACCATTGTGGAAGACAGTGTGACGATTCCTCAAGGATCTAGAACTAGAAATACCATTTGACCCAGCCATCCCATTACTGGGTATATACCCAAAGGATTATAAATCATTGCACACGTATGTTTATTGCGGCACTATTCACAATAGCAAAGACTTGGAATCAACCCAAATGTCCATCAGTGACAGACTGCATTAAGAAAATGGGGCACATACACACCATGGAATACTATGCAGCCATAAAAAAGGGTGAGTTTGTGTCCTTTGTAGGGACATGGATGCAGCTGGAAACCATCATTCTCAGCAAACTATTGCAAGAACAGAAAACCAAACACCGCATGTTCTCACTCATAGGTGGGAATTGAACAATGAGAACACTTGGACACAGGAAGGGAAACATCACACACCAGGGCCTACTGTGGGGAGGGGGAAGGGGGGAGGGATGGCACTGGGAGTTATACCTGATGTAAATGATGAGTTGATGGGTGCTGACGAGTTGATGGGTGCAGCACACCAACATGGCACATGTATACATATGTAACAAACCTGCACGTTGTGCACATGTACCCTACAACTTAAAGTATAATTTAAAAAAAGAACATAAAAAAAACTCTTCCTTCTTCAAAGACCATTTCAAAATCTGTTCATTCAAATAACTCTTCCTCACTTCCTTTGGATTACACAGATTTCTATCTTTCCTGATGGCCAGTGATGCATACTATTTGAACCAAACGTGCTGGTGTTGTCTTGATTTTAACTGTCCTCCTAATTGATTTATCAAGTCTGTAATCTTTGATTCTCTAGCTAGGCTGCAAATCCCATGAATTTAGAGAATAAATTTACTTGTAACCTCCACAGTGTCAAACATATACTAAGGACTTAATACATTTTTATGTGAATTAACAAATCAAGATCCAACAATCTTTGGTTGCAGAATAATAAGAAATTTCTGGGGAATGGCCGCAGTTAGAAATTCTAGTCAGAGCAGCAACTGCATATGGGCCAACTTCGATATCTTTATGGTTACTACAAAGAAAGAAACAGTATCTCCTGAAAGGCTGCAAGCCAACAGCTAGAGCATTTTACTTCCTGAATGACTGGCAGTTACATCTGAACATAATGACTGCATTAGGAATTGAAATAAAAACAATTTTTCCTATACTTTTTGTGCAGTACAAGAATCAATCTAAGAACTTGAAATCCCAAATGTCTATTTCTCTCAAATTACAAAATAAAACAAAACAAGCTATCCAATTGGAAAAAATAAATCACCCATAATAGATGCCTAAAATAAATACAGGGGACACAGGAATAGCTGAGTGAGGAGTTCAGTAAAGTTATTTAAAATGCAAAAATAAACTGGACAAAGTTGTCAAAAACAACCACATCATGACTCTGGAAACCGACAAAAATCATACAACAAATTGAGAAGTATTAATTCAAGAAAAACTATTGAATCTTGAGTACGAATGGTAGAAATCTATGGCATTTTAACCTGGGGTCATTCCCATTCCTTCCACCAGTTCTGTGGCATTGTCACTTTAAATGTGCTCTGGAAGCCCTAAGAACTGAAAGCTCCACTGATGGAGGGTGCTGCCATCATTTGTAGAAAATCACAATAAAACCCATATCCAGTGGCATTGATGAAAACAATAGCAAAATCAGTGGCAAGCAATCAAGGAAGGCCGATACCACAGCTAGCCTAAAGCCTCCATAATGGTTGTAGAGAGACACAGGCCAGAAGGCTGGCCAGCAAGCAATTTAACAGGGATATCCACCTAATGAGACAGCCAAAGTAGGCCTTGAAAAGTTCTCACATATCACTGGGGGTTTGGTAAGACTATGTATATTTACAAACTGCACACTTGCTTACGAAAGGTCAAAGGGGATCCTAGATATGTGCTTGTGCCTGGGAGAACATGAGTCCTTGTCCACACAAAAAGTAAGAGTGAGACAGGCTTGTAAACAGCCTGAACTTTGAATTTGTTTCCCATCCCACATGCAGATCCGCTTTTCAAAGGGTAGAAACTTAGCCTTACTGGTTAAAGATTTTAACTGCAATCTCTGACCAACCATTAACTGACCACTAAGCTATGCTGATACAGAGGTAATATTATCTAAAATGTCTAATTTTCCTTAAAAAAATTAGACATGAGAATAGAAAAGAATGTGTAATCCATACATGGGGTGAAAATAGCAGTCAACAAAAACCATTTCTAGGGGCTCAGATGTTGCACACAGCAGACAAGGACAAAAAAATATGCTCAAAGAACAAAAGAACAAAATAAACAATTTTTAATGAATTAAAGGAAATTAGGAGAACAATTACTTAGCACACAGAACATCAACGAAGAGACAGAAATTATATTAAAAAAAAGAATCAAGTGGAAACTCTAGAATTGAAAGGTATAATAACTAAAATTCACAACCTTGATCTGACAGAAGACGGAATCAACAAGCTTCAAGATAGATTAATAGAGATGACTTGATCTGTAGAACAGAAAGAAAAAAACTAAGAAAAATTAACAGAGCTACAGAGACCTGGGGGATAGCACCAAACACAACAACCTGTATTAGTTTACTAAGGCTACCATAACAAAGTGCCACAAACTGGGTGGCTTAACCATCAGAAACATATAATCTCATAGTTCTGGAGGCCAGAAGTCTGAGACCATGCGTTGGTAATGTTGGTTCCTTCTAAGGGCTATGAGGGAAAGATATGTTCCAGACCTCTTTCCTTGGCTTGTGGATAGCCATCTTCTCCCTGTGTCTTCACATCATTTCCCCTCTGCATGTATCTGTCTCCAAATTTTCCTTTTTTATAAGAATATAAGTTAAATAATCTCATTTTAATTTGATTACCTCTGTAAAGACCTTATCTTCAAATAAGGTTACATTCTCAGATATAGAGGGTTATGACTTCAACATATGAATTTTAGAGGGACAAAATTCAATGCATATCATAACATATGAGTCATTGGAGTCCAAGAAAAAGCAGAGAGACAAAAAGGGACAGACAAAATATTTGAAAATATGATTATCAGATATTTCCCAAACTTGATGAAAAATATTAACCTACACATCCAAGGATCTCAAAGAACCCTAAGTATGATAAACACAAAGAAATCTACGTACTGAAAAATCACAATAGGCTGTTGAAAGCCAAAGAAAATAAGCAAGTTTCAAAGAAACAAAAGAAAAAATGAGCAAACCAAATCCAGCAGCACAATAAAAAGCTAATCCACTGCAATCAAATAGACTTTAACCCTGGGATGCAAGTTTGGTTCAACATATGCAAATCAATAAATGTGATTCATCATATAAACAGAACTAAAAACAAAAACTACATGATCATTTCAATAGAAGCAGAAAAGGCTTTTGATAAAATTCACCATCTGTTCATGTTAAAACAAACTAGGCACTGGAGGAACATGCCTCAAAATAGTTAACGGCCATCTATGACAAACCCACAGCCAACATCATACTGAATGAGCAAAAGCTGGAAGCATTCCCCTTAAGAACCAGAACAAGACAAGGATGTCCAGTCTCACCACTCCTATTCAACATAGTACTGGGAGTCTTGGTCAGAGCAGTGAGGCAAGAGTAAGAGATAAAAGGCATCCAAATAGGAAGAGAGGAAGTCAAACTATCTCTGTTTGCAGATTATATAATTCTATACCTAGAAAACCCCATTGTCTCTGCCAAAACCTCCTAGATCTGATTTTAAAAAATCAGCACTTCAGCAAAGTTTCAGGATACAAAACTCAATGCACAAAAAACAGTAGCATTTCTATACACCAACAACATCTAAGCTGAGAGCCAAATCAAGAGTGCAGTCCCACTCACAATAGCCATAAGAAGAATAAAATACCTGGGAATACAGCTAGCCAGGAAGGTAAAAAATATCTACAATGAGAATTACAAAACGCTGCTCAAAGAAATCATAGATGACACCAACAAATGGGAAAACATTCCATGTTCATGGATAAGAAGAGTCAATATTGTTAAAATGGCCATACTACCCAAAGCATTTTACAGATTCAATGCTATTCCTATCAAAATACCAATGACATTCCTCACATAATTAGAAAAAAAATCTAAAATGCATATGAAACCAAAAAGTAGCCTGACTAGCCAAAACAATCATAAGGAAAAAGATCAAAGCTGGAGGAATCACATTAATTGACTTTATACTTCAAGGGTACTGTAAGCAAAGGAGCATGGTACTGGTACAAAAACAGAGATATAGACCAATGGAACAGAATGGAGAGCTCAGAAATAAAGTTGTGCACCTACAACCATCTGATCTTCAATGAAGTTGACAAAAACAAGCAATGGAGAAAGGATTCCCTATTCAATAAATGGTGCTGGGATAACTGCTAGCCATATACAGAAGATTAAAACTGGACCCCTTCCTTATACCATATACAAAAATCAACTCAAGATGGTTTCAAGACTTATAAATATAAAGCCTAAAACTACAAAACCCCTGGAAGATAACCTAAGAAACACCATTCTGGACACAAGCCCAGTGAAAGATTTCATAACGAAGACATCAAAAGCAATTGCAATGACAACAAAATTTGACAAATGGGACCTAATTAAACTAAAGAGCTTTTGCACAGCAAAAGAAACTATCAACAGAGTAAACACACAACACACAGAATGGGAGCAAATATTTGCAAGCTATGCATCTGACAAAGGTCTAATATCCAGAAGCTATAAGGCACTTAAATTAACAAGCAAAAACCAAACAACCCCATTAAAGAGTGGGCAAAAGACATGAACAGACACTTTTCAAAAGAAGACATACACGTGGCCAACAAGCACATTAAAAAATGCTAAAGATCACCAAATCATTAGAAAAATGTAAATTAAGGCCGGGCGCAGTGGCTCACACCTATAATCCTAGCACTTATGGGAGAACGAGGCGGGTGGATTGCCTGAGCTCAGGAGTTTGAGACCAGGCTGGGCAATATGGTGAAACCCCATCTCTACTAAAAATAAAAAAAATTAGTTGGCCATGGTGGTGTGCACCTGTAGTCCCAGATACTCAGGGAGGCTGAGGCACAAGAGTTGCTTAAACCAAGGAGGCAGAGACTGCAGTGAGCTGAGATCGCACCACGGTGCTCCAACCTGGGCAACAAAGCGAGACTCTGTCTCAAAAAAGAAAAATGACTCAACATATATTAAAAAACTACAATAAGATTAAAATTTTACTTCTCATCAGAAACAATGGAGGCCAGAGGCAGTGGAATACTATAACCAAAATGCTGAAATAAAAATAAACTGTCAAGTTGAGTGCTGGCTGCTGAGAACTGGGTTCATAATGGCTTAGATGTAGCTAGTATATGCCCCTTCCATGGAGAGGAACTAAAACAGCAAGTAGATATTCACACTGTTACTAGATTGTCTAAGAGAGAACATTGGGATTCAACCAAGAAGTGATGGGAAGCACCAAAAGCAATTAACAAGATGGAAGCAAGGCAACCTGCTTGGCCAGGATCAGCTGGGAGCCAGGAGAAGCTCCCAGACATGAGGGAAAGGTAAGTGAAAGACCCCAAGAGACCCACCATAGACTTTTAAAATCCTAGCCACAGGAGAGCTCTCTGACCCTTGCAAGCCTTGAGACTAACATAGGGAGCTGCCTAAAGACTGTGCAGAGTCATTGCTTCAGAGAGGGCGCACATGCTGTGACTCATAGGCTCCTGAGCCATGAACAGCTACAGCATGGCATAATACTGACAGCCCAGCTCTCAAAGAATTATCAGGTTGGTGCAAAAGTAATTGCAGTTTTTGCCTTAACACATCCAGTCCCGGTGCCACTGCCACTGATGCCACCACTGGCCAAGGAGGGAAAGAAGAGATCAGACACTTTCACACACCCCGAGGACGAATCCCATTTCTGCTGCTGCTGCAGGCTGCTGTGAAATGAAAGCGAAAGAAAACCAGGTACCACACCGGTGCCTGCCTATGTTGCTCCCACTGATAGTGGTCCCACCCTATAAGGTGACAGGACTACAGCTAGCACCGTTGAGAGTCCAGCCCCCAAAGAACTGCACCCTGCCCTGGGGCTAATGCTGCCACTGCCACCATCAGGCCCACAAGAGAGATGGGGGAGGCCTGGCACTTTTACATGCCCCCAAGGAAAAGTTATACTGCTGCTGCTGTAGACCTCTTCCCAGGGTCTGAAGTTGGGCTGACCCAACATAACAATACCACCACTGCTGGCAAACACCAATACACATCACCTGTGTGCCAGGGGATTGGTCCACCCAACCCATTGCTGCCACGGCAAAGACGAGCTTCAACCACTTAGTTGTAGGAGGATGCCCCATCAATGCTATTGCCATTGCCCACATCATGCCCACTGCACAGGAGCCTGAGAACCTGCCTATAAACCCGGCCCAACATTGTCACTGCTGACTTCTGAACAAGCCACCCAGAGGCCCAAGAATTGGCCTGCCTTCACCTGTTAACACCAGAGCCAGAATACATGGCTCTGGGGTTCAAGGACAGGCAAGCTCAGCCCACTGCTGCCACCACTGGGGCCCCAAAACGGGCATACTTCACATCCCAGCCCCAGAAAAACTTCACCCTAGAAAACCCTAAAGACTTTCTCCAAAAAACTTGTAGATTTGATTTCAGTAAACTTTCAGGAAACAAAATCAATATAGATAAATTAGTAGCATTTCTATGTGCCAATAATGATCCAGCTGAGAAACAAATTAAGAAGGAAATCCCATTTACAATAGCTACAAAAAATAAAATACTAAGGAATATATTTAACCAAGAATCTCTACAAGGAAAACTACAAAACACTGGTGAAAGAAATTGTAGATGACACAAATGGAAAAACATCCCATACTCATGGGTCAAAA
>NW_012102484.1:65969-66647 GCF_000951045.1 Mandrillus leucophaeus
CAACCCAAATGTCCATCAATGACAGACTGGATTAAGAAAATATGGCACATATACACCATGGAATACTATGCAGCCATAAAAAAGGATGAGTTCATATCCTTTGTGGGGACATGGATGCAGCTGGAAACCATCATTCTAAGCAAAGTATCGCAAGGACAGAAAACCAAACACCGCATGTTCTCACTCATAGATGGGAATTGAACAATGAGAACACTTGGCCACAGGGTGGGGAACATCACACACTGGGGCCTGTCGTGGGGTTGGGGGAGGGGCAGGATAGCATTAGGAGATATACCTACAGTAAATGATGAGTTACTGGGTGCAGCACACCAACATGGCACATGTATACATACGTAACAAACCTGCATGTTGTACACATCTACCCTAGAACTTAAAGCACAATAAAAAAAGAATGTTTGCCAGGCTTACGCCTGTAATCCCAGCACTTTGGGAGGCCGAGGTGGGTGGATTACGAGGTCAAGAGATCGAGGCTATCCTGGCTAACAAGGTGAAATCCTGTCTCTACTAAAAATACAAAACATTAGCCGGGCATGGTGGCACACGCCTGTACTCCCAGCTACTCGGGAGGCTAAGGCAGGAGAATGGTGTGAACCCAGGAGGTGGAGGTTGCAGTGAGCCGAGATTGGGTGCCACTGCACTCCAGCCTGCGTGACAGAG
>NW_012102484.1:66697-68521 GCF_000951045.1 Mandrillus leucophaeus
GTGTTAGCCAGGATGGTCTCGATCTCCTGACCTCGTGATCCACCCGTCTCGGCCTCCCAAAGTGCTGGGATTACAGGCTTGAGCCACCGCGCCCGGCCAAGAATCAATATTTTTTAAATGACCATACTGCTCAAAGCAACCTACAGATTAATTGCAATCCCTATCAAGATACCCATATCATTTCTCACAGAATTAGAAAAAAAATTATAAAATTCATATGTAAACAAAAAAGAGCCTGAATAGCCAAAGGAATCCTAAGCAAAAAGAACAAAGATGGAGGTATTTCATTACCTGACTTCAAATTATACTACAAAGCTGTAGGAACCAAACAGCATGATACTGGTATAAAAACAGGCACACAAATCAATGGAACAGAATAGAGAACCCAGAAATAAAACCACATATCTACAACTAACTGGTCCTTGACAAAGGTGACAAAAAAACACAATGGGGAAAAGATACCCTTTTTTTTTTCTTTTTCAACTTTTGTTTTAGAATCAGGGGTTACACATGCAGGCTTGTTACAAAGGTACATTACATAATGCTGAAGTTTGGGGTATGACTAAATCTGTCACTCTGGTAGTGAATATAGTACCCAATAGGTAGTTTTTCAGCGTTTAGCCCCCTCTTTCTCTCCCACCTCTAGCAGTCCCCAGTGTCTATCTATTGTTCCCATCTTTATAGGATATCATTTTCAATAAATGGTCTTGGGAAAATTGGATTGTCACATGCAGAAGAATGAAACTGGACTCCTATCTCTCACCACATAAAAAAAATCAACTTAAGATGGAGTAAATACTTCAATGTAAAACCAGAAACTATACAAATACTAGCAGAAAACCTAGGGAAACTCCTGGATATTGGTCTAGGCAAAGAATTTATCACTAAGATCTCACAATCACAAGCAAAAATACAAAAATAGAAAAATGGGACTTCATTAAAAAGCTATTATATAGCAAAATAATTAATCAACCCAGTGAACAGACAAACTGCAGAATGGGGGAAAATATTTGCAAACTATGCATTCAACATGAACCTAGTTCTCAGCAGCCAGCACTCAAATTCACAAGGAACATGAACAACTCAACAACAACAAAGAAAACAAATAACTCCATTAAAAAATGGGTAAAGAACATAAATAGACATTTTTCAAAAAAGACATACAAATGACCAACAGACATATGGAAAAATGCTCAGCATCACTAATCACTGAAGAAATGAAAATTAAAACCACAATGAGATATCATCTTACACCAGTCAGAATGGCTATTATTAAAAAGTAAAAAAATAAGAGACGTTGGTGAGGACGCTAAAAGGGAATGCTTGTACACTGTTGATGGGAATGTAAATTAATATAACCTCTATGGAAAATAGTATGGCGATTTCTCAAATAAGAAAAAATAGAACTACCATTTGATCCAGCAATCCCACTAATGGTTATCTACCCAAAAGTAAAAAAGCCATTATATAAAAAGTATACATGTACTTGTATGTATATTGCAGCACTATATTAGTCCGTTTTCACACTGCTGATAAAGACATACCTGAGACTGGACAATTTACAAAAGAAATAGGTTTAATGGACTCACAGTTCCACATGGCTGGGGAAGCCTCACAATGATAGCAGAAGGTGAAAGGCACATCTCACGTGACAGCAGACAAGAGAAGAGGGCTTGTGCAGGGAAACTACTCTCTATAAAACCATCAGCTCTCCTGGTATAACTCCTTCTGAAACTATTCCAAACAATAGAAAAAGAGGGAATCCTCCCTAACTCATTTTATGAGGCCAGCATCATCCTGATACCAAAGCCTGGCAGAGACACA
>NW_012102484.1:71431-74472 GCF_000951045.1 Mandrillus leucophaeus
AAAAAAAAAAAAAAAAAAAAAGAAAGAAAATAAAAGAAGAAAGACCATCAAAAAAATAAATAAATAAAACCATCAGCTCTCGTCAGACTTCTTCACTATCATGACAACAGCATGGGAAAGACCCACTCCCATGATTCAATTACCTCCCACCAGGTTCCTCCCACCCTCCCACAACATGTAGGAATTCAAGATGAGATTTGGATGGGGACACAGCCAAACCATATCAAGCACTATTCACAAAGGCAAAGATATGGAATTAACCTGAATGTCCATTAAAGGATGACTAAAGAAAATGTAGTACATATGCAAAATGGAATACTATTCAGCCATAAAAAATAATAAAATTGTCTTTTGCAGCAACACGGATGTAGCTGAATGCCATTATCTTAAGTGAAACAACACAGAAACGGAAAAGAAAATGCCACACGTTCTCACTTATAAGTGGGAACTAAGTAATGGACATAGAGTGAGGAATGATAAATATTAGAGACTTGGAAGGGTAGGAGGGGAGTGAGGGATGAGAAATTATTTAATGAGTACAACACACATTATTCAGGTGATGGTTACCCTAAAATCCCAGACTTCATTACTAGGCAATATATCCACGTAACAAAACTACACTTGTACCCCATAAATTTATACAAATAAAAAGAGGGAAAGAAAAAAATTTACAATGACTTCCCAGCAACAGATCCCAATCAAAAAGATATTCACAAAATCCCAGATAACAAATTGAAAATACAAATTTTAAAGAAGCTTGGCAAGATAAATGAGAAATCTGAAAAACAAAAATAAATCAGAAAAACAATTCAAGATATGAATTAGAAATTTTCCAAATAGATAATTTTTTAATAAAAGAACCAAACAAAAATTCTGAAACTGAAGAATTCATTGAATAAAATATAAAATACATTTGAAAGCTACAACAATAGATTAGGTCAAGCAGAAGAAAGAATTTCAGAACTTGAAGACAGGTCTTTTGAAATAATCCAGTCAGAAAAAATAAATAAATAAAAACGAATTAAAAAAAATGAGCAAAGCCTTCATGACATTTGGGACACCATAAAGTGATGAAATCTTTGAATTATTAGTGTTCTCAAGACTGAAGAGAGAACAAAATGATAGAAACCTGTTTAATGAAATAATAGGTGAAAACTTCCCAAGTCTAGCAAGAGACTTAGACATCCATATGTCTATATGGGGCTCAAACATCCCCAGAAATACAATGCATAAAGGTTTTCTCCCCACCACATTATAGTCAGTCTCTCTAAAGTCAAAGATAAAAAAAACAGGATTCTAAATATAACAAGAGAAAAACGTCTTGCCACCAATAAAGAACTCTCATCAGACTAACAGCAGATTTCTTAGCAGAAATCTTACAGGACAGGAAAGAATGAGATGATGAATTCAATGTCCGGAAAGAAAAAAACCTGCCAGCCAAGGATACTATCCCCAGCAACGTTTTCCTTCATAAATGAAGGGAAATTTATGATTTCCCTCATAAATGAAGTATTTTTCAGAGAAGCAAATGCTGAGAGAATTTTCGCCACTAGATGAGTCCTACAAGAAATGCTCGAGTCTTAAACCTGAAAGCAAAATGACAGTATGCACTCCAAACATACAAAAAATTTTGAAGACATTATATGCAAATGGAAACTAAAAGTAAACAGGAGTAGCTATACTTAGATAAAACAGACTTTAGGTGAAAAACAGTAAAAAGACAAGGTCATTACATAAGGGTAAATTAATCAGTCTAGCAAGAGGATGTAAATTATACACACACACACACACACACACACACACATATATGCTTTATGAATCTGTGTGTTCCATGAAAATAAACAAAATTGTTGAATCAGGAGGAAATAGAAAAGTTGAACAGATCAATAACAAGTAGTGAGATTGAACCAGTAATAAACAGTCTCCCAAAGAAGAAACAACAATTATGGAAACAGTATGGAGGATGTTTCAAAAAACTAAAAATAGAATTACCACATGATCTAGCAATCCTATAATAGTACTGGATATTTATCTAAAGGAAACAAAATCTGTATATCAAAAGAATACCTGCACTTACATGTTTATAACAGCACTATTCATAATAACAAAGATATAGAATAAACCTAAGTGTCTATCGACAAATGAATAGATAAAGAAAAATTTGATATATATACACAATAAGAATACTATTCACCATAAAAAAGAATGAAATCAGCCAGGCATGGTGGCTCATGCCTGTAATCCCAGCACTTTGGGAGGCCGAGGTGGGCAGATCACCTGAGGTCAGGAGTTTGAGACCTTCCTGGACAACATGGAGAAACCCCATCTCTACTAAAAATACAAAAATTAGCTGGGTGTGGTGGTGGACACCTGTAATTCCAACTACTCTCGGGAGGCAAAGGCAGGAGAATTGCTTGAACCCAGGAGGTGGAGGTTGCAGTAAGCCAAGATTGCACCACTGCACTCTAGCCTGGGTGACAGAGTGAGACTCTTTCTCAAAAAAAAAAAAAAAAAAAAAAAAAGAAATCATGTCATTTGCAGCAACATAGATGGAACTGGAGTTAAGTGAAATAAGCCAGGAACAGAAAGACAGAGAACGCATATTCTCTGTCTTTTCATTAATTTCATTAATTTATGAAATCTAAAATCACTGATTTCATGAAGATAGAGATCAGAATGATAGATATTAGAGGTCGAGAAGGATGTGTGTGGATGGGAGAAGTGATATAGAAAGATTGGTTAGTGGGTACAAACATACAGTTAAATAGAATAAATAAGCTCCAATAATCTATACCAGAGTGACTACAGTTAGCAACAATATATTATACATTCCAAAGTAGCTAAAAGACAGGACTTGAAATGTTGCCAACACATAGAAATTATAAATATTCAAGGTGATGGATACCCCAAATACCCAGACTTGATCTTTATTCATTCTATGTGTGTAACAAATACTCACATGTACCCACAAATATGTAAAATATTTTGTATCAATAAGAAAAAGAAGAGGGGGCGGAGCAAGATGGCCGAATAGGAACAGC
>NW_012102485.1:0-2573 GCF_000951045.1 Mandrillus leucophaeus
GTTTTTAACTCATGGATAAGAAAACAGTGGAAAAACAGAGATGATTCAAAGAGAATATGAGACATAGTGAGGAAAAAATGCTGAAAAATGCTTGATTTAGATACAAAACTGATTAATATTTCCTGGTGCATTTCCATAGGGTAATTAAACTATAGCCCTCAGGGTAATCTTGTCTAATGGATCAGTCACTGTACCTCATTGGTTTTCTTCAGGTTAACACAGCCCTAATCAATTATTAATCAAGCCAGTATATTCTCTGAGAGTGAGAGGGCCTTCAAACAGGCTCATTAGAAAATCATTTAGCTTAATACTAAAAGGTAATGAGATTTTTTTTTTTGCCTTGTTTCTGAGTTTTGAAAATTTTTCCTAAGTACTTGTGAATATGACTTTGATGGCTTTTCTAAGGGTGCATGATAGGAAAGTTGCCACAGCAGAACCTTCTGGAAAACTGCCTGCACAGTGAGTGGTCTCAGGGTCGATCTCAGGGCCCCTGGAACCCAGCTTACTTCCTCTTCCTGCTGTACAGAGGTCAGGGACCCCTCTGTTCAGATTCTAAGAGGCTCTGGTTAGGGGACTGTGTGGGGCAGACTCTGCTTTCTGTTGGAACCCCATGGAGAAAGCCTGCCTTATTCACATGGGCTGCAGATTCCCCAGGCCTTGCCTCCCGACCTGCAGCCAGGAGCTCCTGAGTGTCAGGGGCACAGGAAAGCCTGGGTTCACCATTTCAAGCTGTTGTTGATTCCTGTAGGGCAGGGGTGTCCAATGTTTCGGCTTCCCTGGGCCACACTGGCAGAAGAAGAATCATCTTGGGCCACACATAAAATATGCTAACAACTAATGATAGCTGATGAGCTGAAAAATATATATGTATCACAAAAACAATCTCATAGAGTTTCAAGAAAGTTTACAAATTTGTGTTGGGCTGCATTCAAAGCCTTCCTGGGCCGCCTGTGGCCTGTGAGCTGCGGGTTGGACAAGCCTGATGTCGTTTTCTCTCTCGTGTTCTTTCTTCTGCTCATAAATAAGAACCTCCCCCAGAATCCCTGGCTCTAAGAAGATCTAGAGTGGAATCTTTAGTCTTCCTTCATCCCTCAGAGGTAGGTGTGCAAATCTGGTTGGTCCCTTTTACACTGGGTTGCGTCTAAAAGGAACGCCAGCTCCTGTTCTCCAGCTTTCCATTCTTAAAGGTCTGGTTGGGACCAGACCTGGGGGAGCCAGTATTGCATTTCCCCCCATCATGCTGTGAACAGACAGCAGAGGCCTGCCTCAGGCCGATCCCTGCTCTATTCCTGTGGTCAAGGTTCTTCATCTGCAACCTGGGCAGGTCAGGAGGACCAGGCTCACGAGGTCCTGCTTCCTTCAGTTCAAGGACAAAGAGGTAGGCTGCTCCATCCTGGACTTGAGCTGTAACCCTGAGGGGTTCTTCCTGCCCACTACATAAAGAAAGACCATGGCATTGTAGTAGAGAAAGAGTTTAGTAGACACAAGGCCGGCCGTGCCATATGGGAGACGGAGTTTATACTCAAGTCATCTTGTCCAAAGCTACTAGGTTAGAAGTTTTTCACAGGCAGTTTGTGGGAAGGGATGGGGGTGGCCAGGTAGCAGGTGCTTGCTGTTAATTGGTTGGGGCGGAGATGGAAATCATAGGGGGTCAAAGCTGTCCTCCTGTGGGCTAAACCAATTCTGGGTGGGGCCACAGAATCGGGGTTAGTGGGTCCAGGTGGAGCCACGGGTGTCAGACATGCAAAAAACCTGAAAAGATATTTCAAAAAGCCAATCTTAGGTTCTACCATAGTGATGTTATTTGCAGGAATAGTTGGGAAAGCTGCATATCTTATGACCTCAGGAATAATGGCTGACAATCATTCATGTCTGTGACTTAGCAATAGTGATGTTATTTGCAGCAGTAAATGGGGAAGCTGAGAATCTCATGACCTCCGGAATAATGGCTGACAATTGTTCATGTCTGCGCCTTAGCA
This sequence comes from Mandrillus leucophaeus, assembly GCF_000951045.1. Taxonomy (NCBI): domain Eukaryota; kingdom Metazoa; phylum Chordata; class Mammalia; order Primates; family Cercopithecidae; genus Mandrillus; species Mandrillus leucophaeus. The sequence goes on from NW_012102485.1 coordinate 1,980, forward strand.
GTAGTGATGTTATTTGCAGCAGTAATTGAGGAAGCTGCATATCTCATGACCTCCAGAACAATGGTTGACAATCATTCATTCTGCACCTTAAAAGGACTCAGGCCCCTCTCTCCCTGTAGCCTGATGGTCTCCCTATAGCTTTCCAAAAATGGCTGAGTTTTAGGGGAGGCCTATTATCATTTATAACCTAAATGTCTTTCAAAGTTAGCTTGGCCCAATAGTCCAGGAATAAGTAAGGGAAAGGCAAGATGGGATCCCTTTTGCTGTCATCATTTTCTCACTAACATAACTTTTGCAAAGGCAGTTTCATGGCCAAAGGAAGTTTCCAACATAGTGTACAAGAGGGATTGCATGTGGCTGTGACTGGGCTCTGATCAGTAGATTTAGGGCTATGCCTGGATCCCAGCTGGTTCCTGGTGTCCATTCTCCTACCTGGAGTAGGAGGGTGGTAAAGAAATACTACCTAGAAACCTCCTGATGGTTTCTATTATTTCTCTAGAGTCAAGACCCCAAAGAGCAAGCCTTCCTAAAGTGAAGTGAAATGGTGATTCTCGAGTCACTTGCACAGCAAATCATCAATCACGTTATGCTCTC
>NW_012102485.1:3281-4548 GCF_000951045.1 Mandrillus leucophaeus
TGAGACTAGGTCTCACTTTGTCACCCAGTCTGGAATGCAGTGGTGCGATCTCTGCTCACTGCAGCCTCAACCTCCCAGATTCCAGTGATCCTCCTGCCTCAGCCCCCAAGTCTCTGCCTGAGACTACAGGCATGTACCACCACCCCTGGCTAATTTTTGTATTTTTTGTAGAGATGGGGTTTCACCATGTTGCCCAGGCTTGTCTGGAACTTCTGAGCTCAAATGACCCGCCTGCCTTGGCCTCCCAAACTGCTGGGATTACAGGTGTGCCCCATCACACCTGGCCCTCCCTCAGCCTTCTTCTCCTCTGTGCTGGCCTTCCCTCAGTGAGCTCTCCTTGCATGGGGGGTGGGGCATGGCAGCTCTGGTCTCTCAATCTCTCTTAGGTTCACACATCACACCTAAGAGAAGGCTTTCATTGGCCCAGCTGGGCTTACATGCCCTTTCTTGGCCAGTCATGGTGGTCAGGAAATGGGGTGCTCTGATTGCTCAGGCCTGGGCTTTGTCACATCCATGACGGAGAAGAATGGGGGCCGCATCGGATCCGTAAAGTGTGGGCTCCCACAAGAGGGCTTTTTTCAATCAGGAGAATGGGGGAGGAGTGCCGACCACCATGTCCAGAAAGAGGCCTCTCCAAATGTGAAGGCTAGTAACTACACAGAGATATGGCTTATAGGGTTCTCGTGAGCACAGGTTTTGCATAATCCCTTGCTCCCAATCCACTGACCCCGTTGGAAATTGACTACATAGCAACTGGTACATAAGTGCAACCCAGCTCAGGTCAACTTCAGACCCTCTGACACTTTTACGGTTGTTATATCACATTGGGTGTTCTTTATCCTACACTATAGAATCCAAGGTCTGCAGGGGGATGTAGGGGTATATGAGGAATTGGCTGGGCACAGTGGCTCACGCCTGTAACCTCTGCACTTTGGGAGGCCAAGGCAGGTAGATAACCCAAAGTCAGGAGTTCCAGAACAGCCTGGCCAGCACGGTGAAACCCCGTCTCTACTAAAAATACAAAAATTAGCCAGGCATGATGGCGGGTGCCTGTAATCCCAGCTACTCAGGAGGTTAAGGTGGGAGAATCACTTGTACCCAGGAGGCAGAGTTTGCAGTAAGCTGAGATTGCGCCACTGCACTCCAGAGTGCAGACTGAGAGTGACAGAGTGAGACTCCATCTCAAACAAACAAACAAACTTGAGGGAATCGGGGCACACTGAGGGCCCAGGTCACATGGCTACTTGGTGGCTGTGTGGACCTTGAT
>NW_012102485.1:4705-5922 GCF_000951045.1 Mandrillus leucophaeus
GAGGCAGGAGAATTGCTTGAACCTGGGAGGCGGTGGTTGCAGTGAGCCGAGATCACACCATTGCACTCCAGGCAAGGCTCCGTCTCAAAAACAAAGCAAAAAGCGAAACTCCATTCTTGGCAAACGTCCCCTCCTGGGAGGATGGAACGGCTACGCTTTTTCTTATTCCCCCTGCTGAGTATGACTCAAAGCCTGGACATTGCCTATGAAACAAATATAAGGAGACTCTGAAAGGTAGAGAGAAGGACACAGATCGGGCGGGGACCCAGGAATGACAGGGTGGTCAGCTTTCTAGGTTCTGTTTTGTCCTCGTATGTATCAGATTGGGAGCCGAAGAAGCCTGTAACAAAGAAAGGTACAGACGAAAAAAAAAGGGTCTCAACAAAAACCTGGTCTCTCTGCCAAAAGGCTAGGAAAGGGCAGCCTATGAAGACAGCAAACTTAGACAATAACTGACCACCCCTGCCAAATACTGCAGGAGAAAACTGAAACCCCACCACCTACCCTACCAGTGAAGGCTGCATGGGGAGCCTAGACTTCTGCTGCCTGTAACTGGGTGCTCCAATACCTGCCAGAGTGGTCCTGGACAAAGTCGAGTCAAAAGCCTGGACTTTCTCCCCCATCCAACAGTAATGAGGCGCCCCCATCCCCCACTGCCCACTGAGCCTGTCTCTTATACACATCTAGATGTGTATAAGAGACAGGGGTAGGGTAGCTATGTCAGGGTGGGTCTATTGGAAAGTGAAGGTTTTCAACACCAGCCGTAATGAGGCCATGCTCCCCTTGGTGTCAGCGAAGACTACATGAAGGGCAATAATGAGGTGTTACTATCTGTCCCAGTCCCGGGGGGTGGGTCAGGGGAGGTCTGTGGGATGCTAGAACTCCCACCCCTGCCCAGCAGTAACAAGGACGCCTCCCCACTAAGGTATCAATGGCAGAGCGGCATCACTGCTTCCCTGACTAGTGCAATGTCAGAAGAAGCCAGCTAAACAGAAGGCTTAAAAAGTTCCAGTGTCTCAAAATATACTTCCCCAAATTCCAGATTTCAACCAAAAAGTCACTCATCCTATCAAGAACCAGGAAGATATAAAACGGAATACAAATTAGACAATCACTGGGTGCGGTGCTTCATGCCTGTAATCCCAGCACTTTGGGAGGCCAAGGCAGGTGGATCACCTGAGGTCAGGAGTTCAAGACCAGCCTGGTCAACATGGTGA
>NW_012102485.1:6089-8024 GCF_000951045.1 Mandrillus leucophaeus
AAAAAAAAAAAAAAAATAGACAATCAATAGATGCCAAAATCAAGATGGCAAACATATTAGAATTATCTGTCAAAAGAATAGTGGCAGCATCAAATGCTAGTGGGGATGTAGAGAAACTGCACCATTCACACATTGCTAGTGGGAATGTAAAGCGATACAGCCACTCGAGGAAACAGTTTGGCAGTTTCTTAATAAAGCTGAACATGCAATTACCATGCAACCCAGTGATTGCACACGTGGGCATTTATCCAAGAGAAATGAAATCTATGTTCACACAAGAAACTGTACACAAATGCTCACGCAACTTGACTCGGAATAGTCACAAACTGAAAACCACTCAGTTGTCCTTTAAGAGACAAATGATTTGACAAACTGTGGTCTGTCCATGCCATTAAAGACACCACTCAGCAATAATGATTTTAAAAAACACAAAGAAAAAATGATTTATACCCACAACAACCAGGATGAATTATGCTAAATGAAAAAGCCAGTCCCAAAAAGTTACATACTTAAGATTTCATTTATATAACATTTTTTTCTCTTTTTTATTTTTTTAATTTTAATTTTTTTTTTTGAGACAGGGTCTTGCTTTGTTGCCCAGGCTGGAGTGCAGTGGCGTGATCTCGGCTCAATGCAACCTCTGCCTTCCAGGCTCAAGCGATTCTCCTGCCTTAGCCTTCCGAGTAGCTGGGATTAAAGGTGCACACCACCCCCGGCTAATTTTTGTATTTTTGTAGAGACAGGGTTTCATTATGTTACCCAGGCTGGTCTTGAACTGCTGGTCTTGAACTCCTGGGCTGAAGCAATCTTCCTGCCTCAGCCTCCCAAAATGCTGGGATTACAGGCGTGAGCCACCATGCCCAGGCTGATTTAATATCCTTAAAATAAGAAAATAATTGTGAGGACTAAGCTCTGACCTTTTTTCTTCTCTTGCCCAAATTCCTATCTAAGGGGCCTGGGGAGTCACACCCTGCAAACCATAAAGCCTCATCAGAGAGGCTTTATCTAACCCTATATAATGTGGCCTGCTTCCCAATCTGACTCTGCCATACATCACATGATACATAAGGAAGGAAATCAAAATATTTTAACCCCAAATATGTTTCCTTGCCATATCTTGGAATTGCCCTGCAAAGTCATCTCTTGCAGGGAAAAATCTGCATTCTGTAGAGAATCCCCTTTCCCTTTCCCAGGCTTTCCTCCTGATCCAAGACAGAATCAACAAAGAGTCTGGCACCTTTTTAAGTCTGAAAAGAAACATTTACCATCTGTTCCGTCTGAAGCCTGCTACCTGGAGGCTCCGTATAATAAGAACCTTGGTCTCCACAATCCCTTATCTTAACCCAGACATTCATTTCCTTTCTGTTGATTCCAGGTCTTTAGATAAACGCTTTCAACCAATTGCCAATCAGAAAACTTTTCAATCTACTTATAACCTGGAAGCCCCCGTTCCACCCCCGAGTTATCCCACCTTTGTGGACTGAACGAATGTATACCTTAAATGTATTTGATTGATGCCTCACGTCTCCCAAAATATGTATAAAACCAAGATGCACCCTGGCTTTCTACCTTGGGCACATGTTCTCAGGATCCCCTGAGGGCTGTGTCATGGGCCATGGCCATTCACATTTGTCTCAGAATGAATCTCTTTGTACACTTTACAGAGACTCTTTTTATCTACAGTTGAAATGGAGAACAGCTTAGGAAATGCTTGGGGTTAGGAGGCAGTGGAGGTAGGGAGGCAGTGGGAGTAGGGAGACAGTGGAGGTAGGGAGGCAGTGGGAGTAGGGAGGCAGTGGAAGTAGGGAGGCAGTGGAGTTAGGGAGGCAGTGGAAGTAGGGAGGCAGTGGGAGTAGGGAGGCAGTGGAGGTAGGGAGGCAGTGGGAGTAGGAAGACAGTGGAGGTAGGGAGACAGTGGAGGTAGGGAGGCAGTGG
>NW_012102486.1:0-1340 GCF_000951045.1 Mandrillus leucophaeus
GAACAGCAAAGATCCTATTAAAGAGCAACAGTTTTTGCTTTTTGGTGGGGTGTAAGTACAGCTTACACTAATTTGTTCTTTCATATTTTGTTTGAGTATAGTCATGTTATTTCTTTTGGCTTTATAGTTTTCAAACTTAGTACTCAGACTCGAAGTTTTCTGTATATAGACTCAAAGTTTACAAACAAAAGGGTTTCTATACAAAACAGTAGAGGTTCACCTATGCTACTGTTCCAATTAATGGAAAAGGAGTCAATATTATTGTATATTTTTCCCTAAAGCTTAACTGGTAAGGATTAAGCATTAGAACGCAAGTCTCCTGATAAGTTGAATTGAATTACTTGTTTATTTTCCAGACCACATAGTTGGCTTACTTAAAGATACAATTCATTCTGTTTTTTAAATGGGAGGTCTTAGGCAGCTATGAATAATCAAATCATTATACACAATCTCAAATTATCTTCCTATTCAATGTTGGGTGGGATTAAAAATTCATTTACTGATTTGTGATACCTACCTTCCAAGTAGATTCAAAATATTCTGCATGATTAAATATGATACATAATAAACATATTTTCCTCAACATATTGCTTCTATAAATAATATTAAAGAAAGAATATCAAAGGAACTGAGATTCAAAATAATTTCCTCATAAATGTGACCAGCTGCTATTTCAAAGGAGAAAAAATAAAAAGCTCTTGGCTCACATGAAAAATGAAGCTAACTGATACTTCAAGAAAGATATAATCTCCCAAACTCTAGGTGGAGAAAAGCATCCAGAGTCCCTTTAATTCTCAACTCAAACCTATTGTTTTCTCTTCGGTCAAGAAATTATGGAGTTGGCAGGTAAGTAGGTTTAAGCTCAAACATTAATAAGGAACTTCTTCCTCTATGATATAAAAGCATGGCAACCTGTGAAGAAGATTCAAGATGTGACAGAAACTGAGGAGACCGTGGCCCCAGGGTAGAGGAGGCAAGTTTTCTGATTCCCAAAAAGAAATCTAGAACCAGCCAAACATGAGTAAGACTGTTTTTCTCATGCTACAAAGAGCTGCACATAAGCTGAATAGCTAGACTAATTCCTTTCCCCTCACAAGGTCAGGGGAGTATAATGGGACTTGGTAGGAAAGATGGCCTCCTCCTGGACCAACCTGATTGCTGCTGTGTCTACAGCCCACAGGTGCAGATAGACCACTATGCTTTTGGCAGTCTGTACCACTGCTTCAGGATTCCAAGCAGCTGAGTCCTAGTGAGTAGAACAAAAATAGTTTTAGCGCTGTAAAAAGTTTAGTAGCCAGAAAGAGAAAGATCAAACAGAATAATCAAAACAAACTCTAATG
>NW_012102486.1:3395-4238 GCF_000951045.1 Mandrillus leucophaeus
AATATATCATTCTTCTTCAAAATCTCGATGGATACATTAGACAAAGAAGAAAGAAAATAATGAAGTTAAATAAGGAAGACTACAGTCTATATTTACTATAGACAACTTTGTTACTTGCATATAGATTTTCATATATCCACAGAAAATTTAAAATATGTTATCCATACCCTTTAACATGCTCAAAGAGTTGAGATTTTACAGCAACTTTTTTGATTATAATGTATTTAATTTGAAATAAAAATTATACTCATAAAATATTGTTGAGATAATTATAGTAATTTGTATAAGAATTATTATATAACATTATTTATATTATTTCTATTTCACTGATGTTAAATTTCTTGGTTTTGATAATGCTATTTTGGTCATGTATGAGAATGGCTTTGTTCTCAAGACATGTCTTCTGAAAGATTCGGGGATGAAGTGTATTGACGTTTGCAATCTAATATTAAATAATTTAGCTAAATAATTTTATACACACACTCCAGGAGAGATTGCAGATAAAGGGAAAGAGAAGGTGGGATAGACACTTAGTGTTGAAATATGTTAACAATTGTTGAGCCTGGATGAAGGGATAAGTGATATACACGTGTTATTATAACATATATTCAACTTTCTGTACATGTGAAGTTTGCGTGGTAAAGAGTTGGGGAAAGAAATAAAATTAAGACATATTTATAATAAAATGTTCAATGAACAAATTACTACCCCATAAAAATTAAGAAATGTATTCAGAAAGGATAAAAATATTAATTTACATTCTCTCTAGTCTAAAACATTTTGTATAGATACTAATGGGTTCAACAAAAGCTGTTATATGAAAATTTGAAGGCTAAAAAATTA
>NW_012102486.1:4288-5617 GCF_000951045.1 Mandrillus leucophaeus
AATATATCATTCTTCTTCAAAATCTCGATGGATACATTAGACAAAGAAGAAAGAAAATAATGAAGTTAAATAAGGAAGACTACAGTCTATATTTATATAGACAACTTTGTTACTGGCATATAGATTTTTATATATCCACAGAAAATTTAAAATATGTTACCCGTACCCTTTAACATGCTCAAAGAGTTGAGATTTTACAGCAACCTTTTCTGATTATAATGTATTTCATTTGAAATAAAAATTACACTTATAAAATATTGTTGAGATAATTATAGCAATTTGTATAAGAATTATTATATAACATTATTTATATTATTTCTATTTCACTGATGTTAAATTTCTTGGTTTTGATAATGCTGTTTTGGTCATGTATGAGAATGGCTTTGTTCTCAAGACATGTCTTCTGAAAGATTTGGGGATGAAGTGTACTGACGTTTGCAATCTAATGTTAAATAATTTGGCCAAATAATTTTATACACACACTCCAGGAGAGATTGCAGATAAAGGGAAAGAGAAGGTGGGATAGACACTTAGTGTTGAAATATGTTAACAATTGTTGAGCCTGGATGAAGGGATAAGTGATATACACGTGTTATTATAACATATATTCAACTTTCTGTACATGTGAAGTTTGCGTGGTAAAGAGTTGGGGAAAGAAATAAAATTAAGACATATTTATAATAAAATGTTCAATGAACAAATTACTACCCCATAAAAATTAAGAAATGTATTCAGAAAGGATAAAAATATTAATTTACATTCTCTCTAGTCTAAAACATTTTGTATAGATACTAATGGGTTCAACAAAAGCTGTTATATGAAAATTTGAAGGCTAAAAAATTAGAAAGAAAATAAAATAATTTAGTCCTTACATTAAGAAATTACAATATAAAATAGAATAAACCAATTACAAGTCAAACAAGAGAGGAAATATGGATACAATTTTAGCTTCATCAAATAGCAAAAATAACAGTAAGACCAAAAGTGTAAGTAATGACAATTGCACAAGAGAGATCCATTGACACTAAATCTTTCTGAGAAGTTTAATTTCACGTAGTCTTGTATCCTTCACGGAGCCTTGTCTATTCTCTATTTTGAATATTTTCTGATATTTTATTGCAATATCCTCTCTGGTTCAGTATACGAAAGGATGGGTGAAAACTAAAAGAGATTAGATTCAAGGGAGCTGCTATATTTCTAACTCTAGCTCTTCAAAGAAGCTCAGGGGCAAAGCAGCTCAGAGGGTAAGCAACCTAACCTCCTTGGACCCTAAGATTATCTTCTAGAAAGGGGCCTTGGAGGAGAAGCTCATGGGCAGAGGGTAAGCAA
>NW_012102486.1:5667-6441 GCF_000951045.1 Mandrillus leucophaeus
TTGAGCCTGGATGAAGGGATAAGTGATATACACGTGTTATTATAACATATATTCAACTTTCTGTACATGTGAAGTTTGCGTGGTAAAGAGTTGGGAAAAGAAATAAAATTAAGACATATTTATACTAAAATGTTCAATGAACAAATTACTACTCCATAAAAATTAAGAAATGTATTCAGAAAGGATAAAAATATGAATTTACATTCTCTCTAGTCTAAAACATTTTGTATAGATACTAATGGGTTCAACAAAAGCTGTTATATGAAAACTTGAAGGCAACAAAAATTAGAAAGAAAATAAAATAATTTAGTCCTTACATTAAGAAATTACAATATAAAATAGAATAAACAAATTACAAGTCAAACAAGAGAGGAAATATGGATACAATTTTAGCTTCATCAAATAGCAAAAATAACAGTAAGACCAAAAGTGTAAGTAATGAAAATTGCACAAGAGAGATCCATTGACACTAAATCTTTCTGAGAAGTTTAATTTCACGTAGTCTTGTATCCTTCATGGAGCCTTGTCTATTCTCCATTTTGAATATTTTCTGATATTTTATTGCAATATCCTCTCTGGTTCAGTATACGAAAGGATGGGTGAAAACCAAAAGAGATTGGATTCAAGGGAGCTGCTGTATTTCTAACTCTAGCTCTTCAAAGAAGCTCAGGGGCAAAGAAGCTCAGAGGGTAAGCAACCTAACCTCCTTGGACCCTAAGATTATCTTCTAGAAAGGGGCCTTGGAGGAGAAGCTCATGGGCAGAGGGTAAGCAA
>NW_012102487.1:0-435 GCF_000951045.1 Mandrillus leucophaeus
ACTGGTTCAGTGGCTTATCCGCAAGGCAAATCAGAGCATGATAGTTATTTTTTAACTCAAAGAAATTTTATTTTCCCACCACAGATTTCATTCTATATTTAAAAGTTACAGGAGTCTATTGAGGAATGAATGGGTAAGCGAAATGGGATACATCCATACAATGGAATATTACTCAGCGTTAATAAGGAAGAAAGTTCTGACACACGCTTTAACATGGATGAAGCTCGAAGGTATACTAACTGAAATAAGCCACTCACAAAAGGACAAATACTGTATTATTCCACTCATATGAGGTTCCTGGAATCACCAGATTTATAGAAAGTAGAAAGGTGGCTGCTAAGGACTGGGGGAGAGAGAACAGGGAAATATTGTTAATTCCACAGTTTCAGTTTTGCAAGATGAAAAGAATTCTAGAGATGGATGATGGTGATGGTA
>NW_012102487.1:7180-9192 GCF_000951045.1 Mandrillus leucophaeus
CGCAGGCTCTGAGTTGCTGCACTGCTCTCTTTGGGTCAAAGCTGCCAAAGGAAAAAAAAAAAAAAAGCAAGACAAGAGGTGAGTCGCCACATTTACAAAAAAGAAATAAAAAAGAATATTTTCCTGCAGCACGTGAAGTACCTGATGCCACTGAGTTCCAGCTCATCAGGCACTCTTGAGCTAAAGTCAGGGGTGAGGCATAGACTAAAAGACACCAATGTGCAGGCACCTGGGCCATCTCAGCATCTTCCATTCTGTGCCTGAGGTTTTTGTGCACATTCTTATCAACTGGGATACCTTTCTTCTTTGCCCACGTGAATCCTCCCCACCCTGCAAGACTCATCATTGCTGCTCCTTTCCAGAGCCTACTCTTATTGTTTTTATCCACATGGACAAGCATCTTCACTCACTATCCCAAGCATATACGCTTAGCACCATTATTTGGCTTAAGCATTAAAAGGATGAGTTTTAGGCTAGGCAGATCTGGGTTTGAATCATGACATGCTCACTTACCAGCTGGCTGTCTACTTTGGGGCAAGTCATTTCATCTCCCCTTGGGCCTCAGTACCCTCATCTATATAATGGGGGAAAACAGCAGTACCTATTTTATCAGGTTAGTGTGAAGCTTAAAGGTAAAGATCCCTGAAAGCAGGTGGAACAGTGCCTAGCACTGCATAGGACACACATGTTGTATATGTTGTTAGCTATAATCACAACAGCTATTCAGTTAAGGATCGTGTAGATGAACTTCATTTACATTATTACAGATTACTTTCCAATCTTCAGAGATATGTGCACCATTTTCAACCACTCACGTGTCCTACAAAGCTAAGCCTAGCACTCAAAATCCAGTATGTTTTCAAACATATATTGAGTATGGCACTGTAGAATAAAAAGCCAGTTGCTGTGTGAGCTTTCTGAGCATCCCCGCTTGAAGAGGACAGTTTATACAAGACAGTACATAACAAACGTGGTGAAAATGCCAAAAGAGAGGGAGGTCCCAAGATGGCCGAATAGCAACAGCTCCAGCCTCCAGTGCCCAGCGTGAGCGACACAGAAGACAGGTGATTTCTGCATTTCCAACTGAGGTACCAGGTTCATCTCACTGGGGTGTGTTGGACAGTGGGTGCAGGACAGTGGGTGCAGCTCACTAAGCAAGAGCCAAAGCAGGGCGAGGCATCACCTCACCCAGGAAGTGCAAGGGGGAAGGGAATTCCCTTTCCTAGCCAAGGGAAACCATGACACACAACATCTGGAAAATTGGGTCACTCCCACCCTAACACTGTGCTTTACCAAGGGTCTTAGCAAACAGTACACCAGGAGATTATATCCCATCCCTCACTTGGAGGGTCCCCCATGCCCACACAGCCTCCCTCATTGCTAGCAAAGCAGTCTGAGATCTAACTGCAAGGCGGCAGCGAGGTTGGGGGAGGGACGCTCACCATTGCTGAGACTTGAGAAGGTAAACAAAGCAGCAGGGAAGCTTGAACTGGGTGGAGCCCATTGCGGCTCAAGGAGGCCTGCCTGCCTCTGTAGACTCCACCTCTGGGGACAGGGCAAAGCCAAACAAAAGGCAGCAGAAACCTCTGCAGATTTAAAGGACCCTGTCTCATAGCTTTGAAGAGAACAGTGGTTCTCCCAGCATGGAGTTTGAGATCTGAGAACAGACAGACTGCCTGCTCAAGTGGGTCCCCGACCCCTGAGTAGCCTAACTGAGAGACACCCCCCACTAGGGGCAGACTGACACCTCACACCTCACACAGCAGGTACCCCTCTGAGATGAAGCTTCTAGAGGAATGATCAGGCAGCAACATTTGCTGTTCAGCATTACTCACTCGTCTGCAGCCTCTGCTGCTGACACCCAGGCAAACAGGGTCTGGAGTGGACCTCCAACAAACTCCAAAAGACCTGCAGCTGAGGGTCCTGACTGTTAGAAGGAAAACTAACAAACAGACAGGACACCCACACCAAAACCCCAACTGTACATCACCATCAACAAAGACCAAAGGTAG
>NW_012102487.1:12492-14223 GCF_000951045.1 Mandrillus leucophaeus
CCAACATGGTGAAACTCCATCTCTACTAAAAATACAAAAATTAGCTGGACATGGTGGTGTGCACTTGTAGTCTCAGCTACACAGGAGGCTGAGGTAGGAGAATCACTTGAACACAAGAGGCAGAGGTTGCAGTGAGCCCAGATCACGCCACTGCACTCCCACTACTGGCTATCTACTCAGAGGAAAAGAAGTCATTATACGAAAAAGACACTTGCACTTGCATGTTTATAGTGGCAGAATTTGCAGTTGCAAAAATATGGAACCAGCCCACATGCCCCGTTAATGAGTGGATAAAGAAAATGTGGTATGTATATATGAAATACTACTCAACCATAAAAAGGAACAAAATAATGGCATTCACAGGAACCTGGATGGAGTTAGAGACCACTATTCTAAGTCATGTAACTCAGGAATGGAAAACAAAACATTGTACATTCTCACTCATAAGTGGGAGCTAAGCTATGAGGATGCAAAGGCATAAGAATGATGTAATGGACTTTGAGGACTTGGGGGAAAGGGGGCCGGTGGTGAGGGATAAAAGACTACACATTGGGTACAGTGCACATTGCTTGGGTGATAGGCGCACCAAAATCTCAGAAATCAACACTAAAGAACTTATTCATGTAACCAAACACCACTTGTTCCCCCCCAAAAAACCTATTGAAAAAATCTGAAAAGTGGTTAAGATGGTAAACATGTATACTTACCCACTGTGACAAAGGGTGGGGGAATGGTAAAGGGGACAAGTTGGGAGTTGAGAGAAGGGGAAATCCTCTTTTTAACTCTAGCTAGCTTATCACTTAGACCAACGCCAAAAATCTGAAATCTGAAAAGGACTCTAGAGAAAAGCAGCCAAGCGGACATGACTGCTAACCTTCCCACTTTTTCAGGCTCATCTGAGAGTCTCATTTCCATCAGCATCCCGCTTGGGCCTCAGTGTTTGAGAACTGTTTTGAAGGATCTGTTTCTGGATGACAGTATACAAGAGGGCTCCCTGGGGAACCAAACTCTGGCTGCTCTAGGGCAGTCCCAGGAGGCAGCTGGCGGGCACGTTAGTTACCTGGATGGGTAGCCAGCTGCACTGATTCGAATCGTCTCCAACACCCCGCAGGCTCTGAGTTGCTGCACTGCTCTCTTTGGGTCAAAGCTGCCAAAGGAAAAAAAAAAAAAAAGCAAGACAAGAGGTGAGTCGCCACATTTACAAAAAAGAAATAAAAAAGAATATTTTCCTGCAGCACGTGAAGTACCTGATGCCACTGAGTTCCAGCTCATCAGGCACTCTTGAGCTAAAGTCAGGGGTGAGGCATAGACTAAAAGACACCAATGTGCAGGCACCTGGGCCATCTCAGCATCTTCCATTCTGTGCCTGAGGTTTTTGTGCACATTCTTATCAACTGGGATACCTTTCTTCTTTGCCCACGTGAATCCTCCCCACCCTGCAAGACTCATCATTGCTGCTCCTTTCCAGAGCCTACTCTTATTGTTTTTATCCACATGGACAAGCATCTTCACTCACTATCCCAAGCATATACGCTTAGCACCATTATTTGGCTTAAGCATTAAAAGGATGAGTTTTAGGCTAGGCAGATCTGGGTTTGAATCATGACATGCTCACTTACCAGCTGGCTGTCTACTTTGGGGCAAGTCATTTCATCTCCCCTTGGGCCTCAGTACCCTCATCTATATAATGGGGGAAAACAGCAGTACCTATTTTATCAGGTTAGTGTGAAG
>NW_012102487.1:21273-21646 GCF_000951045.1 Mandrillus leucophaeus
GAGAACAAAGATACAGCATACCAGAATCTCTGGGACACATTTAAAGCAGTGTGTAGAGGGAAATTTATAGCACTAAATGCCCACAAGAGAAAGCAAGAAATATCTAAAATGGACACCCTAACATCACAATTAAAAGAACTAGAGAAGCAAGAGCAAACACATTCAAAAGCTAGCAGAAGGCAAGAAATAACTAAGTTTGGAGTAGAACTGAAGGAGATAGAGACACAAAAAACCTTCAATCAATGAATCCAAGAGCTGGTTTTTTGAAAAGATCAACAAAATTGATAGACTGCTAGCAAGACTAATAAAGAAGAAAAGGGAGAAGAATCAAATAGTCACAATAAAAAACGATAAAGGGGATATCACCACTGAC
>NW_012102487.1:21696-22240 GCF_000951045.1 Mandrillus leucophaeus
GGAACGTATCTCAAAATAATAAGAGCTATTTATGACAAACCCACAGCCAGTATCATACTGAATGGGCAAAAACTGGAAGCATTCCCCTTGAAAACGGGCACAAGACAGGGATGCCCTCTCTCACCACTCCTATTCAACACAGTGTCGGAAGTTCTGGCCAGGGCAATCAGGCAAGAGAAAGAAATAAAGTGTATTCAGTTAGGAGGAGAGGAAGTCAAATAGTCCCTGTTTGCAGATGACATGATTGTATATCTAGAAAACCCCATCATCTCAGCCCAAAATCTCCTTAAGCTGATAAGAAACTTCAGCAAAGTCTCAGGATACAAAATTGATCTGCAAAAATCACAAGCATTCTTATACAGTAATAACAGACAAACAGCCAAATCGTGAGTGAACTCCCATTCACAATTGCTTCAAAGAGAATAAAATACCTAGGAATCCAACTTATTAGGGATGTGAAGGACCTCTTCAAGGAGAACTACAAACCACTGCTCAGTGAAATAAAAGAGGACACAAACAAATGGAAGAACATTCCATGCTCATG
>NW_012102488.1:0-392 GCF_000951045.1 Mandrillus leucophaeus
TACTGCCAGCAGTCTGACTCCAACCTTGTGGGGAAAGTTGCTCTGAGATCACAAAACTGATCTGCAGACTGAGGTGGAGACGGACACAAGGGAGGAAGCCTGCAAATCCTAACAGTGCTGGTGACTCTGAGTCCAGGTATTCCTGAGACCCAACTGTTCCCTGTTCTGCCCGTGGCTAACTTACTGACCAATGAGCTTCCCCTCTTGCCTAAGCCAACTCAAGTGAATTTTCTGTCACTCACCCCCAAAGAGGCCTGACTGCAATGGCAGGGCATGGCAGGGATGGGCTGGTTGGGGCAGAGGACGGTGTGGGTGGAATCAGCAGTGACAGGCAACCAGGAAGTGCAGTTATCGCGTGGACTCCATGAGGTGTTCCTCCAACCCCAACTGTG
>NW_012102488.1:3852-4565 GCF_000951045.1 Mandrillus leucophaeus
AGTGCTGGGATTACAGGCATGAGCCACTGTGCCTGGCTATTGCCTGGTGATTTTTTATTGACTGGTAGACATTGTGTTTTTGTGTTATGATTGTTGGATTTTGTTTTCCTTTAAATAGTGTGGGACTCTGTTCCAGCACTAGTTACTTGAAATAAGTTGGATCTATCAAGATTTGCTTTCAATCTTTGTTCGGACAGTTTCGGAGAAGCCTTTACTCCAGTGCTCATTTAGCCCCACTCTTAAGGCAATGCTTTTCTAAAGCTTCCCTTCCATTTCCTAAGTGTTATGAGGTGTTTTCATTCTGACCAGTGAAAATATGAGTTATCTCTAGCCTGTTGTGAGCTCTGGGAATTCTTCGGTCTGCTTTCTGGCGGTTCTTTCCCTGGGTCCTTTCTTCTCACATATGTCCGTATCAGCCCTTTGCCAAGGGCTTGAGGGCATCTTCCATAGCTCTCCAGAGCACACGCGCTCTCTTCTCCCACCTCCTCCACGGTACTCTACCTCACAAATTCTACCGGCCTTGAAGACCTTCCGAAGCTCTGATCTCTGTCTCTTCAATCCACCACGACCACTGGACTTTGGATTCCCCTCCCTGTGCTGGAGCCTGTAATTGCTTCCGAGGGTGAACACTGTAGGGTTCACCTTCTTTTAGGGATTATACTTCTGCTCGACCGTTCTCCAATGTCTGAAAACTATTGTTTTATATATTTTGT
>NW_012102488.1:5075-7494 GCF_000951045.1 Mandrillus leucophaeus
AGAAAGGATGGAGTTGCAGAGAAGGAGCCCCAGAAATCTTATAGAGTTTGCTGCAAGTCCTTGGCCAAATCTCACACTATGAATGTGTGGATTGAGACTCTGCAAGGCCCAGCACAGAACAGCCAATGGGGAGCTGAAAGCTAAACAGCAGTTTCAGTGGTCACAGAGTGCTGGAGACACATCTGAGTTCTGGTTCAGCCCGAGTCTCCACTCTTGGAATCTCAGGCCTCGATGAATATCCCAGATACTCCCAGGAGGGCCTAGAAGGCCATGCCTTGGGATTAAGGAAGATACCCCAGGAATAAGGGCAAAACTGAACAACAGCTCACCCTAACAAAACCTAAAATGTAGTCTGACACACATGATCAAGTTAACCCATCAGTAATTTAATTCCCTGCCAAAATAAAACTCAACACTAGAGCAGGATAACATAATCCACATCCCTACAATGAATGTTCACAACATTCGACAGCTGAGGACATACTAGATGTGTGAAAAAGTGAGAAAATATATCCTAAAGAGAAAACCAGTCAATACAAACAGACCCACTGTGCATGGAGGCTCATGCCTGTTACCCCAGCACTTTGGGAGGCCAAGGCAGGTAGATCACTTGAGCTCAAGACTTTGAGACCAGCCTGGGCAACATGGCAAAACCCCATCTCCACTAAAAATTCAAAAATTAGTCAGGTGTGGCGGTGTGCAGGGGTCCGTAACCCCCAGGCTGTGGACTGTACCAGTCGGTGACCTGTTAGGAACCAGGCTTCACAGCAGGAGGTGAGTGGTGGGCAGTGAGCGTTACTGCCTGAGCTCCGCCCCTCGTCAGATCAGCAGGCATTAGATTCTCACAGGAGCGTGAACCCTAATGTGAACTGCACATGCGAGGGCTCTAGGTTCCACACTCTTTATGAGAACCTAATGCCTGATGATCTGAAGTAGAACAGTTTCATACCATAACCACCACCCCTGACCCCGTCTGTGGAAAAATTGCCTTCCATGAAACCAGTCAGGACTGCTTGTGTCAGGTGCCTGTGTTCCCAGCTAGTTGGAAGGCTGAGGTGAAAGGACAGCTTGAGCCTGGGAGGTGGAGGTGCAGTGAGTTGAGATCATGCCACTGCACTCCAGCCTGTACAACAGAGTGAGATCTTATCTCAAAGAAACAAACAAAAGGGCCGGGCGTGGTGGCTCACACCTGTAATCCCAGCACTTTGGGAGGCTGAGGCAGGCAGATCACCTGAGGTCAGGAATTCAAGACCAGCCAGGTGAGGTGGAGGTTACAGTGCACCGAGATGGTGCCATTGCACTCCGGCCTGGGCTACAAGAGTGAAACTCCATCTCAAAACAAATAAACAAACAAAACCCATAAATGGCTCACACATTGGAATTAGCAAGCAAGAGCTTTAAAGTAAGTACATACGTAAAGAATTTAGAGAAATATCAACACCTGTGAAGACAGTGAAAAAAGAATTTACAGAAATAAGTTTTAGTGTAAGTATGTCCTAAATATGCATGGTACAAACGTATTAAAAATAGTTTATTTGTTATCAGAAATCTAAATTTAACTGGGTATCCTATATTTTATCTGGCATCTCTACCCCAAAATCAAGTAGGAGAGAGTCCAGAGTCCTATCTTCCAGCAGGTGACCTAGCTTAGGACAGGGCCTGGCCAGGGGCAATTGGCTATTGGATGGATTAGAGATGCCAGTCATTCAATGTGTCAAAGGTTTGCCAGATCTGCATACAATCAACATTATTTTTATTCAATATTTTTGTCTAAAGCAACTTTAAAAATTTTAACCCTTTATTTGGAAATACAGATTCAGAGGAAATTTCAAAGATGGTACAGAAAGGCTTCATGTACTCTCCACTCGGTTTCCTCCAAAGGTTCTATTTTGTATAAATGTAGAACAATATCTAACAATGTCATGTGTTTAGGTCTATGCCATTTTATCACATATGTAGACTCTTTTAACCACCACTACAATCAAGATACAGAACTGTTCCACCACCACAAAAATTCCCCTCCTGCTATTCCTCTGCACTCATTCCAGGCTCTTTCCCTCCACTATTCCTACTCCTGGCAACCACTAATCTACTTTCTGTCTTTATAATCTTCTCACTTCAAGAACGTTATAAAAAGCAAAAATTAGCCAGGCATGGTGGCACCAGCTTGTAGTTCCAGCTACACGGGAGGCTGAAGCAGGAGAATCACTTGAACCTGGGAGGTGGAGGCTACAGTGATTCTGCCATTGCAGTCCAGCCTGAGAGATAGGGTGAGACTCTGTCAATGAATGAATGAATGAAGGCCTGGCACGGTGGCTCACACCTATAATCCCAGTGCTTTGGGAGGCTGAGGCAGGTGGAACCGTTGAGGCCTTGAGTTTGAGACCAGCCTGGCCAACATGACAAAACCCTATCTTTA
>NW_012102488.1:7788-10911 GCF_000951045.1 Mandrillus leucophaeus
ACCTCTGCCTCCCGAGTTCTAGCAATTCTCCTGCCCCAGTCTCCTGAGCAGCTGGGATTATAGGTGCCCCTCACCAGGTCCAGCTAATTTTTTTGTATTTTTAGTAAAGATGGGATTACACCATGTTGGCCAGGCTGGTTGGTCTCAAGCTCCTGACCTCAGGCAATCTGCCTGCCTCGGCCTCCCAAGTGCGGAGTTTATAGGTGTGAGCCACTGTGCCTGGCCCCCCTTTTATTGTTGAGTAGCATTTCATAAAATAGGTGTATCAGTCTGCTTAACAATTCACCTAGTAGGGGTATTTGGCTGTTTCCAGTTTGGGGCTATCACAAATAAATCTGCCATGAACAATCATGTGTGAGTTTTTGTGCAGACATCAGTTTATTTATTTTCTGGTACAAATGCCCAGGAGCAATTGCTGGGTCATATATTGAGGTGTCTGTTTAAAGAAGCTGCCAAACTATTTTCTAGAGTGTCTGTGCCATTTTATATTCCCACTAGCAATGTATGAGAGAGTTTTGTCTGCATCCTCGCCAATATTTGATATTATCACTGTTTGATTTGAGCTGTTCTAACAGATATATAATGATATCTTACTATGGTTTTAATTTGCATTTCTTCAGTAGTTAGTGTTGAAGATCTGTTCATGTGCTTTAAGTCAACACATTTTTAAAACTTAAATAAATGTATTTTAAAATGAAACTTTTGCTTTTGGAGGCCAAAACGGGTGAATTCCTTGAGCTCAGGAGTTCGAGACCAGCCTAAGCAACATGGTGAAACTCTGTCTCTACAAAAATTACAAAAATATCTGGGCATGGTGGTGTGCGTCTATGGTTTCAGCAACTCGGGAAGTGAGGCAGGAGGATTGCTTGAGCCTGGGAGGTTGAGGCTGCTGTGAGCCGTGATTGCTCCATTATACTCCATCCTGGGTGACAGAGCAAAACTGCCTTAAATAAATGAATGAATAAAAGGAAATCTGTGGTTAGTGGTTCTCAAACTGTGGTCCCTGAGCCAGCAGCATCAGCATCACCATCACCTGAGAACATTAGAAATGCAGATTCTCAGGTGCCACCCCAGACCTCCTGAATCAGAACCTCTAAGGAGTGGGTTCAGTGATCTGTGGTTTAACAAACCCTCATGGTGAGAATCGGTCTCATTTACTACAAATAGAAGGTAATGGTAAAACTAAATGCATCTGCATATCACCTGAAATCCTCTTGTGGGCCCCAGGCTTGCACACCACACTTTTGGGCAGGAGCCCCACTCACAGAGGCTATGACAAGAATGCTCCTGCCCCTGGGGCTGTGCAGTGACAGCTCACACAGCTCCACGTGGCGGTTCAGAGTTTGGAAAGCGCTGATGGGGTCCTACTACAGCACTTCCTCCCCTTTGTTACACTGAGAAAATCCAGGCACTGAGGAGGGTAAGACTTGCCCAAGGTCACCCAGCAACATGGTCAGTCTCCTTTCCCTGGGCCCTCACAATGCCTGGCCTGTTTAAAGCCTGCCTCTATTCACTGCTGAGTGAAAACTCCAGCTCCAAAACAGAATATGGGGAAGGATACTATCTTGTGCAGCTTATGTTTATAGCTGCAGATACATGGGGAAAAAAGTCAGAAAACACTGTTGAAGCGGTTATTTAGGGAGAGAAGGTGTTTGCTGGTCTTTTGTGTTTTTAACTTTTCTATATTTCATAATTTTTATCCCAATAATGTTTAGTTACATAATCAAAATGTATTAAATATTAAAAATTGACATGAAGCCTTATCCAGCCACAGCCTATTGTTGGCAGAGTCAGGAAGCCTTCCAGATAGAGCAGCCCCGCACCTGCCCCAGGTCACACCCTGGGCCTGTGCACATGTTAGGTCCTCTGTCTGGACACGGTCACCCCGTGGTGGCCTCCACATCTGTACCCACCAGCACCTCCTGTGGGCGAGGCCCTCCCCTGCATGCAGCCCTGGGCACTCCCTGGCCCAGAGGGCACCTCATGGTGTGAGAGTCCGCCTGCCTGTCTCTAAAGAGAGGAAAGCTTGTGACATGTGTTCCGCTTGACCATCACCCCTGGCCTGGTACAGAAAAGTGGACAGTGGGTATTTGGCGAATAAATGAATGATTGGAATGAATCCCCAAAATGGTGATTTCCAGAGGCCCTTCTCCAGCTGGCCCAGGCGGAACCAGTTCCACTTTTCACAGCAAAGCCAGGTGTGTGGAGCGGGGCAGGTATGTGTGAGGGGCCAGGTTCTCGAAGGCTGGATGGACACGGGGCTTGTGGCGGGTCTGGGGGTGGCAGTGCTGCTGTGGGAACCTTGGGGAGGGCTCATCTCTGGAATCCGCCAGGGTATCCTGGTGCCCCCAGCTGCTGCATGGTGTGAGATGACCCGGCTGGTGGGGACACACAGGGACTTGTTTGGATTGGCCACCTGGTCCAGCCCAAGGAGCTGCGCCTCCAGCCCCTCAGGGAAAAACTCACTTCTGATGTGTGACAACAGCTGCAAGCAAGGGGAGGGAGAGGTGTGCTGAGCCTCAGCCTTAGAAGCCAGAAGCCCTACCTTGGTCTACGTGGGAAAGGGATGTGGCCTCTGCTAGCTCTAGAGTCCTGGGTTATGGTCAGAACCCTCCCTTATGGACTCAGTGACTTGGGCTGACCCAGCCCCTCCCTGAGCCTCATTGGTGAAACCAGGGCTGGGCAAGGGCTCTCGACACTTCACAGTTCCGACATCTGGCTTTCCCCCAGGAGGGCAGGAGATCAGACAGAGGTGACTCCAGCTCCCCTGTTTACCTCAACCTCCTTGTGAAGCCTCCCTCTTTCTGCCTGTGAGGTGGGTGGGGCTGGAAGGAGGGGCATTCACCTATGTGTCTCTGACTTCTCTGCCCAGGTGTGCCTGGAGAGCCTGGCCTATACCCGGTGCTCTGCTACACCCCACGGCCTGGCCACAACCTTCCTGCCTCCAGAGCAGCCCTGGCCCAGGGAAGAAGCTGGTCTTGCATCGAATGATAGGTAGAAAATGGAAGTGGAGACGACAGCTCTGGAAAGGAGCCAAAGAGGAGGTGCCTTCCCAAGGACATGGAGGGCTTTTCCAGAATGGAACTTGACTGGTGCGGGCAAGCATTAGGAGGTGGGGAGGGT
>NW_012102488.1:11196-13893 GCF_000951045.1 Mandrillus leucophaeus
CCTGCACCCTGGCCATTGCCCATGACTGAGGGGACTCTCTGGGGACAATGGGGGCAGTCTCATGCTGCCCTCTTACAGGTGGATCTGTCCCTGGGATCTGGTGTTGGGCTGGGGTGGGCTGAGGCTGTTCTCTCCCAGGGTGCCTGGTGGACAGCAGGTAGAGCAACTTCTCCTTGGCTTTCCTGGACCCCAGGACACAGCTGAACCCTGCACTTTACCCTGGATGCCTTCAGATTCTCAGGGGACCCCGAGAAGGAAAAGGGGCTGCCCATGCTTGCTTTCCCCAGCAGGCACCTCCTCTCCAGATTGACATCACCTGATTCCTGAAGGCCTGGGCTACTGACTAGAGCCCCAACACTCTGACCAAGGCCTGTTCTTACACCAGAGCAGCTAGTACATGAGTTCGGAGCTGAAGGGGGCGGAGAGAGAACATAGGGCTCTGTAAGAGTTCTCGGCTCCCTGCTGTAGTGGGCCCTGTAGAAGGCCGCCCAGAAATCTGCAACTGCTGTAAGTCACTGGGAGGAAACTGCAGCAATGTGTTTCCCAGCCTGGTAGACGGAGAGGGGTGTCCGGGCCCCAGTGTGGGAGGCCCAGACACAGCCGTGGATGTGGCAGTGCAGGAATTCTAATCAGCTCTGGGGCCCTGGGCAAGTCATTAAACCTCTCAGAACCCCATTCCTGGTCACCATGTGGCTCTTGTGTGGATGTAAATGACCCCTGGCCACTTATGTCCCATCAGTGGAAGCCTTGTGTGGGTGGAGATCCCCGAGACTGAACTCAGTGGCGGGATCCAGCCTGCCCAGCTCTCCTACATAGAGCCCAGAGTCAGCAGGATGGGCATCCTGGAGACACAGGCACTCCTGTGGGCTGGGGAACATGAGCAGGGGTCCCTTTGGGGAGGTGGAAGAGGCTATGGTCAGTGGAGGCCATAATGAGGCAGAACGGGCATGATCGGGGGATCTGAGACCCAACAGAGACTGGACTGAGGACACTGTGCCACTCAGGTGGTGGAAACTGAGGTACAGCTGGGCCCCCTGGTCCTGAGTGAGGCCTTGCCAGTCTTGGAAGCTGTGTCAAAGGTGGCTTCATGGAAGGGCGCATCTGAGCACTTTTTTTTTTTAAGAGACAGGGTCGCGCTCTGTCATCCAGGCTGGAATGCAGTGGCATGATCATAGCTTACTGCAGCCTCAAACTCCTAGGCTCAAGTGATCCTCCCACCTCAGCCTCCCAAAGAGCTGGAATTACAGGCCTGAGCTATGGAGCCTGGTTTTAAATCTTAATAAATATCTCCCCCTGGTCTGCTTCCCTGGCTGACACACATGCTGGCATCTTGCGCCTAGACACATATTTCTGAACTTGGTTCCATTTGTTCTGACGGGCTCCTCTCTCAATGACCGCATGTTACAGTATGTGGCTATTCTTACACATTTCTGTATAGACCTGAGGGTTAGTGTATTAATGTCAAAGTTCTACTGGTGTTTCCAAGCTGGGTGGAATGTTTGGGTTAATTTAGTTGTGGGCATCTTGACAATATAGGCTTTCCTTCCAGGAATGGTGATCCTGGGATGCAGGTTTTGCACATTCTGGTTTATTGCTAGGCTCGCTGCCACAGAGGGATGGCACTGCTCCACATGCCATTCCCAAGAGATGTCCCACCTTATCTTTCTAAATCAAGCTGAATGTTCTCAGCTGACAGGATATCATCAGTGCTGTGGAGACTCACTCCCTCCAACCCGAGATGAAGTGAGGCGGAGACTGGAGCAGATCCGTGCTGAGTGCACTAGTCCCTCCTGACCTGCACTGCTGCTGGCCGGGGCTGTGTCTGAGCTGTCAGAGGACACTGATTTGGGGATGAGACGGGGGGCAGTGCTGGATAAATGCCCCTTACCTTCTTTAGCTCCTCCTGTCAACCCAACACTTGGCCACCAAGGCCCCTGACTTCCAGGCCGCAATCACCACTAATCGGGTGCTGCATGGGAACAAAGTGCAGACCCAGAACCTGCAGTTCAGGTCACTCCTCCTTCCAGTCAAAACCTTTGCCCCTCCCAGGTGATTCCGCCCTCCTTCCTCTGTGGGCCAAATATCCTAAACAAATGTCTGAACAGGGGGTCTTTATCCGAGTACCCAGAAAACACACACGGAAAGGCTCTGCATGCCCCCTGTGGCCTGCCAGAGGTAAGAGCCTGCCCATCAGAATGCACAGTTCTTGCAGGGAGGTGAGGAGAAGAGGCAGAAAAGATCCACCTCATTATTTCAGCATGAACCTAAACTTGGGAAAGCCAGACACAGCACATTTCATAATCCTGATACTTTTATAACTGGTTACAACTGGGTCACATGAACAACTGTTTTCCAACATCTTTCCACTGGCCACATAACTCCTTGTAATTTATTTTTTAAGTTTTATTTTGTAAGGCCAGGGGCAGTGGCTCATACCTGTAATCTCAACACTTTCGGAGGCTGAGGCAGGAAGACTGCTTGAGGCCAGGAGTTCCAGACCAGCCTGGGCAACATAGCAAGACCCCATATGCAACAGAGAAAAGCCCTGTCTCAAAAATATTTTTTTGACTATAGTGGCATGATCACAGCTCACCGTAGCCTACAACTCCTGGGCTCAAGTGATACTCCCACCTCAGCAGCTGGGACTCTCAGAGCGCACTACCACACCTGGCTAATTTTTAAATTTTTGGTAGAGAT
>NW_012102488.1:14158-15667 GCF_000951045.1 Mandrillus leucophaeus
TGTTAATGGATTTCCCATGTTTTATTTGTCTAGACTAGGGTTTCTCAACAGCAGCACTATTTGGTGTTTTGGGCTGGATAATTCTTTGTTATGGAGCTGTTTGTGCCTCGCAGGATGTTTAGCAGCATCCCCAGCCTCCGCCTGCTACATGCCAGTAGCACTCCTCAGTGTGACAGCCAAAATGATTTCAGATATTGTCAAACATCCCCAGGGAGGCAAAATCACCTCCATTTGAGAACTGCTGACCTAAAAACCTCTGGAACAATGTTAAATGATGGTAATGATAGCACATATTGCTCCTGAGCTTAATGGGAATCCCTCTAGCATCAAAGTATAGCAGTACCTACATACTACTGTCTGGGCTGTTATTAGTATGCTGTATTAGTCCATTTTCATGCTGCTGTGAAGAAATACCCAAAACTGGGCAATTTATAAAGAAAAGATGTTTAAGTTCACTCACAGATCTGTATGGTTGGGGAGGCCTGAGAAACTTACATTTATGGCAGAAGACACCTCTTCACAGGGCAGCAGGAGAGAGAAGGAGAGCTGAGCAAAGGGGAAAGCCTGTTATAAAACCATGAGATCTCGTGAGCACTCACTATTATGAGAAGAGGGTGGGAGAAACTGCCCCCATGATTCAGTTACCTCCACCTGGTCCCACCCTTGACATGTGGGGATTATTGCAATTCAAGGTGAGATCTGGATGGGGACATACAGCCAAACCATATCATATCCTTTATATTAGTATACTGTATCAAAGTATAATTTTCTTTTTTTTTTGTTTTTCCTTGAGACAGAGTCTTGCTCTGGCTCTGGCTGGAGTGCAGTGGCATAATCTCAGCTCATGGCAACCTCTGCCTCCGAGGTTCAGGCAATTCTTGTGCCTCAGCCTCCCAAGTAGCTGGAACTAGAGGTGTGTGCCACCATGCCCAGCTAATTTTAATTTCAGTTTTTTTTTTTTTAAGTACACATGGGGTTCGACATGTTGGCCAGGCTGGTGTCAAACTCCTGGCCTCAAGTGATCCTGCCACTTTGGCCTCCCGAAGTGCTGGGATTACAGGCTTGAGAAACTGCCCCCAGCCTGAAGTATAATTTTCACAATATGAAAAGCTTGACTTTCATACAAATAATGAAGGAATATGTATAAGATATTTCTTTAATTTACAAGGGAGTCAGCAACACAGTGAAGCTAGTTCAAGGAGTGTTTTGAGAGACAGTGTCTGTAGTGCTCCAGGAAGGGTATTCCAAAATGTATTCTGAGATAGAGACAAAACTTGTTAATATCCTAAAGGGAGGCCGGGCATAGTGGCTCATGCCTGTAATCCCAGCACTTTGGGAGACCGAGGCGGGCGGATCACCAGAGGTCAGGAGTTCAAGATCAGCCTGACCAACATGGTGAAACTCTGTCTCTACTAAAAACACAAACATTTGGCGCGGTGGTGGGCACCTGTAGTCCCAGCTACTGAAGGGGCTGAGGCAGTAGAATCGCTTGAACCTGGGAGGCAGAGG
>NW_012102488.1:17239-20104 GCF_000951045.1 Mandrillus leucophaeus
ACCAACTGTGCATCAAAAATATTTGGAAAAAGTAAAACAAAAACAAAAATTTATAAATACTTTATCACAGGTACTTACAAAGTATGTTGTATTAGATATAATAGTAATCTAGAGATGATTTATAGTGATAAATCATAATATATGATAACTATATCATATAATAAAATAGTAATCTAGAGATGATTTAAAGTATACGGAAGGATGTGCATAAGTTATATGCAAATACTATGCCACATTATATCAGGGACTTGAGCATCTGTGAATTTTGGTATCTCTTGGGTCCTGGAACCAATATCCTGAGGTTACTAAAGGACGACTGTGTTCAATTTCTTCTTTGGTGATTAGTCTATTCTGTAATGTATTTTTGTTGTTGTTTTGTTTTTCAGTTTTTGCCTCTTCAAGTCAAGGTCAGAAACTTAGTTGTTCTAGACTACACATTAGCTCAAAGCTACCAGTGAGCACAGTACTACTGCAATCTAAGCAACCGATTTTTTTTCTCCATCTGATTGGCAAAAATTAAGATAAGCATCTATCGATATTACAGCTGTAGGGAGTTTTCCTGAGCATGTTAATTATGACAGCCCTTTTTGCTAGGCACCTAGACGATTCATCAAAATGAAATAAAATACCCACACACTTAAAGAAGTTATCTGGTTTATTTCCTTATCTGGGTGCTGGTTATGTGAGGTCTACAGTTGATGAAAACTTATTAAGCTTTATATTTATAATAGGTACAATTTTCTGTATGTGTAGTGTAGTTCAATAGTTTTTAAAATGTCTTTTGCCACAGTCCGCAGCTGTGTATAATGCCATTCACTTAACAGTGTAAAACATGACAATGACCTGAATCTCCCTGGCTCCCGGGATCCTACCCCCTTAAGTTAAACAAATAACTTCCACTGTCAGGTAAACGGGCGGTTGGCGCTGGTTTTTTTCCAGGGAAGGATTCTGGGAGAAGGAGGAGGGGACGCTAGCACTTCCTCCCTGACACTTCCGGTGGGCTGCGGTCCGCTCTCCACCTCAATTCTAGCAGCCCCCTCTCTCCCAGAGGGTGTTAGTCCCAGTCACGTGATAATCGACTCAGCTGAACCGGGGCGCCACCGGGAAAAGAAATTCCCGGGCCCTGGCTTCCTGGAGAGATGATGAGGCATCAGGGGTGAAGCGAGGCATGGGATGCTGGAGCGGGAATGAGGGGGCGCCAGTGTCTCCGGAAAAGGGTGGAGGTTGTCTGCCCTGGCCTCTCCGCAAACATAGTGTGTGAGGGCGTGAGGGCTGTGGGTCTGATAGAGAAACGTCCACCGCCACCCCGCTCCTGAGACGGGGTGCATGGGTAGGGGACGGGTAAGACAGAGCAGGCCAGCCGGCTCAGAGTCCCCGTGCTTCCCTGGCGTGGCGGAAGGAAGGGCCCCTGCCTCCCGGGGCCGGAAGTGGGACTCCTGTGGAGCTAGGAGTCCTTTCAGGTCCCAGCCCCAAGAGGACCTCCCGAGGACACCCACTTCCCCAGCCCTGCTGAGGGGCTTGTACAAGAACGTGCTTAGAATCAGGCTGACTTTTGCACACTATTAGGAAGCCCTTCGTCTCTTTCCAGACCCAGAAAGTAGTAGTTTTGGGGTTGAGACTTAGGCATCCATCCATCTGCACGTTCTAAGCGTGTAGTCTATACCATGAAGTGTGCTAGGCACTGGGAGGACTCGAGCTTCCAGGGAAGGGGAAATCGGAGGCTTGAATTGGCAGTCATAGTTAAGGTTCCAGGGGCAGAGACCTAACTGCGCCTAGTGTGCAGTGCTAAGGCGGCTCCATGAGGATGCCATCAACCTTAAAGGCGGGTGGCAGGAGCTGGTGGCTGAAGTACAGTTTGTGTACCGGGGGTTGGGAGGCAAGGGTGGGAGGTGTGTGTCTTCAGACAGGAAACAGCATGTGCAGAGAATTCAGGTGAGAGAGAGCATGGCTCCCCAGGAGTGAATGCATTTCCCATAGCTGGGAGAGTATCATCTGGAGGTTAGGGAAAGATGAGGCTGGACAAGTAAAGACCAAATCTTCCTGGCTTTTGGATCACCACAGTCAAGATAATGAACACATCCACCGGCCCCCAAAATTTCCTTATGTGAGGGGCTATTTTAGGAAGTATGACTATGACGGGCCAGCCTGCCAGGGTGCAATGACTCACGCCTATAATCCTAGCATTTTGGGAGGCTGAGGTGTGCAGGTGACCTGAGGTCAGGAGGTTGAGATCAGCCTGGCCAACGTGGTGAAATCATGTCTCTATTAAAAATTTTAAAAAGCCAGGCGTGATGGCACATGCTTGTAGTCCCAGCTACTTGGGAGGCTGAGGCAGGAGAATTGCTTGAACCTGGGAGGTGGAGGTTGCAGTGAGTCAAGATTGCACCATTGCACTCCAGCCTGGGCAATAGAGCGAGACTCTGTCTTTAAACAAAACAAAACAAAAAATCCGGGGGCGGGGTTGGGGGGGCGGGCTGGTCTGATAAAGTGTCACTTGAGCAGAGAGTGGAATGAAATAAAGGATAGCAAGCCATGTACAGAGTACAGCAGGCATGGAGGAGGGAGCAAGGCCGGTGTCCCCGAGCAGCAGCAGGAAAGCCAGAGTGGCTGGACTTGTGTGGTTATGGGGAAGAGGGGAGAGAGGTCACTCATCTCTGAGAGGCCAGGGACTTTGTTTTGTCCCCTGCTGTACCCCAGCACTTAGAGTGGGAGCTGGCACAGAGAAGGCACTCAATTGATGTTTGCTGAGCAGACAAATGCCTGGAGTAGGCCTCAGAGCAGGGTTTGGTGGCAGGGTGGGTCAGGAGAGAGTTCACTCAACAGCCTGGTGATAGGGGAGAACAAGAGGCCAGAGGGTATCCATCT
>NW_012102488.1:22674-24242 GCF_000951045.1 Mandrillus leucophaeus
CCCTCCAGTTTAGCACCTTGACAAGAAGGGTGGGGACACTGGGATCAGGCCCACCCCTTTGGTCCCAAACCCCTTGGCCCCAGCTGGAGGATGACGAGACACTGGGCTTGGGCGGGGGAATCAGGGGTGTAAAGGGGCCTGTTCACCCCTCAGCTTGGCTCAAAGGCTCAAGGCATCAAAGGCTCAGCCTGCCCCTCAGGAAGGAGCCCGGGCCCAGGGAGACACTCACCAGGACAAGGGCAACTGTGATGAGCAGGAGGTCCAGGATGAGGAGAGCCATGGCATAGCTGGAGGTGAAGGTGTCCAGTGGGCTGGAGGCTTTGGGGCTAGGAGAGCCTAGAACAGAGCAAGAAGGCTATGACCAGGCAAGGCCCTGCCTCTCAGACTTCTCAGAAGGCAGAATCTGCACCCAGAAGGTGCTGCGGGAACAGAGAGCTGGGGCTGGAAGCACCTTGGAGGGCTCCACGAGGAGGGAAGGCAGGCTTCAGATCAGGGCATGCGGAGGCAGCAAGCCCAAGGGAGGAGGCAGATGGACAGAGGGAGGGGGCCTGCAGAGGGGAGGAGGTACTGACCGAGGTCTAGGATGACTGTGTCTACCAAGAGACCCTCTGCCTCCCCCATGGTGTGCAGGCCCTGTCACACACTGTCTCACACAAGGGCCTGGGCTGGCGCTGCTCTGAAGAAGGTGGCACCCAATCTGGTGGTCAGTGGGTCCGGCCTGGTGGGAGGATCATCACAGACTTCAGGGGCCTGGGCAGTCTTCGGGGACTAGGGTAGGTCATCTCTTCCAGCCTCGTGCCCTCAACCCCAGAACCCTGGTCTGAGTCCTGGGTCACCCAGGACTACCCTGGACCCACTGGAATTCCTCCACCACCACTTGGTCAAAGTTCTGCAGAGGTCTGAGGACAAGGGTCAGCTGAGGTGTCAGGAGAGGATGAACAGGGTCACAGCTCTACCAGACGAAGCCTCATTCCTTGTGGTGCCCGGCGCACCCCTCTGATGTGGGCCCTAAACCTCCAGCTGGCCCAGCCCTGCAGAGTAGGTGCCCAAAGGCATCTGTAGCCATTCCTGTCATGCTGGTCTCCCCCAGGGCCCCTTCTGGAACCTGTTACCACAGATCTCACGGTGGGGGGTACAGCTCAGTCTCCTTTCCTTCTCATCCCCCTCCTAGGGGCTTTGTCCACCAAGGCCCCTGACTGCTAGGGGACCCACACCCATGGCCTCCTTCTTTCTGACTGCTGGCCCTTCCACAGCCTGGATACTTGAGCCCTGGCCAGAGGGGTAATGATCCCAGAATTGTCTTCACTGGGAGAGAGGGTACTTGGCACCAGGCCCTGACTCCTTGTGCTGAGCTCAGCAGCAGGCGTGTCACCAAGGCCCCCTTGGCAGAAGGGGCTTAGCCCTGATAGCCAATCACTCACCATTCCTGAATGTTCTTGCTAGGCAACCACCCTGGGGATCCAGCTTTCCCCCTGCCCCCAGCTGCTGGCAGCCCCTTCTTGACTCATACAGGGTCCTGGAGGCCACTCCAGGTCGCAGCCAGCAGCTGGGAGGAGCACTTGGTGTTT
>NW_012102488.1:27073-30978 GCF_000951045.1 Mandrillus leucophaeus
GAACCAGGGAGGTGGAGGATGCAGTGAGCCGAGATCGTGCCACTGCACTCCAGCCTGAGCTGTGAGGGAGACTCTGTCTCAAAAACAAAAAGAAAAAAGAAAAAGAAAAAAAACCTCACTTATTACTGTGGGGGGGCCAGTAAGCCATTCATGAGGGATCTCCCGCCATGACCCAAGCACCTCACACTGTAAGCCCCATCTCCAGCATTGGGGATCACATTTTAACACCAGATGTGGATAGGACGAGTATCCAAACTATGTCAGAGGCCTCCCCCTCCTTCTCATCAGAATCTTCTGTCCTCAGTTCAGGTGCATGCTGGCCTCCATGCCTGGCTTCCTAGGAAGTCATCTTGGCCCCAAGGGGTTGGGCAGGGCCACTAGGCCAAGGGTTGGAGTCCTATCTCTCCTAGTCCCAGCCTGGGTCTTCATCACTGGCTAGCCAGCTCTGCTCACTGCATTCTCTTTACACCTGCTCCCTGCAGCCCAGGGGTCAGTCTGGGTGCAGGCCTGGGTAGAGGTCCAGGAGCAGATTCTGCCCCCTAGTTCATACCTCCTATGCACCATGGCAGCCAAAATGCACCAGCGTGGCCAGGAATGGTGGCTTGTCCCTGTAATCCCAGTGTTTTGGGAGGCTGAGGTAGAAAGATCACTTGCGACCAGCCTGGGCAATGTAGCCAGACCCTGTGTCTACAAAAAATAAAATTAGACATGTTGGCATGGGCCTGTAGTCCCAGCCACTCAGGAGGCTGAGGTGGGAAGATTGCATGAACCTGGAAGGTCAAGGCTACAGTGAACTATGATTGCACCACTGCACTCCAGATGGGCAATGGAGCAAGACCGTGTCTCTAAAACAAGAAACAAAGTGCACCGGTGTGTGGACACCAGCTATTCCTGGTGTGTGGACCTGACCTCACTACTCAGCCCCATGGGTGAGTGGGAGGCTACCTGCTGTCTTCCAGAACATTCCCACCACTACACCTGTGTCCCTCCTGCATTCTCCGGCAGGCTTTGCGAGGGGACCTGTCACCTACCTCTCTGGCTGCCCTAAGACCCAGCTCAAACCTTCCCTGCCACTGAGAACCTTTTCCTGAAGAGTCTTTCCCCCACCCACAGGTCCCCTCATTTCAGAGCTTTGGGTGGGGTGAGTACAAGGATCAACTCTGTGCTACCAGCCTGGGAGGAATTGTCCCTAGGGTTGGGTCTCTGGATGGCATATGAGGGTCTAGACCAGGACCCAGATGCCTGTAACCTGAAGGGCTGGCCCTCAGTTGCCCCAGCTTCACAGAGCCCCTCATCCAGCCTGAACTTCCAGGACAGGCCTGACCCCTGCATCCTTTGGTCTTGGTCCCTACTGGGAACTCTGGTTACCCTGGCTTATCTACTTTGACTCCAGAGGTAATGCTGACATCCCCCGTGAGACACAGTGACAGATTGCTTACCTGGCTCAGAGTCACCATGGCCAGGCAGAGCTCAGGTCCTGGCCCTGTTCAACCTCTGCCTGCTGGGTTCAAGTGATTCTCCTGTCTCAGCCTTCCGAGTAGCTGGGACTACAGGTGCATGCCACCACGTTCAGCTAATTTTTTGTAGTTTTAGTAGAGATGGGGTTTGACTGTGTTAGCTAGGATGGTCTCAATCTCCTGACCTCGTGATCCACCCACCTCAGGCTTTCAAAGTGTTGAGATTACAGGCGTGAGCCACCGCGCCCAGCATCCCCAACACCCTTCTAGCTCTGGTGCCCTGCAGGGTCTACCTTGGAGCACCTGGAGCCCAAGAAGCTGCCTCTCACCTTTGTGATCCCTGGGACCCACTCCCTGATCATGATGAAGGCGGACCCAAACCCACTGAGGTGCCTGAAGGAGCAAGGGTCAGCCTCTGCCTCCCACGGCCTCTCTGATGGGGAGGATGTTATCCCAGCAGTGTGAGCTGGGAGCAGAATCAGGAGGATGGGGGTTTTCTCTGTGGGTAGCTCTGGGCTCCAGGGTGGAGCCCTCTTAATCTGGCCCTTCCCCTGTGGCTCTCCTTGGCCCCAGGCAAAGAAAGGGACAGAGTGGGACCTGGATTCTTTCTCACCCAGCTGCAGCTCCCCCTCCCCCCATCCCTTCCCCAAGGTGATAGAGAACCTGGCATGCTGTGCCCCATAGAAGAGTTTCATTTCCTTCTGGTGAGGGATGGGAACCAGCTTGGGGTGGGAGGGATGAGTGTTCTGGGGGCTCTCCCAGCCCTGCCTCACATTTGAAGGATGCCATCTGGGTGGCAGCATGGTTTAGGTTAGACAAGGTGGCCCCTAGGTTTATAGCCTGGCCTTGGGCAGGATGCTGCCATGCCACCTTTTCTTCTGCACATCCTGACCTGGCACCCTACCTAGTTAAAGGTCCTCAGGCCTCCTGCCCCCTGGGCATTGCTGCCACTCCCTGCCCAGGCACAGCTGTCCTTTTCCTGGACTAATCTTCAGAGATTCTTGTCCAGCCCACAGCTTTGCTGGACATCGCAGGCTGGGCCAGGCTCCCTGCCCAGCACTAACATCTCTTTGTGAGTCTCAACCAGACTGAGCTGCAGCTTCAGGGTCAGGGTAGGTGCTGACTTAATTGATGTGACCCAGGACAAGGGGTGTCACATCTGCTTAAGTTCTTGGCCTGTATTATCTCTTTGGGGCATGATACTCCTCTGTCCCATGCTTAGGTGCCCACATGTGGCCACAGTGCCTTTCCTACCACCATCCCTACTTGAGGCCAGTGTCCAGGGATCTGTGGCTCCAGGCAGAAGGCTGAGTGCAGAGTCAGGCCTGGGCAGACATTCTGCAAGGGCTGAAGGAGCTGACAGCCCTGGCCACCCAGGCCATGGCCATCCATTCCCCTTCACCTTGGCTGGCCCCTCGTCCACCATCCTTCCAGGGGCCAGGCCTGGGCCCAAACTGACTTTTGCCTGCCCCTAGTGCCCGTCGTGTTGTTGGCTGAGCTTGATGGTCTTGTCCATTCCCTTGATTATCCTCAATAAGAGGTTTATAGAGCCACGTGGGGACATCACATCTCCTGTCTACCAGGTCCTCACCAGAGACAGGACTGTCTTGGGCTGGGCCTGGGATATTCAGGGGCCACACTCGCCTGTTGGGACCTAGCTTCAGCGGCTTCAATGTGGGCAATGGCCTGATGGGCGGCTGCCCCTTCTCTGCTTGGGGAGGCAGGAGAGGAAGGTCAGGCAGGAGATCTGCTTCCTGCCCACCTGAGGCTGGTTGGAAGCAGGGCGCCCACCTGTGCCTGTCTCACCTTGCTGCAGGTGCATCGGAGGCTGAACCCCTCCCCTGATCTCCTGCAGGCACAGATTCCAGGTTTCCAATGGGTGTTGGGGTGGGCTCCAGTGCTCTCTTGGCCCTAGGGAACCCTGGGCTCCATAAGGCCTTGGCCTAGCCAGTTTCCCACACTGTCACCTCCCCAAACGTGGAGCTGCATGCTCTGTGCCCTGGGTGGGACATTGGAAGGAGTTCCACCTTCCAGGTTTGGATCACAGTAAAACCTCTGCCATGGGCATGTGCTGGCCAAGACAGATGTGGTTGAAGCAGCCCTGTCACTTTGGCCTTGGGCAAGTCACCTGTGCCTTGCTTCCCTTTCCCCAGCAGCCAGATGGGGATAATAGGACCTATTTCACCCGTACTCAAGTGGTCACTTGTTAGCAGGAACTGAGTCCCAGAGGAGGTGCAGGCAGAGCCATCGAAGCAACACTGCAGCTGGACCTGGGTCTGAGTCCCTGCTCCTGGCTGTGAGATGCACCTCTCCCTCTGTTTATTCATCTAAAGGATAGGGCTGTGCTGTTCTGGAGTTGCTGTGACAATTGAACTGGCCTCTGTGAGTTGGTGGTGGCCTCCTGAGATGGCTTGAGGTGAGCTGGAGGTGTGTATTGAATGCCCCCTC
>NW_012102488.1:33561-34519 GCF_000951045.1 Mandrillus leucophaeus
CAGTGGGAAGTTGGAGAAGGAGGATTCCCTCCCCACACCTCCTGTTCTCTGTCCCAGGTCTCCTGGCCCCCTGTGCACCTAAGTTCAGTCTCTGTCGGCCCCCAGCATCATTTCTAGGGTTGGTGGGAGGCAGCTGGGAACAGGTTAGGGGTAGGTGGAGCCTACTTGGGGGAGTCTGCTTGACTGCTTGGGCCACTGCCCACGGTAGTGGGGAGCTTTTCTGGCACACTGGCTGCACCACCCAGGGCTGCCAACAACAGCCCCCTGGGGAGTGTTTGCAGAAGACCTTGGCAGTGGGGGCGGACTCCACCAAGAACAAACACCTGGGGTGGGGTCAGGGTGAACCGCCCTCCACTTACCTGTCTGGAGTGTCCTCAGTACCGCACTGTGGGAGTCTACACTCCCTGTCTGAACACCGCGAGGGAGGCCCTCCACTTTAGCACCTTGACAAGAAGGGCAGGGACACTGGGAGCAGGCCCAGCCCCCTGCCCCCAAATCCTGCAACCCCAGCTGGGGGCTGAGGAGATGCTGTACTTGGGTGGGGGAAACAGGGGTGTAAAGGGGCCTGCTCACCCCTCAGCTTGGCTCAAAGACTCAAGGCGTCAAAGGCTTAGCCTGCCCCTCAAGAAGGAGCCCGAGCCCAGCCAGGCGCTCACCAGGACAAGGGTGAATGTGATGAGCAGAAGGCCTAGAATGAAGAGAGCCGTGGCATAGCTGGGGATGGAGGTGTCCAGGGGGCTGGGGGCTTTGGGGCTAGGAGTGCCTAGAGCAGAACAAGAAAGCTATGGCCAGGCAGGGCCCTGGCTCCCATACTTCTGAGAGGGCAGAATCTGGCCCCAGAAATTTATATGTCATGGACCAACCTCAAAAACATTAGCTAAGTAAAAAAGCCAGACATGAAACCACATATTGTATAATTCCATTGGTTTGAAATATCCAAAAAAGGCAAACTGATAGA
>NW_012102488.1:40316-41648 GCF_000951045.1 Mandrillus leucophaeus
GTGGCCATCCAGCTTGGTGGCCATCTGACTGATCCACTCTTCCAGGTGGACCCTCTCTCCTCACGTGGTGCAGGTCCCATTGCACCACCTCCAGACAGGCCATTACTAGCCCCAGGGCCTCCTTTCCCTGCTACCCAGCCCCATCCCCCAGGTATGTGCCACCTCCCTAAAGCCTACTGTGTTCGCCAGCTGTGTTTGAACTCAGTCTCTGTGCAAGGTCTCATGCAAAGGCTGAAACAACCTGGCTTGTAGAGGGCCAGGAGACCAAAGCTCAGAGACAGTAATGGTCTCCCAGAGTCTACTTAGCCTCAGCCCCAGGGCTGTGTCCATGCTATTCCTGGCTCCAGTGATCCAGTTCTCTCCTGTGACTCCTGTAAGGGCTCCTGTGGTAATGGAGGTGGCTGGAGAGAACAGGCTGCCATAACCCTCCCTCCTTGAGAAGGCCCAATGAGGAACATTTTAGGCTTCAGGGCATCCCGGGTGGCATCTTCCAGGGACCCCTCCTACACCCTGCCCTGCCCTGCCCTGGCTCTCTAGTGAGAAATTGCAGTTGCTTGGACAGCGGGGCTGACCCAGGACAAGTGCATCTATTAGGCTGGTCTTTGGGGTGCTGGGGTGGGAGCAGGGGCGCTTCAGGGATAGGAAGGAGAGGCCTGTGTGTTCCAGAAGTACAGAGGAACCTGGTGCCAGCCACAGTCAACCCCGATGTGATGACCTTTCTACCCGCCTTCTTTGATGTCTTGATTCTGGCTGATGTCCTTGGCCAGGTAAGCTTATGGTCTGGGCTCCTGGGGTCCCCTCACTGGGCCTGCCCACTCCTTGCAGGTAGGGGAGCCTTCGGGCCAGGACTACCCTTGGCTCCCCCTTCCAGGTCATGGGTTCAAAGACCATTCCTGGGTTCCACCACCACCAGGCCTCAATGGTGTCCTGATGGGCACAGGAGCTGCTGGGGCTTTCTAGACTAAGACCCTTGCCTATCCCTGTGTTCCCCCCTGCAGTGGGGCTGCAGGAGTCGGCCTCAGTCTCTGCCCTGGGAGCCTGCCTTACCTTGCCCTGGCAGCCCCACACCTGCCCTGGAAGACCCCCCACACCCACTGGCTCTGATTCACCATAGAGCAGCCAGGGGCCCCGTTGCTCACACCCTCTGGCCTGAGGATGACTGGCTCTGTGGTTGAGTTTGGGGCATCAGGGAGGGGGTGGGGTCTTGCCCTCTGCAGCCCCCATCCCCACTCTGACCCCTTTTCAGTCTTCCTCCTCTTGTGGGCGGTACCCTGGTGCCCTCCCAGCTCCTCATACCAGATGACTGTCTAAGTATCTAGAAATCAGTTTTTT
>NW_012102488.1:46380-47712 GCF_000951045.1 Mandrillus leucophaeus
GCCCTGGTTACGCCTCCTCTGGCTCAGTCACACAGCTGACTGTTAGGTGACTGGAGGTGTTCCCTGATGTGGCCCCAACCCTGCCTCCCTCCCCACCCCGCGATGTTAGAAGAAACTCGAGAGAGCAAATTGGCAGCAGCCAAGAAAAAGGTAAAAAGCACCAGGTCGTGGCCCCCCAATCCAGCCAGAGATCCCCTCCAATGACAAGACCACTGCCAGAGTCCATACCACTCCTGAGGCACACTGGGCTGGGGTCCCCAACCCTGGCACCTCTGAGGTCCCCCCACCAAAGTCCTGGCAGTCAGTCCCACTCCTTCAGCAAGAAGCCCAGCCCCTGCCCTCACCCCAGGTTGACTTTGGGTGGGTGACCTCTGGGGCTCCCCACTCCATACTCAGCCCTCACATCCTGCCACCCCAAGCCCAACCTCCCTGGGTTCTTTGGGCCCACCTCTCCAAGGACGTGGGTCCCCCAGCCCCAGGCCCCCCCCTCATTGCCATTCATCCCTGAGTGACTTTGAACTGGTGATTCCTGGGGTTCCCTGCTGCAGACTCTACTCTCCCCTCCTGCTGACCCAAGCCCGATCTCCCTGCGCTCTTTGGGCTGGCATCTCCAAGGACCTGGGTCCCAGGCCTATATCCTGCTCCACCATCATGGGTCAGCATGACTCAGCCACCACACTAATGTGGTTCCCCCCACCCCCAGGAGGAGTGGAATGTAGTGATGTCACAATCCCCCTATGAACTGTCATTACTGCTGCAAGACCAGCCTTTTATCTTACAACCCAGTCCCCTAACCATTCTCACCCAATTTCTGGTTCCTCTGGTCACAGCACAAATTTCCAGTTGGAATGGGGATGAAGAGTATGGGACCTGAGAGGCAGAGGTTTCAGGCTGCCTTACTCCCATCACATAGACATTGACAGTGTGAAAAGCCTACCCTTTGCCTATGAGCTCAAAATGTTGACAGTATCTCTGGGTGGCAATGGGAGAATGGGTTGGGTTTGGTTTTCTCCCAGGTTTCTACTTAACAGAGAGACTTTAACTTTTTTTCTGAGTTCTCCACCTCATATTCTAAATCTCCATGTTTCTGGGACCAGACTGCACTTCAGTCAGTGGTCTCTGAAGTGACATTTGCTCATCTTCTGTGGAATAGATCTTGGAAAACTGAACTTGACAGCTTGAGTCTTCCTCATATCATCTCAATTTTGGTACTTTGAGTGCCACAGGATAAATGTGGGAGATCTTCCTGGAGCATCAGTTTCCCTTGATTCTCTTGAGAGAGGAAGAATCCTTAATGTACTTAGGGATGACAGTCACATAGGTTCCTAAGAG
>NW_012102488.1:48282-50219 GCF_000951045.1 Mandrillus leucophaeus
GACAGGGGACCCAAGGGGCAGTAGAGGGTAATTGTTGAGTTTGTTGGGTACTGGTTAAGAATTCTGGGTTTGAATCCTGCCTCTCCAACTGCTAGGGATCTGACTTATGGCAAGTTGTTTGAGCTCTTTGGGCCTCTCTTTTCACATCTGTAAAGTAGGGGTAGTATTGTTTGACTTCCATTTTTGAAGATTAAATGAGATTCCTTGTTGTTGTTTTTATGTTAATCCCTAGTACTTGGCCACTGTAAACACTCAGGACACCCAGGAAATGGTCATTGCTGCTTGATTTTCCTCATCCCCAGTCTCAAGGGGGGATGCTGGGCCAATGAGTTCAGACACTTGCCATCAGGCTGTCCCTTTAGGAGTCACTGAAAGGGCCCCAGTGTGTGGTGAGGAAAGCACCTGGCACTAGGAGTAAGAGAAGATCTAACTTGTCACCAGCTTGCTGCGTGACCACAGAAAAATCACTTGTTCCCCTGGGCCTCAGTTTCCTCCTCTGTAAGATGATACTGGACAAGATCAGTGTCTTTCAAACTTGCTTTTTAGCTGGAGCCCCCTTAGTTCAAGTGAACCCTTACTCAGCAGTCTGGTTTTTTAATGGAGGTGGAGGTCTGGAGCATTACCAGATTCATGGCCCATGCCCTGGGCCTGAGGAGAGGGTTCCAGTCAGTGTATTAAGAGCTGCATTGATCAGGTGACTCTACTCTGTGACTACATCGCTCAGGGGACTTTTCCATCTATTTGTTCCTGCCCCTGGCAAGGCAGCAGGTGGCCATTTGGAAGAATGGCACAGGCCATGGTTTCAATCTCCTCTGCTCTTCTTCAGCATTTCATTTTCCTGAACCCACATCTTCCTCCTGTCCTGACTTTCTTGTTTCTCTCTAAGCCACTTCTGTCTTTCTCCCTCTGCCCTTGTTTTTCCCTTTTCACCTCATGTAGATTCAGGACATTCTGAAGGTGCTGGTGTCCAACCTTCACCATTCCGGTGGGGTAGCGCTCCCCCATTGAACAAGTGGAAGGTGAGGCAGTGCCAGGACCCCTCTCTGGCTTGCTGTCTCCAGCTGTGCATGCCCCCGAGGCTTCTCTGGTTTGGGAATACTTTGCCTCTGGCTTATTTTTATTTTGCCGCCATTATCCTTCAGCCTGTTTATGTCTGCTGCTTCTCCTGCTTGATTGATTGGGTTTGTTCCTTCCCTGCATCTTTTATCATCTTGGAAATGGTGAGATATACCTTAAAGTTTAAAAGTAGTTTGGGAATAATGTACAGAACAGGCATGTGGGATTTGGGGCTTTTTTTTGTTTGTTTCCTTTTCTTCTTTTTCTTCTTTTTTGTTTTTTGTTTTTTTTGAGACAGAGTCTCACTCTGTCACCCAGACTGGAGTGCAGTGGCACAATCTTGACTCACTACAAGCTCTGCCTCCGTGGTTCAAGTGATTCTCTTGCCTTAGCCTCCTGAGTAGCTGGGATTACAGGCATCTGCCACCATGCCAGGCTAATCTTCTTATTTTTAGTAGAGATGGAGTTTCACCATGTAGGCCAGGCTGGTCTCGAACTCCTGACCTCAAGAGATCCAACCGCCTCAACCTCCCAATGTGCTGGGATTACATGCATGAGTCACTGTGCCCAGCCCCTTGCTGTTTTATTTTTTTACTTTCTCGATATCCATAACTGTATCCCGTGTAAGTTTTTTTTTCTTTTTTCTCTTTTTTTTTTTTGAATTTCTATTACCCCTGCATCATTTGCTACCCTGAAGGGTCTGGAGGTAAGAGGCCCTGGGCTGAGGTGCAGTGACCCTGCAGGCCAGCCCTCCAAGCTCCTCTCACGGCAGGGGCTGCGTGCCCCTCTGTCAGCTGAGACAGCCCACACACACCCCAGCCCTAATGATTGTTCTCTCTACTTCTCCCCGCAATCATCCTTCAACTCCTCCTCTCTGCGTG
>NW_012102488.1:50269-51933 GCF_000951045.1 Mandrillus leucophaeus
AGTGGCACAATCTTGGCTCACTACAACCTCTGCCTCCGTGGTTCAAGTGATTCTCTTGCCTTAGTAGCAGGAGATTACAGGCATCTGCCACCATGAGAAGCTAATCTTCTTATTTTTAGTAGAGATGGAGTTTCACCATGTAGGCCAGGCTGGTCTCGAACTCC
Organism: Mandrillus leucophaeus; assembly: GCF_000951045.1. Taxonomy (NCBI): domain Eukaryota; kingdom Metazoa; phylum Chordata; class Mammalia; order Primates; family Cercopithecidae; genus Mandrillus; species Mandrillus leucophaeus. The sequence continues at coordinate 50,434 of NW_012102488.1, forward strand.
TGACCTCAAGGAATCCAACCGCCTCCGCCTCCCAATGTGCTGGGATTATATGCATGAGTCACTGTGCCCAGCCCCTTGCTGTTTTATTTTTTTACTTTCTCGATATCCATAACTGTATCCCATGTAAGTTTTTTTTCTTTTTTCTCTTTTTTTTTTCTTTTTGAATTTCTATTACCTCTGCATCATCTGCTACCCTGAAGGGTCTGGAGGTAAGAGGCCCTGGGCTGAGGTGCAGTGACCCTGCAGGCCAACCCTCCAAGCTCCTCTCACGGCAGGGGCTGCATGCCCCTATGCCAGCTGAGATAGCCCACACACACCCCAGCCCTAATGATTGTTCTCTCTACTTCTCCCCGCAATCATCCTTCAACTCCTCCTCTCTGTGTGCTCCTCAGAGCCGGTACAAAGAATTGGAAGTAGCCCTGGACTCAAGCTCCGCAACAATCAATCAACTAAATGAAAACATAGAATCACTGGTAAGAGTCCAGTGGGGTCCCTGATTCCACGCTGCCAATTCTGGGTTTTAGTTTCCCCCTGGGGCTCTGAAGAAAGGGGCTGAGGGCCCCTGGTGCAAAGGGCAGATGGGGAGCTGAAGCACCCAGGCCTCACCTGGGGGGACCCCAGAGCAAGGAGCATGCAGCATGGCTCTTCTGTCACTGTCCTCTTTACTGACTCTCTGCTTCAGACATCCCTGCTCCAGTCCTTGCCACACACGCCCTGGGGTTGTCGCCTCTCAGGAAAGTGAGGGTTGTCAGGGGCCCCGTATTTCTGCTCTGACTCAGTCCCTAAGTTGCTCTTTGAGTCTGGAGAAGCCACCTCTCCTCCTTGGGCTCGTGTTTCCAGAGGAGGTAGAGTATCAAAGATCTCTTTAAGCTCCGACAGTCCGAGATTGAAATGTCCCTAGAATGGAAATCTCAGGGCCAAGGGCTCCCATCTGTCCTTTTCTATCCTGTATTTCTGCTGTGAAGACCCGTACCTGGCCTGTATGAGCTCAGTAAATGTTTGTCAAATGAACACATCTTTCTAAATTACAAGCTGGCGGAAGGGTGGGCCTTTCTCAGACTCCGTCTCTAGAGGTTTATGTTACTGTCCTTTTGAGAGAATCCAGATTCAGACTTTGAGTTCTGTGGCTGTGGGCAAAAACCAACAAAGACCCAAATCCTCTGTCTTTGGGAGCTTGAGGAGAGTTGACCAGTTCATGTTGCCACTGGGTCTGAGAACTTTGCCTTTAAAATCCACTCCTGGTCCCTGCCTACAACTTCCTGGCTTGGGCAATAGAGTTGAGGGAGCCCCCCTCAGTCACCTGAATTTGACTCTCCCCACAGAAACAACAGAAGAAACAAGTGGAACATCAGCTGGAAGAAGTAACGTGATTTCTTTGTTTGCACACAACATGACTGCTGGGTTTGGGGGGCACTCAGATGTAGAGGCGCCAGTCTCGTCTCACCCACTCCCAGCCTGGGGAAGAAGGCTCACTCCTCAGATTCCACCCCATGCCCACAG
>NW_012102488.1:53678-54435 GCF_000951045.1 Mandrillus leucophaeus
CCACAGTGCGGCTTCAAAGATCTGGTGGGTTGCCCCACCTGGGGAGGCTGCCCTCATCCCCAGCCCTCCAGGCCTTTGTTTCCCCACCTGTAAAATGGGGCAGTGTAACCCTCACATGACATGGTACTTCGAAAGGCACCTGTGAGCCAGAGCTCATCAGGCCCTGCTCTGATGGCTGTAGGGGAGAGGGGATGATTTTTCTAACCTGCCTCCACCTTTCCCAGTGACATGGGAGACAGACACCAAGTTCAGGGTTCTCCAGCTGCAGTGGATGGCCACTGATTGCTTCTCTCTGTCCAGAACAACGAGAACAAGAGTGCACTGCAGTTGGAGCAGCAAGTAAAGGAGCTGCAGGAGAAGCTGAGTGAGGTGATGGAGACAGTAACCTCTGCCCCATCCAAGATGGGCTGGGAGGCGGGCAGCAGCCTCTGGGGAGGGGCGGTCCCAGGCCAAAGGCAGCTCTAGCTGGAGGGAAGGTGACCTCAGCACCCTCCAGGGTAGCCCTGTACCTGTATCTTGCTTCCTGCCCTCTGATTTTAGAGGTGGATAGCCCTGGGTTCCTCCCAGGTCTGGACATCATCATTCCAGCTAGAGGCATGGAGCCCCCCAATCATAGGGGAAGAGACTGGTATAAGAGGTTCCTTATACCCGGGGTGGTAGCTCATGCCTGTAATCCCAGCACTTTGGGAGGCTGAGGCAGGAGAAACACTTGAGGCCAGGAGTTTGAGAACAGCCTGGCCAACATGGCGAAACCTCA
>NW_012102488.1:55596-66612 GCF_000951045.1 Mandrillus leucophaeus
AGGAGCACCTAGAAGATGCCAGCCAGCAGAATCAACAGCTAGAGGCCCAGTTGAGCCTCATGGCTATCTCTGGAGAAGGTACAGGAGACCACTCAGGGGAAGAGGAGACAGCCCCAGGAAGAAGGGGGGACTGTCAGCAGCATAGGATTCAGGGGTTGGGAGAGACCTTTAGAAGAGCTGGTCATTATGCCAACCAGGTATCTGCACTAAGCTCGGCATCAATATGGTGACCTACTGGGAGCAGGGGGCCACCCGGTTGCCTAAGGATGAATGAACTGGCCCAGATCAGAAAGGGAGCAGTTCAGAACTCCCAAACCGACCGGTAGTGGGACTGTGCCTGAGCAATATAGCAAGATCTCAGTTCTTAAAAGGAAAAATAAAGAAGAGCAGCTCATTCCCCTCTGGGGAGGGGCTGTCTCAGGGTTACACAGTGAGGGTGGGGAGAAGTGGGCCCACAATACCTCCCTAGTTGGGTTGTCTGAGGACCCCTCTGGCCACCTCCCCACAGGAAATGAAGGAGGACATCTGAACGGTGAGGAGGTGGAGGCACCTCGGCTCATGCCAAGCATCCCAAAGGACCTGGAGAGCCAGGAGGCCACGGTGAGTCTGACTGTCCCTGCCCCGCTTTGCCACCTTCCTCTGTGGTCCCTCCCACACCTCCTTATGCTCTTGGTTTCCCCGCCTTCTGATTTCTCTGGACCCTCACCCCTTCCGGGAGCCAGTGGTCAGACACCACTTCACCTGTGACCAACAGGTGCACTCTCTGAGGCCCCAAGGGAAGGGCTGTGCTCCACCTCCCTGCCCCATTTGTTCTGTGTATGCCCTACAAGAATACTCAGCTCTTGCCTTCATGTGGCATTTTTCATTCCACTGGAGCCACTGCCCAGGAGGAGCAGGCACGGCTATGTTAGCAGCAGAAGGTGCAAAGGCTGTGCTGCCTGCACCTGGCTCACCTGGTGGCCGCGGTCTGGAAGGAGCCAGAGGCTGAGGCCCCGGCCCCAGGGACTGGGAGTGAGTCTGTGTGTGGGGAGAGCTGCCGGGCCCTGTAGGAGGCCATGGAGAAGGTGAAGGTGAGCGAGTCCTGGCATGGGCCAAGAAAAGTGAGGGCGGGGCAGGACAGGTCACTCCCGTGATGTGACCCCATTATTTTGGCTCCAGAGCAGCTTTATGGACCTCCCGAAGGAGAAGGCGGACAGGAAGGAGCAGGTGGAAAAACGAGAGCTTGGATCCATCCAGCTCTCTGGAGCAAGAGAGGGCATGAGTAAGCAGGAGGCCAGGGCATGGCATGGGGAGCTGCGGGGCCATTGGAGGGGCCCCAGTGTCTGAGCCCTGTCCTCTTGCAGGAGAGTACATCACCATATATGAGAGCCATGGGGCAGTGCCAAACACACGGCACCAAGAGGACATCATCAGGCTGGCCCAGAAGGAGGAAGAGATGAAGGTAGAGGGCATGCAATATCTCTATGGGGGTGGGGGTGGGCATTGGCGCTGGTGCCAGCTCAGTCGTGGCACCTGAGCACCCCTCCCTGCAGGTTAAGCTGCTGGAGCTGCAGGAGCTGGTGTTACCACTCATGGGCAACGACGAGGGGCATGACAAATTCTTCCCCACTGCACAGAACTCTGCTGAGGAGCCTGCTCCAGGGGCCCCAGCCCCCCAGGAGCTTGGGGCTGTGGAGGAGCAGGGTGGTGAGTAGAGCCCTCAGGCGGGGTGGGCAGGCAGGAGCAGGGGAGGCTCGCACTGTGCTCAGACCCCCGCCTCCCTCTCTCCAAAGATCTTTGTGAGGTGAGCCTGGCCGACAGCGTGGAGCCTGCAGCGGGAGAGGCCAGGGAGGGTTCTCCCCATGGCAACCCCACCGCAGAGAAGATCGTGCAGCTGCTTCCTGTAATGCAGGACACCCAGGAGCACCCAGGCTTGGCCAGCAAACCCTGCGTCCCATTCTTTTACCGGGCAGCGGAGAACAGGGAGATAAACATCATCATCATCTGAGAGCTGGTCAAGAAATTTAAAATCAACAACAACGAAATGTGGTTAATCTCCTACACAATTCGTTTACTTCATTTGAATGTTACAGCCCCTCATGTTTATTTGTGTTTCTAATTTACAGTTTAAATTTATTTATAAAAAGTTAAGGGAGAGGGCTCTTTCCCTGATGTTCACTCTGGCATCCTTTAGCATTTTTGTTTTTTAATCTGATAATTGTAGGTTAATAGCATGCGTATCGAGTTTGCCCTTACGTGGTGGGAGTTCAAACACACAAAGACCCACTATTTGCACAAAACTATTCTTGCTGGTTTGGAATAGGCTGCCATGCTTTTTAAATGTTATTGCAGCATGTATATTCTTTACAGAATTCAGATAAAATCTGCTTATGTTCTGCTATTATGTTTGATCGAATCCTAATCACAGTGAGCTCTTCATTAGCTCAATATGTGGTTTGCCCTCAAGTGCGCACTGTTTCTTACTTTGTAATATGCCCCTGTGAGTACTGACATTTAGAGTTGTTTAAAGGCCGAGAACTGGAAACAGCCTTTCCCCTATTTTCTGTGTATTGGGGATGGGAGGAATAACATTTTGGGGAGCTTTTTAAATCTCACAGAAGAGGAAAGTGGCCTGCTCTGGCAGGTGTGTGCAGGATAGAGTGTGTTTCATTTGTTCTGGTGCCAGGAATGAGTGCGGTACTATGGTAGTTCCCTTTTGTATGTGCTCTGGGCTCCTGAAGATATTGCATCATGAGCTGCAGCAGTTGGACTCTTTCTCAATGACCTAAAAGGGATTCTTTCTGAGGAATGAAAGGATCCCATCATTGACTGTGGATGCGGAAAATCTTTTCTAGCTTAGAGCTTTCATATCCACAATACATTTTAACGTCAGAGTTCTTGTTACCTGTTTTAATCACATGACGACATGTCCCAGTACACAAAAGGGCACTGGTTGGCATTCTTCTTAATGTATTTAGTAAAGATCATCAGAAATCCTTTCAGAGTTTAAATGTCCCTGGAACAGGCATACAGGCTCTAGTCAAGAATGAATTCGAGTGAAGGAAAGCTGTGTGACACCTGGCATTCCTCTATGTTCACGGAGCTTCTTTGAGGCTAGAAGATTGATTTTACCACCTAGACCTCTCTGGCTAATACCTGTTCTTCAACCACATTGATTAATCTGACACAGGAATTTGCTTCTTTTCTTTGAATGAAGAACACTTTAAAAATAATAACGACCATTACTATAAACCAATATATGTGAGAGTATTAGTTGAAACAAAAAGGAGTTTTAGTAGACAGTGTTATACTACATTTGAAAATCAAGGGGAAGTTTATGGAATTTAAAATGTTTACAAGCTGCTGTGCAATCTACTGTTTGTGAAGGTCAAAGTGTTATGAGGAAAAGTGTCTACACAATCACAGAGTTATGTTTCCTCACAAAGTTCTTTACAAAGAGTGAAACATGTTTTTATACCTCTCAGTTTCAGTTAGAGGCATATTTTGTGCAATATTTATGTTAATGTGTCTGTACATGATGAATGAATTATTTCAGTCATATGTTGCCTAAATCATAACTTTATGATGCTTGGGAAAGAATCAACAGCTACAACTTCATGAAGTTCTAATGTCTGTGTTCCAAAATACATCACTTTATTAGGATGTAGGGAGAGGTGTATGTGCGTTCCCTGGGGTGGGCATTTCTAGTTACTAGACCATCTCCATTTTTAGCATTTGGCTTCCTCATGATACCTTTATACATATGACATTAACAGAAGAGCAATAATATGATTTTACAGATGGAATAATAGATTTGCCTGCATTCACTGAAAGGGTGCAAATATTTAGTCCTTGTGACTTCAACTGACTCTTCCAAATTGTCTATTTTAGAGCCTTGAGCTAGAAATCATACCACTGTTAATTAGCCCCCTTGTTTGGTCTAACAGTTTTTCTTTATAATGCTGAAACTGGGTTTACCTGATAAACTGATAAATTATTTCAAAAGTATTTTTATAGTTCAAGTCACTTCACTTTTACCCTGAAAAATATAAATGACTAGGAATGACCTTCAGATAGTGTTTAGCATCTGTAACCAATCTGACAATAATGTGTTCATCAGGTACCTATGGGTGAAATCACACACTGGCATGTTTAAGCTGAATGTCAGTCTGGAAAAGAAATGTACTGTATTAACTGAAATACCACTCTTTGTGTAGGTATTTTGTAATTTATTTTTTAAAAAGGCTAAAAAGAATAGAAATTGTATGATAATAACTTAAGTTTTTCTTCAAAGTGCACGCAGTCTTTTGCAATACCTCATTCAGCCAAGTATTTGTTCTCTTCCTCATTCAGTATAAGGCAGCTTTCAATTTGCTGAGAAGGCAACATTAGAAGGTTAGAGTTTATCAGAAACATAGAACTTTAAAGTGTGAGTTCAACTGAATAAATATGAATTTCTGTACGAAGTAAATCATTAAAATACCTATTTAAAGATTGCAATATATAACCATTTTTAAAGTATTTGATTAAACCTGATAGGTTTCCCAGAAATGAAAAAAAACAACAATCAATTCCACAACCAAAGCTGATATCTAATTTAGAAAATGTGAAAATGTAAATCAGCCCTATCCACAATATAGTTTCTGTAAAACTTTGGCTTAAAGAATCATTTTAAAAGAATATAACTATGCAAAAATGTAACTGCTATCTTAATGTTTTGAAATAAGTTAAAGCATATTAAAATATAAATACTGTAGTTTAAAAGAGTGAAACTGGGGGAAGGAAAAGTAGAGAAAGAAATGCCAATTCCAATGCCAAGCTTTATTTGCCGAGTTTTCTTAGAATGACTTTTACCAATTTATGAATTCCTGTAAACAGAATGTATAATGGAAATGCTGAAAGACTGTTGCCTAAAGTGCCATTATTGACTGCTACTGTGATGCTACTGCAATGCAATAAGTTAGGAAATTGTTGCAAGGGGCTGTTTTTGCCTTAAAATTTTGTGTGTCTTGAAAGCTATGGCGTTAAAGGTATGAGACTGTGCAAATGCTGGGCATGCTTGGCATGAGATCGTTGGTTTTTATTTTTACAAAATTGTAACTATGCAAGTGTGTTTATTGAAAGAACACAAACTAAAGTTATGGGATAAAAAAGTTGTGGATGAAAAAGTTATGGGATAAAAAATGTGGAAAAGTTGTGAAAAAAAAGTAGAATAATGTTTCATGAAAAGTTTTAAAAAATTATTATGAACAAGAAGCTATAGGATTAAAAAAATAAGTCATGGGATAAAAACAAAAACAAATAAAAGCAGGCCCCTGTCAGCATAAGCCTGGAGAAGTGGGGCTGGAGTCTCCCCTCCCCATCATATTCCTATCACCCCTTCCCAGTCACCCCTTTACCATTAGGGTAGCAAGACAAGACCCCTGTCTAATGGGGGTGGGAGTGAAAAACAGACCCTTTGCCACCTTGACCAGGGCCGAGTCCTTAAATTTCTGGATGGTGATGTTTGCTATTTAAGAGCCAGAGGCTGGTGGAGTTGGTTTGTTTGGAGGAGGCCTGATGGCCTCCCTACTCTCACCAAAGCAACTTTTCCCTCAGGAGGCTCCTGTCTTCTTATTCAGAGAGGCAGCTGAGGCAGGACAATGGGGCTAAGTGTAGAGCAGGCGAGGGCACGGGCTGCTGGGGTGGCCTCCCTTCCCCAGTGTACATATAGTATCTGTGTAATATTTTGTATATTCCAGGAGTAGGGCTGCCCCCTGTATTGTACCTAGCGGAGGTTGGAACTGGCATATGGGGAGGAGGTTCTAATCATTATTTGCATCTGGGAGACTTATTTATTGATAGCACAGGACAGAGGAAGGAGGTGGGGATGAGGTTGTGGCTCCCTGGTAATGCGACTCCCGTTTATTTTGCTTTTCATTATGGAATAAATGGATTTAGCCATACTGCTCAGCCTGGTATGTTCCCGTTTCCCTCACTGGGTCCTGGAGTTTGTGCCACTGAATGAGGAGCCCAGAGTGTCTGAGCATGTCCAGCTGGGCTGTTGGGGACCTTCCAGGCCTGTTACCTGTATGCTGCCTGGTGACATCTGGTGGATTTCACGGGGACTGCCATGGCACCTATGGGGCACAGTCCAGCCCTGACAGCCAACAGGCTCAGAAGCCTGATCTAGCAGTGGCCAGGAAGGCAGATACCAGCACCCAAGGGCACTGACTTCCATCCACCCCAGGCATCTTCCCTTCTGTCTCCCTGCCTCCCTCTCCTGTCTGCACCTGGTGGCCTGTTCTGTCTGTTCCCTCAGAGTGCCGGTTGCCCTGCAGGCTCCCTCCAGGCTGAGTTCATGGCCCTGCACCCTAGTGGCCAGAGCCGGCTTCCCAGGATAAGAGACAGCTAAACTCCAGACTTTCCAGGAAAAGTGTCCCTTGGAAAGGATGTGGCCTTTTCACCACTCCCAACAGCACCCTAGAAATGGCTTGGCCTTTTCCCTCCCCTGAGCTCCACAGAGGACACAGCCAGCAGAGGACACATTCCCCGTCATCCAGAAATGGGTTTGATTCTCAGCCGAGGGACAGCAGGACTGGTAGAGAGGCCACATGGCTGCCTACACAGCAACCCCATGCTTGGTGGTGGGTGGAAGGGATGGCGGAGGCTGGCTGTCCACAGGCCGGGCATGACAGGGAGGCTCACTGGAGGTGGCGCACTTTGGAGGGGAATGTCAGGGGACAGCTTTCTCTTGTTGGGCCACAAGACTCCACAAGGACAGCACAGTGACTGATTCCCAGCGCTAGAGGCAAGGCGGTTGGCCATGTGTAGGGGTGTGTGTGTGTGTATATATGTGTGTGTGTGTGTATATATGTATCAGTATTTATAGATATTTATAGAACAGGGCAGGGCATACTACAGAGGGGCACAAGTTTTCAGCAACAGTCACACCTGGATGTGTCAGCTCAGCACTACAACAGACTAAGTCACAGATGAAGGGGGCTGGCTTTGGGGTTGGGGAGCCACTGTCAAGTCACAGGACACTCGCCCAGGCAGGCTTGGAAAGGGAGGCCTCCGAGAAGAGGAGGATCTGTTTAAAGGTCAAAGTGGGGCTGGGGCTCTCAGGTCCGGATGAACTTGCCTGACCCAATCAGCTGGCAGTTGGAGAGAAGCAGAGAGAAAACAGGAGAGAGAAAAGTGAGCAGAGAGCTGGTGAGGCAAGCACAGAGCACGAGTGTGCTGCGGCAGCTGTGGGAGGGCCGTGGAGGGGAGGGCGCAGGTGCAGGTGTGGCAAGGTTCCTGGAAAAGAGGGGCTGGAAGGGAAAGGGGAGGAAGATGGAGGGAGGAGCTGGAACTTCACAGATAGTGCCTGGGGGCTGCAGTGGCCCTCCCCAGCCCCCACACACTGGCCTGTCCCATGGCACCCAGGCAGTGCACCCACAGTTCAGACCAATGCTCAGCCCCCTCAGGCTTCCCTCTTCTCTAGTCACCCTCTCTTCCAACCCACTGGCTCAGGGCCACCTTTTGCCTTGGAGAGGCCCACACGACAGCCGCCAGGTCTGATAGAGAAGGAACACTGCTTGACCCAGGATGGTGAACCTTTTAGGTTCACCTGGGATGGATGGCTGGAGTGAGTGCCAGAGGCCCCTCTGGGCAGTCAGAAAGCCCAGAACCTTCTAAAAGGACCCTGGGAGAGGCAGGAAGGGCATATGCCACTGGCCATAGACTTATAAGTCTAAGAAGGGAGCCTCAGCTGGTTGCAGGGTCTGCAGGTCACATAGGTGAGGCTAAGCCCTTCCTGCTGGGAAAAGCAGAAGAGGGAGATGGGCTCTTCTGCTTTTCCCAGCAGGAAGAGGGAGGTGAGTGGGCTCGCTAGGTGGAGCTCAGCTGAGCCAGCAGGGACTGTGGTCCCCTTGGCTGAATAGTACAGGCGATGCATAGGAGCAACAGGCCAAGGTGCGTAAGCCTGCTGGCCGGTGGTAGTGCTTCAGCGGGGGCCAGGGACCCTGCCTTCAGTTACATGCTAGCAGCTATGATGGTACCCGGGAGGGAGGGAAGGGGGCTGTGTGTCCCTGCCTGGCCTGTGAGGTGTGTTGTGGGATGACTGTTTGTATGGGACTCTCAAGATTTTATCCTAGATCGCCATTGGATTTCCAACAGATAGAGGAGGTGGGACCCTATCACCCCTGCTCTGCAGTGGATTTGGCTCTCGGCACTCCCAGGCTGGGAGCTGGATGCCCTGCCCTGGCAGCATGACTCAGACTGCACAACAGGTACAGTATGCCCAGGATGACATTCCTAGGCCTCTGGCTGCCTCACAGTCCAGCCCCACACACAATGTCCTCTAAGCTTCCAGCTCCTACGCCATAAACCATGAGCTCTCTGCCCTCTCTGACAGCTCCAGAGAGCACCCACGTATGCCAGCTGGGGCATGGAGCCTGTTCCAAGAGCTCACAGGCTCAGCCATGGAGGCTGGGGGGCCTTGGGGCTGTGGGGGCCAGCCCTGGTACCTGTGTCCAGCTTGGACGCTCTACACCTGCAGCCAGGAGTCATCCATGGGCCCCCATGGGTGTGCTGACGGTGTCATGTTGATATCGCCGATGATGCTGGGCACCTCCCTCAGCACGTGGTGCATGCACAGCATCTCGTTGCACTGCTGTGCCTACTCTGCTGACCCCTCCATCAGCATGTTCTTGTCTCCATGTGAGTACAGGGTGGCCAGCAGCTCCAAGAAGATGAATTCCTTGGTCTGAGAGTGGGCATAGAGGGAAGGAGGTTGGGACCTGATGCCTGTGCCACCCTGGCCACCCCACCAGGCCCTGCTGTACTGTGTGCTGGACTTGGAGCCCCGAGTATGGCTTTTCAGATGTGGCTTCTAGTGTCTTCAAGTGTCTTCAAGTCTAGAAGACCTGCCTCCCCACCACATTTTCTCACTCAGATGGGGACAGAGGTCCAGAGGAAAAGTCACCTGCCCAAGGTCACAGATCTGGGAGGGGAGCCAGGACCTATCATGCCACCAGGACACCTGTCTACTCAGTTTTTAATTTTTGGAGACAGGATCTTACTCTGTCACCAGGCTGGAGTACAGTGGGCGAGATCACTGCTCACTGCAGCCTCAACCTCCTGGGCTCAAAGTGATCCTCCAACGTTAGCCTGTTGAGTAGCTAGGACTACAGGCACATGCCACCACCAGGCCCAGCTATTTTAAAAATGTTTTTGTAGAGACCAGGTCTCACTATGTTGCCCAGGCTGGTCTCAAACTCCTGGGCTTAAGTGATCCTTCTGCCTTGGCCTCCCAAAGTGCTGGGATTACAGGCATGGGCCACTGTGCCCAGTCCCACGTTCTAGTTCTATGGGACAGCTCTGGTCTTGACTGTGCCCCTCTCCCTGGACCTGGTCCCACAGGGCTGGTTGGCATCTCTGCCAGGCCAACACGGCCACCTGCCTCCCAGTGCCACAGGAGCCCTCTGCCCCCATGAGGTGGTGCATGCACATTGTTGATCATGAGGTGTGTGGTGGTTTTGGGCATGAGACCAACCATGAGGTCCCACACGGTCTTGTTGACAAAGGCCACATAGGAGTCCACAAGGCTCTGGGTGGTCTCCATTTGCTGCTCCAGCTGTGGGTCCATGGAGTGCATGAAGCTGTCAGAGCCATTCTCCTCAGTCTTGCTGGTCTGCCATGGAGAACACAAGGGCATCAGGGTGGCCAGGCCATGCAGCCAGGCTCCAGGCATCCCCAGGATCTCAGCCCCTCCAAGCGTACCTGGAACATTGAGGCACAAGGAGAAGCAACTGGCCAGAACACACACCCAGCTCCCCACACACTCTAAAGTGTTTCACGTCTCTGCCTCTCAGGACCCCAGACACCACTGATCAAGCCTCATCTTAGTTTTGACTCTAGTACCCAGAATTTGCCTCCATTTTCTCAATCTGGAAATTGGAAAAGAACATCTCCAGGTCCCTTGCTAGAAGACCTGGCCAGAGTTGGTGCCAGGCTCCCCTGGTCCTGGGAGGTCCATACACCAACATGGCCACCACCACTGCCACCTGGGAGCACAGCTAAAGTAGACACACACAGAAAAAGGGGAAGGGTTGAGTGAACCTGGGACACTGCACCCCAACTTTAGTGTATTTTTGAATTCAATTTGCTAATATTTAGTGGAGGATTTTTGCATCAATATTCATCAGTGATATTGGTCTGTAGTTCTCTGTTTTGGATGTATCTTTGGTTTTGGTATCAAGGTAATGCTAGCCTTGTAGAATGAGTTTGGAATGGTTGGGTAAGGTCTCTAGTTTTGGAATAGTTTGGGTAAGGTTGGTATGAGTTCTTCTTTAAATGTTTGGTAGAATTCAGCAGTGAAGCATCAGGTCCCAGGCTTTTCTTTGCTGGGAGACTTTTTATCACTGCTTCGACCTCATTATTTCTTATTGGTCCGTTCAGGTTTTGGATTTCATCAGGGTTCAATCTTGGCAGGCTGGATGTGTCTACAAATTTATCCATTTTTAGTAGGGTTTCCTATTTCTTTGCACACAGTTGCTTATTGTTATTATTATTATTTTTTGAGACAGAGTCTTGCTCTGTCACCCAGGCTAGAGTGCGGTGCCATGATCTCGGCTCACTGCAACCTCCACTTCCTGGGTTCAAGTGATTCTCCTGCCTCAGTCTCCCAAGTAGCTGGGATTATAGGTGTGTGCCACTACACTCAGCTAATTTTTTTGTATTTTTAGTAGAGACAGGTTTCACCATGTTGGTCAGGTTGGTCTCAAACTCCTGACCTTGTGATTCACCCGCCTCAGCCTCCCAAAGTGCTGGGATTACAGGTGTGAGCCACCATACCTGGCCTTGCATACAGTTGCTTATAATAGCCACTAGTGATCCTGTGAATTTTTGTGGTATCTGTTGTAATGTTTCCTTTTTCATCTTTGATTTTATTCACTTGAGTCTTCTTTTTTCTTAGTCTTTCTTTTTTTTTTTTTTTTTTTTTAACACTGTTTTTATAAATTTTACTTTAATGTTCAGGATACATGTGCAGAACATGCAGATTTGTTACTA
>NW_012102488.1:66717-68685 GCF_000951045.1 Mandrillus leucophaeus
AGCCAGGATGGTCTCGATCTCCTGACCTCGTGATCCGCCCGTCTCAGCCTCCCAAAGTGCTGGGATTACAGGCTTGAGCCACCGCGCCCGGCCCTTAGTCTTAATTAGGCTTAAAGTTTGTCAAAGTTGTTTATCTTTTCCAAAAACCAACTTTTCATTTCATTGATGCTTTTTATTGTTTTCTTCATTTCAATTCCATTTATTTCTGCTCTGATCTTTACTATTTCTTTTCTTCTACTAATTTTGGGTTTGGTTTGCTCTTGCTTTTCTATTTCTTTAAGATGCATTGTTAGGTTGTTTATTCGATGCTTTTCTACTTTTTAAAAATAGATGTTTATAGCCATAAAGTTCCCTCTTAGCACTGCTTTTGTCATATCCCGTACATTCTGGCGTGTTGTGTTTCCATTATAATTTAAGAAATGTTTCAATTTCCTTCTTAATTTCTTCACTGACCCACTGGTCATTCCAGAGCATATTATTTAATCTCCATGTGTTTGTATAGTTTTCAACATTTCTCTTATTACTAACTTCTAGTTTTACTCCATTGTGATCAGAGAAGATGTTTGAAATTATTTCATTTTTTTCTAACATTTTAAGATGTGTCATGTGACCTAAGATATGGTCTATCCTTGAGAATGATCCATGTGCTGAGGAAAAAAATGTGTATTCTGTACCCCAAGGGAGAAGACACCCACCCCCACTCTGCTGCAACACACAGCGCTCCGCTCAGGGATGGGGCAGCGGTGTGCGGTTGTTACACAAGGGGCTCTCTGTCGGGGAAAGAACAGAGTCTGTTCTGTAGTGTTTGCCATTTTCCATGGTTCAAATATTCCATGGCTGATTTCAAGCTGCCACCATCTTCTCAGCCTGGACTTGTTTGTACCCACCGTTGGGAAGGCTTTCCAGGTATTTGAAGGGATGTGGGTGTTGTGATCTAAACTGTATCTTTCTTAGGGGACACTCCAAGCCCAGTTATGCTACGGTTCTGGCAGACTCATAGAGGAACTGCCTTGGTGGTCTCGGACAAGATCTGGAGGAATTTTCTGAGCTACCAGCCAGTAGAGACTCTTATTCTCTACCTGTAATTTCTCTCCAAAAAACAGTCTCTGTCTCTGCCTCTCTGTCTCTGCCTCTCTCTCTCTCTCTCTCTCTCTCTCTCTGATGGGCCACTTGGAGCTAAGGGTGAGCTGACACAATATCCCTGTGGCCACCACCACTGGGACTGCACTGGGTCAGACCTAAAGCCAGCAAAGCACTGGGTCTCACTCAAAGCCCACTGTCAATACTACCTGGCTATCGCCTATGTTCACTCGAGGCTCTGGGGCTCTACAGTCAGCAGGTAGACTTCTCTACAGGGCAATGAGTTCCCTCAGGCCCTGATGGGTCCAGAGATGCTGTCTGGGAGCCAGGGACTGGAGTCAAAAACCTTAGAAATTTACCTGGTGCTTTATTCTAAGGCGGCTGAGCTGACACTGAAACCATGAGACAAAGTCCTTCCCTTTCCCTTTCCACAGGCAGAGGAGCCTCACTCTGTGGCCACCACCACAGGCCCACAGGGAGTGCTGCCAGGCTACTGTTGATGTTTACTTAGGGCTCAAGGGCTCTTAAGTCACTTGTGGTGAATGCTTCCAGGCCTGGGACTCACCCTTCAGGGCAGTGGGCTCCCCTGTGGCCCAGGGCAGGTCCAGAAATGCTGTTTAAGAGCTAAGGCCTAAAATCAGTGGCCATAAGAGGCCATTTGGTGCTCTCTACCCCATGGTGGCCAGGCAGGCACCTAAGTTGCAAGACAAAGTCCCTTTTACCTTTCCCTCCACTTTTCTTAAGTAGAAGAAGTCTCTCACCACAGCCACCATAGCTGGGAATGTGCTGGGTATCCCCTGAAGCCAGCATGTCTCAGAGCCTTACTCCAGGCCCATCACATACTACCTGGGTATCACTGTTGGCTGTTCAGGGCCCAAGGGCTCTTGA
>NW_012102488.1:70710-71471 GCF_000951045.1 Mandrillus leucophaeus
GTGCTGCCAGGCTACTGTTGATGTTTACTTAGGGCCCAAGGGCTCTTAAGTCACTTGTGGTGAATGCTTCCAGGCCTGGGACTCACCCTTCAGGGTAGTGGGCTCCCCTGTGGCCTAGGGCAGGCCCAGAAATGCTGTCTAAGAGTGAAGGCCTAGAATCAGTGACCACAGGAGCCCATTTGGTGCTCTCTACCCCATTGTGGCCAGGCAGGCCCCTAAGCTGCAAGCCTTCTTCTTCTCAAGCAGAAGAAGTCTCTCACGACAGCCACCATAGCTGGGAATGTGCTGGGTCTCCCCTGAAGCCAGCATGTCTCAGAGCCTTACTCCAGGCCCATCGCATACTACCTGGGTATCACTGTTGGCTGTTCAGGGCCCAAGGGCTCTTGAGTCAGCAGGTGATAAATCCTGCCAGGACTGGGTTCTTTCCTTTAGAGCAGCAGATTCCCTTCTAGCCCAGGGTGTATCTAGAAAGGTAATTTAGGAGCTAGGTCCTGGAATGGGGGCCTCTCAACTCTGACTGGTTCTCTATCCTGCTGTGGCTGAGCTGGTATCCAAAATGTAAGACAAAGTCCTCTTTACTCTTCCCCTTCCTCTCCTCAAGCAAAAGGAAGGAGTCACTTTAGCTGGTGCAAGCTGTGTTGCCTGGGGTTGGGGGAGGAGTGGTGCAACACTCCCTTGGCTGCCCTGGCTGGTGTCTCTCTAGGTCTTGTGCCCCTTGAGTCCACTGGCTCTGAGCCCAGCATGGCATTGCAACTTGCCTA
>NW_012102488.1:77771-80081 GCF_000951045.1 Mandrillus leucophaeus
CTAGAAGCTGTGACCCAGAGGGAGCTCTTTTCCAGCTGTAGCCCAGGGACACTGCAGCCTGAGCAGGACTGCACCTGTTCCCTCCCCGGAGCCTCATCTCTGTCTGGCCTGGCTTTGGCTCAAATGCCTTCAGCTTTGGCTTCAAAATCTGTTGGGTCAGATTCATGAGAGCTCTGGCCTTCTTTGTTTTAGGAATTTTTAAATAGTTTTTTTCAGCTTGGTGGTAGATGAGCTCTGCTTGCTTACCTCTAAGAATTGGCTGGAACTCACAGAAAGCTGTTATACTCATAGTTATGGCTTGATTACATGGAAAGGATAAAAATTAAAATCAGCCAGGGGAAGAAAGGCATAGGGCTGAGTCCAAGAGGACACCAGTCATGGAGTGTCCATTATCCCTTCCCCATGCAGTCAGAGTGCATTACCCTCGTGGCTTTGTTATGTGCCAATACACATGGAGTATTCCCAGCCAGTAAGGTTCCCTCAAGCCTCAGTGTTCAGAGTTTTTACTGGAACTTCATCACAGAGGCATGCTTGATTGTCCACATGGCTGTTCTCAGTTTCTAGTCTCCAGTCCTTCCAAGGATGACTTAAAACACAGACTCTAAATCACATAGTCGCTTTTCCTGCCCCAGCTAGTCCCCACCCTAAATCTTATTATTAGTCTATCTATCATGACCCAAGATCCCCAGGCAAAGATATTCCTATCAGGTATTACATGTTAGAAATCACCTCCCAGGAGTCTAGGACAAAGGCCAGACCTCTTTTTGGTCAAGGTTAATTTTTTCTTTCTTTCTTTCTTCTTAACTATATGACATGCCATCATTCTGTTATTCAACATTTCTGTTTTATCTTCAAAATAACCCTAATTGGTGGGTAAGGATGTTTATTATTATAAATGAGATCTTGAAAGAAAAGACACTTGGGCAAAGTTGCACAGTCTATCTTTGACTCGTGGTGCAATACTCTTTCCACTCTCTGAGAACCCTGAGTCCTGTGAAGAAGATGAAAGGAAGGTGTATACATGTGTGTGCACATCTGTGTTGGTGTGTGTAAATGTATATCTAAAAAGTATGTGTAGATATGTGTATGTCTCTGTATGTGTATTTGTGTATACATGTGGACGTCTGGGTGTCTATATGCACGTTTATGTGTGTGTGTGTGTACACAGGCTCAGGGGGAAGGTTAAAGAGAAAATTGGCCAGGCGTGGTGGTCACGCCTGTAATCCCAACATTTTGAAAGGTTAAGGTGAGTGGACTACCTGAAGTCAGGAGTTTGAGACCATTCTGGCCAACATGGTGAAACTCCATCTCTACTAAAAATGCAAAAAAATTATCCATATGTGGTGGTGTGCACCTGTAAACCCAACTACTCAGGATTGCTTGAACCAGGGAGGTGAAGGTTGCAGTGAGCCAAGATCACACCACTGCACTCCAGCCTGGGCGACAGAGTGAGATTCCGTCTCAAAAACAAAAACAAAAAAGGAGAGAGAGAGAAAATCAGCAGCGTGCAGTGGTGCACACCTGTAATGCCAGCTACACAGGAGGCGGACGGGGGAGGATCACTTGAGCCCGGGAGTTTGAGAGAGAGAGAGAAAATTTCAATAACCTTCTTGCAGTTAGAAGGAAAAACCTGGGGCGGGGCACAAAGAGACATAAAGCACAGCATAAAGAGGCAGAGAAATGTCTAATGAAAAGTGACCAATAATTAATTAGTTCTTCTATAAAGAAATATAAGACTTTAGCAGCAGGATAAAACTGGAAGATAATTTCCTCTACAACCCTGATAATCTTTGTGAGAAAACTGTTGATCATATATGTTAATTGCCAAAACTTGCAGGACCCTGTGCAACAGAACTAGCAAATAAAACCACCTTTCTTAAACTCACTATGCTACAAGTGGCATTCAACTCTTTCTCAACCAAGATTTCACAAACCTATCTCCAGTTTCCAGATAGTGAGGGAAAGTGTGATGAGATTTTTTGATAAATTGTGCCTGTCTCTGAGCCCATTTCCTCCTATTGAAGAGAAGGAAACTGAGGTGAGCACATTACAGCCCTACTGACAAAAGTCACAAGATAAACAAATAATTATTACTTAAAACCAGGGATTATAATTTATTCACGAATGCCACACATTCTATATTAGATCTTCCATTTCAATTTACTTGTATTATTTGAAGCAAACTTATAAGATTCAAATTATTCAGAAAATGCTCCCAAGCTAATAGAAGAAAACACTTTAATCACAGGAAGTATCATGTTACACAATATGGTGTGGTGGTGAAGATGCAGGCTCTAAAACCAGAAAACA
>NW_012102488.1:80131-83006 GCF_000951045.1 Mandrillus leucophaeus
AACCCTGATAATCTTTGTGAGAAAACTGTTGATCATATATGTTAATTGCCAAAACTTGCAGGACCCTGTGCAACAGAACTAGCAAATAAAACCACCTTTCTTAAACTCACTATGCTACAAGTGGCATTCAACTCTTTCTCAACCAAGATTTCACAAACCTATCTCCAGTTTCCAGATAGTGAGGGAAAGTGTGATGAGATTTTTTGATAAATAGTGCCTGTCTCTGAGCCCATTTCCTCCTATTGAAGAGAAGGAAACTGAGGTGAGCACATTACAGCCCTACTGACAAAAGTCACAAGATAAACAAATAATTATTACTTAAAACCAGGGATTATAATTTATTCACGAATGCCACACATTCTATATTAGATCTTCCATTTCAATTTACTTGTATTATTTGAAGCAAACTTATAAGATTCAAATTATTCAGAAAATGCTCCCAAGCTAATAGAAGAAAACACTTTAATCACAGGAAGTATCATGTTACACAATATGGTGTGGTGGTGAAGATGCAGGCTCTAAAACCAGAAAACATAGGTTCAAGTCCTGGCTCCACCACCTTGGGAAAGTTAAATGGTCTCGCTATAATTCCATTTCCCCATCTAAAATGTGGGGATGACAATAATAGTGTCTATTTCACAGAGTTGTTTTGAGGTAAAATATGTAAAGCACTTCGAACAGCAGTTAGTCTATGTAAGTGTTTGCTATAGTGTATTTTAACATTTCAGATTATAAATATCTACCCTGTTATGCAGATAACAAAAGTCCCTAAGCTGATAACATGATGAAGAGCTTTTGGGTTTCTTAATTTCCATCAGTTTTGTGAGGGAAAAAATACTACATGAAGAAGAGCAACTAAGCAGGCGTGAGAAGGAAGCCTGGCTTAAGATTGGGGGGCTTGGGTTTATTAGGCTTTTGTCTTCTAAAAATGTCCTAAGCTCCACTGATAAGAAGATGTTCAATATCAATCTAGCTAAAAAGGACAAATAGACCCCACAAGACACTGAGTTAGAGACAAAAATAGAAGGGTAATAAATAAAATATGGAAAACTACACAACAAGAAAAATAAACAACTACCAGTACCCAAAACATGGCTAAATCTCACAGGATTATGTTGAATGGAAGAAGCCAGCTTAAGTTCCAAACACACACGTACTGAATGATTCCATTTATATGAAGTTCAAGAACAGGCGCAACTAACCCATAGTGACAGAGGTCAGTATCGTGGTTAACTTTGAGGGGACAGCAACTGAGAAGGGGCAAGAGGGAGCCCTCTGTGCTGATGGGAACATTCTGTATCTTGAGCTGACTGGTGGTCACATGAGTGTGCACATACGTAAATAGTACAGAGTTGTAACTTAAGGTACATGCACCTTGTTGTATGTAAGATACTGTCTTAGTCCATTTGTACTGCTATAACAAAATATCTGAGACTGGGTAACGTGTAAAGAACAAAAATGTATTTCTCACAGTTCTGGTGGGTGGGAAGTCCAAGATCAAGGTGCCAGCAGGTTTGCAGTCTAGCGAGGGCTGCTCTCTGCTTCCAGATGGCACCTTGAATGTTGACTCCTCCAGAGGGGAAGAATGCTGTGTCCCAACATGATGGAAAGGACAGAAAAGCACAAGAAGAAAACCGAGCTAGGTAGCTCCCTCAAGCCCTTTCATAAGGTCACTAACCCGATTCATGAGGGGGCTCCTCCCTTACGACTAAGTCACCTCCTAAAGACTCCCACTCTTAATGCTATCACATTGCAGTTTAAGTTCCAATATGAATTTTGGAGAAGACACAATCATTCCAACTATAGCAAACATACTTTACTATAAAAGAAGAAAAAATTGTCCCTAAACATGATATTTTAAGAGTTTATATATTTGAAGCTCAATTTTCTGCTTGCTTACATGCATATTTGTGACCACGAGTGTCATTCTTAGCTGAGAAACACTACAGTAAATTTTAAAAAGTCTCACACTATCTATTAATATTTTATTGAGATAAGATCAAATTTCTAACCTAGATTTTAGGTTAAGACAGAAAACCATAGTCTTTTGTTGCAATGTGAGAATGACAGAGACAGAGAGAGATATTAACTAGCAGGATCCAACTGTAAAACTAAATTTAAGGGCACAGTTCTCTACTAATGACTCCCCAGACAAATCACTACTTGGATAGCAATGAATCAACTAAAAATGGAAGTGAGAACAGTTCGAGTCCTTTTTGCAATGGTTGGATGTTTATGAGACTGTTAGGTGAAGAGGGTTAGAAACAAGGGGATAAATGGCATGCTAATTTGGGGTTGAATGGAGTAATGAGATGATCTTGAAAATATAAGAATCCTGCTTAATGGGGCTTGTCTACTTGCAATTCTATAAACTAATATACGTAAATTCAAAGAGATAAAGGAAATGAGCACTCAGCACAAAATTACAGGAATACATTTAGCAAAGAGGAACTAAAGTTGAGATAAGGGCCACTGTTCCACGTCTGACACCTTTAATTCTTGAGTCATGGGGATGGCAAGCCAGGAACAGAGTCTTCTGACTGGAAGCTAAAACCAGCCTTTGGGGTGGGTTCAGAGAGACTGTTCAAAGATGCGAAAGCAGATGTTGCCTGGTCGATAATATCCCGATTGCAAGGGCATTTTCAAAGACAACGGTGCTCGGGGAGAAAGAATGCTGTGTGTTTAAAAAGAAAAAAAGTAAAAGAAAGAAAGGAAACAAGGAAGAAAAAGTGACCGGAGGGTAAGGTGACCATATGTTCTGGTTTACAAGGTACAGCTAAGGTTGTGTCTGCTGTCCAGGTGCAATTATTATAGTGCCCCTTTCACTCTCCGAAGTGTCTGGATTTGGATGATAAAGCATATGATCACCCTATTA
>NW_012102488.1:83056-122108 GCF_000951045.1 Mandrillus leucophaeus
ATACTTTACTATAAAAGAAGAAAAAATTGTCCCTAAACATGATATTTTAAGAGTTTATATATTTGAAGCTCAATTTTCTGCTTGCTTACATGCATATTTGTGACCACGAGTGTCATTCTTAGCTGAGAAACACTACAGTAAATTTTAAAAAGTCTCACACTATCTATTAATATTTTATTGAGATAAGATCAAATTTCTAACCTAGATTTTAGGTTAAGACAGAAAACCATAGTCTTTTGTTGCAATGTGAGAATGACAGAGACAGAGAGAGATATTAACTAGCAGGATCCAACTGTAAAACTAAATTTAAGGGCACAGTTCTCTACTAATGACTCCCCAGACAAATCACTACTTGGATAGCAATGAATCAACTAAAAATGGAAGTGAGAACAGTTCGAGTCCTTTTTGCAATGGTTGGATGTTTATGAGACTGTTAGGTGAAGAGGGTTAGAAACAAGGGGATAAATGGCATGCTAATTTGGGGTTGAATGGAGTAATGAGATGATCTTGAAAATATAAGAATCCTGCTTAATGGGGCTTGTCTACTTGCAATTCTATAAACTAATATACGTAAATTCAAAGAGATAAAGGAAATGAGCACTCAGCACAAAATTACAGGAATACATTTAGCAAAGAGGAACTAAAGTTGAGATAAGGGCCACTGTTCCACGTCTGACACCTTTAATTCTTGAGTCATGGGGATGGCAAGCCAGGAACAGAGTCTTCTGACTGGAAGCTAAAACCAGCCTTTGGGGTGGGTTCAGAGAGACTGTTCAAAGATGCGAAAGCAGATGTTGCCTGGTCGATAATATCCCGATTGCAAGGGCATTTTCAAAGACAACGGTGCTCGGGGAGAAAGAATGCTGTGTGTTTAAAAAGAAAAAAAGTAAAAGAAAGAAAGGAAACAAGGAAGAAAAAGTGACCGGAGGGTAAGGTGACCATATGTTCTGGTTTACAAGGTACAGCTAAGGTTGTGTCTGCTGTCCAGGTGCAATTATTATAGTGCCCCTTTCACTCTCCGAAGTGTCTGGATTTGGATGATAAAGCATATGATCACCCTATTAAAGAGAGGAAATCAGCCAGAAGACCTTTGTGTCGATTTTAAACGGTGTGGACTGATCCCCAACCGCGCCGGTGCCGCTGCCCAGCCGAGCGGTGTGCACCACCTCTGCCTCGACCTACCCCGCCCTGCCCGGGTCTCCAGGAAGGCTGGAGCGGAACCCTCGGCTCCTGCGCTGCTCTGGTGCCATCTGCAGGTTATATGGGGAAACTGCTTCTCTCCACCCCACTACCCACAACTCCACATTCCCACCGCCACCTTGGACAGCCTTGGACTTGGTCAAAAGGCATTCAGAGCACTTAAAGCCCTCGCTGAGGAGTGGGCCGGACCCTGCAGTGAAGCCTGCGTTACAGAATCAGACGGGCCCAGCTTAAACCAACAAAGTCAAGCTCCTCTTCTTCCTACCCAACTCCTATCCTGTCTCATTTTGTAGACGGGAAACTAAAGCCTAATTCAGATTTTTCATTGGTAGGATTGTGACGCATACAGCTGGAGCCTCCTAGGTGCCGTTCCCCACATCTCTGTCTTTCTGCTAACACTTTAAGGTAGTGGGGAAGCAAGAGAACTTAAGCTTACTAAGCTCTTACTGGGTACCGGCCAGAGCAGGCAATTTTCTCTCCAGCCTCGCAATTGATGAGAAATAGGTGATTATACAACTAGGATACAGGATCAGAGTGGGCTAGTGACGTGCTCACAGTCTCTCAGCTGAAACTGGAACCCAGGGGTCTTTGACTCTGAAGCTAGTGCTCTTTTAGGGTCTCCAACTCCAACAATAGTTGCAAAATACAAAGAACACCATGAAAATCTAATACTGATCTATATAAGACTGTATTGCAAACAGAAACATGGAGTGTCTCCATGGAGGTGACAGCGAGGTGGGGAAATTATCTCAATTCTATGTAACCTGGGAACTCTCCAAGGAAAATGAATGAAGCATGACTGAGTGCAATTTGTCTGATAAAATCTGTCAGAAGGTGGGACCTTATGCGTCCTAGGTAGTGAAGATGAGAAACCACGGTGCTGGACATTTGCTAAGGTGTTCTTTATAAAATTACTCATGGCTTCAGTGCCTCCACCTTCTTCATGACCCCAGGCAGTTTCCCCATGTCTTCATCCTACTGCCTGGCATCCTGTCCATCAAACTGTTTTTAGAGTTATGTGTCGATAAAATAAAAATCATGGGGGATTTTTACACCCATGTAGGGTGTAGTCATTTACACCCTAGTGAGAGTCATCTAAGATTCCCTTATCTTCTCAGACCTTTTAGCTGAAGTTGGTTATGAGAAAGGCCGGGGAGGGGGAAAAGGGTTGGGGCGAGCACTCTTGGAGCTTTCACTGTTTCTTGCCGATGCCCTGGCACAGTGTGAATATGTCAATCTAAATGGAGAGCTCTATGCATGTTCTCCTCTATTCCCTTTGTCACCAATACCAACTGCCAAGGCTGAACCCCAGGACCGAAGGACCTGAAGGACCTGGAGGTAATAGAAAACAGCTTGGCTTTGGATTTCAGGTCAAGTTCTGCTGATGACTTGTGTAAAATTAGACAAGTCAGTTCACCTCTCTGCACTTCAGTGACCTCATCTGTAAAAGGCTGGTCTGGACTAGATTAATGATTTTCTTTTTTTCTTTTTTTTTGAGACAGAATCTTGCTCTGTCACCCAGGCTGGAGTGGAGTGCAGTGGCACAATCTCGGCTCACTGCAACCTCTGCCTCCTGGGTTCAAGAGATTCTCCTGTCTCAGCCTCCCAAGTAGCTAGGACTACAGGCGCATGCCACCACACCTGGCTGATTTATGTATTTTTAGTAGAGACGGGGTTTTGCCATATTAGTCAGGCTGGTCTTGAACTCCTGACCTCAGGTGATCCACCCGATCAGCCTCCCAAAGTGCTGGGATTACAGGCATGAGCCACCACACCCAGCCTAATGATTTTCTTTAGGTTTTGCAATTGTTTTTTGTTTTAACATTATACTCAATTTTTCCTCCAACATTATTAAAGTACAATTAAATAAAAATTGTGTACAGTTACAGTATTCAATGTGGTGTTTTGATATATGCATACATTATAAAATTATTAAATCAAGTTAATTAACATTTCCATTACCTGATATACTTATTATTATTATTATTATTGTGGTAAGAACATTTAAGATCTATTTGCTTAGAATAGTGTTTACTAGAGGTGAGGAAAGATAAGCAGGAGAGAGTAGCCAAAAGTTGGCTAACAGGTTAACAGATACAAGAGTACATGGCTGGGCCAGGCACGGTGGCTCATGCCTGTAATCCCGGCTACTTGAGAGGCTGAGGCATGAAAACTGCTCGAACCCAGGAGGCAGAGGTTGCAGTGAGCCAAGATTGTGCCACTGCACTCCACCCTGAGAGATAGAGTGAGACTGTGTCTGAAATTAAAAAAAAAAAAAAAAAAATTAAAAAAAAAAAAAAAAATACATGGCTGAGATCAGTGGCTCAGGCCTATCATCCCAGCACTTTGGGAGGCTGAAGTGGGAGGATCACTTGAACCCAGGAGTTTGAGACCAGCCTGGGGAACATAGGGAGATCCCATCTCTGCAAAAAATGTAAAAATTGGCCATGCATTTTTAGCTACTTGGGAGGCAGAGGTGGGAGGATCACTTGGGCTAGAGAGGTCAAGGCTGCAGTGAGCTGTGATTGCACCACTGCAGTCCAGCCTAGGGGACAGAGTGAGACCCTGTCTGGAAAAAAAACAAAAAAAAGAATACAGCTAGATAGGAGGAATAGTTCTAGTGTTCTTTAGCACTATAGGGTGACTATAATTTATGACAATTTATTACATATTTTCAAATAGCCAGAAGAGTGGATTTTGAATGCTCCCAGAACAAAGAAATGACAAATTTTTGAGGTGGTGGAGATGCTAATTACCCTGATTTGATCATTATACATTGTATACAGGTATAAAAATATTATACTGTACCCCATAAATATGTACAAGTATTATGTATCAATTAAAAATAATAAAAGCAAAAAATCTACTCTCTCAGCAATTTTTAAGTATACATTATTCTTAACTGTAGTCATCATGCTGTACAACAGATCTCCAGAATTTGTAAGATTTTCTTTATTTCTGATCAAAGTACTACATACACAGAGTTAAGAACACAATGGTATCTGGAGCAAGAAATCCCCAGTAAAACAAAAAAAGAAGAAAAAAAAAAGAACAAAATCATAATAAAAGGCTTATATCAAAAAGCATTTCCTCTGCCCTTTCCTTTCTTGCCATTGAGTCCTAATTCTCAGAGGCCATCACTTTAAACTCATTTTGCTATTTCCTCTGGTATTTATAATCATATTTCTAAATAATGCTTATGTTGCTATTTCTTGATTTGTTTTCTTCAGTATCTGTCTACCTCCTGGCATAGCACAGTATAGGGCTTACCTCCCTTATGAGGTCTTAACCATTTCCTTGCTTCCAATCTACCAGTTTGATTGGATCATAGTCTTATGAAATCAAAAGCATTTATATTCTTGTAGCTATCTAAATATTGTTCCCTAACCCAACTCCGGCACTGAAATTGTCTCATTTATTTCCTTTTTTTCTCTCAGAGTTAATAATTGCTTCGCATTTTTTTCCTTCATTTGTTTATATGTTTTTGTACCTATTACCTACCTTTTTTTTTTTTTTTTGAGATGGAGTCTCACTCTGTCACCCAGGCTGGAATGCAGTGGCACAATATCAGCTCACTGCAACCTCCATGTCCTGGGTTCAAGCGATTCTCCTGCCTCAGTCTCCTGAGTAGCTGGGACTACAAGTGCCCGCCACCATGCCTGGCTAACTTTTGTATTTTTTAGTAGAGACGGAGTTTCACCATATTGGCCAGGCTGGTCTCAGACTCCTGACCTCTTGATCTGCCCTTCCTCAGCCTCCCAAAGTGCTGGGATTACAGGTATGAGTCACTGCGTCTGGCCCACCTACCATTTTCTTTTCAGATGCTCCAACTGATTTATCAAATACCTAGTGATAATGATCCCAAAACTAAGAAACACCAGATACTGTATCAGACCTGTTATTTTCCTGGAGTCTTCCCTCTCTCCCTTGCCCTCCATCCTTCTGCTCCAATCTGGACTCAACTCTCAGCCCATGGCACGGCTGGCATCCTGGCATGTCTCTGCACTACTATATGAATTTCCTGCTGCCTCTTCTGTGTGCATCTCGTGTTCCCCGGTTTACTCTCTCATTGTGTTGCAGCACATTTTCCAGTGGCTTCCTGAGAAAGAGTGAATGGAAGCCAAGCTTTCTGACCCTCACGTATTTTAGAATGTCAGTGTTCTGCCCCAGCTCCTGATTATAGTTTGGCTGGGTATAATGTTCTAATTTAAATGTAACTTCTCCTCACATTGGAAAATATTGCTCTATTATTTTCTAGTTCCCAGTGTGGTTGGGAAGAAGTCAGTGTTATGTGGAGTCTTGGCTCTTTACTTATGACCTGTGTTTTCTCTCTGGAAGATTTTAGGATTTTCCCTCTATTCTTAGTTCTCTGGAATTTCCCAATGACGTGCCTTGTTGTAGGTCTTCATTCACTGTGCTAGTCACTCGGTAGACTCTTTTGAACTTGAAAATTATGTGCTTCTGTTGCAGGAAGTCACCAGCAGGTTCATGTGAGCTGGGTAATCACGTTCTTTTCTTCCAAGGACAGAGGTATCAAGGCCCTGGGAACCTTATAAATGGATGTGGGGAAAGGGGCCTGAGGTGAATCCAACAAAGCTGTAGCACCCACTGAGCTCATGTCCCAGGGCTGGGCTCTGCCTGAGGACAATAGACATGGGTGAGACCCACTTCCTCACCCAGTCCCATGGTGGGGCTCAGGACACACATGGTCCAGGAGGCCCCCGGCCCCCAGCTACATTTACATGCACCTACCTGCATGCAGCAATCAGTGAGCCCCAGGACAACATAGGGGAAGGGGCAGCTCCAGAGAGCAGGATAGGAGGGAGGTAATTAATCATGGGGTGGGGAGTGGCCTTATGGGGAAGGGGCAAAGGCAGGGCCGTGTGTGTGTGTGTGTGTGTGTGTGTGTGTGTGTGTGTGTTGTGTATTGGGGGAAATGGGGAGAGCATCTGTAGTTTTGTCTGCCCCCTTTTCTGGCCACTGCACCCCTTTTTTCATGAATAGTTTTTCTTCCCATCATGGACTGAGTGTCTCTGTCTCCTCCAAATTCATAAGTTGAAGCCCTAACCCTCTGCGTGGCTGTATTTGGAGATGAGGCCTCTCAGGAAGTCATTAAGGTTAAATGAGGTCCTAAGGGTGGGGCCCTGATTCAGTAGGATTAGTGTCCTTATAAGACGAGACACCAGAGAGTGCCCTCACTCACTCTCTCTCTGCACAAATACAAAGAAGAGGTCATGCGAGCACACAATATGGCAGCCACCTATGGGACAAGAGAAGAGGCGTCAGAATGAAACCTACCTTGCTGGTACTTTGGTCTTGGATTTCCCAGCCTTCAGAACTGTGAGAAATAAATGTTTGTGATTTAAGCCACCCAGTGTGTAGTATTTTGGCGTGACACCCTGAACTAATACATCTCCCCACCCTACTTCAACCACATGACACTAGAGGGCTTGGCAGTTTGTGTCCCAGCTACCCAGCCAACCCAGACCAGACCAAGCAGAAACTTTCTTCTGGAATTTTCTGAATCGGAACTAATGGAGGGGAGCCCCATCCTTTCTTGGGGGCAAAGCCAGGAAGATGGAAGCCTCATGCTGCCAACAGCCTGACTCCAACCTTGTGGGGAAAGTTGCTCTAAGAGCACAAAACTAGTCTGCAGACTGAGGTGGAGACAGAGACAAGGGGAGGCACCTGCAAATCCTAATAGCATTGGTGACTCAGAGTCCAGGTATTCCTGAGGCCCAACTGTTCCCTCTCCTGCCCGTGGCTAACTTACTAACCAATGACCTTCCCTTCTTGCCTAAGACAACTCGAGTGAATTTTCTGTCACTCACCCCCAAAGAGCCCTGACTGCAATGACAGGACATGGCAGGGCTGGGCTGGCTTGGGCAGAGAACAGTGTGGGTAGAATCAGCAGTGACAGGCACACAAGAAGTACAGTTATCGCGTGGCCTCCATGAGGTCTTCCTCCAGCCACGACTGTGAGCAAGGCTGGGCTCATACGCTCAGTAGATCAGAGTGAGGGATTTGGTCAGAGATGCCATGCTCAGGGCCATCTTTCTATGGGCCAGACTCTTCATCATCAAAGGTTTTGCCATCAGAGACAGTTTTAGTCACGTCTTGGGTTCACATGATCAATTGCTGTTCTCCTGCTTTCAGGATCTGTACACTAGGCTGCCCCACCTGAGTGTTAGGAAGCCATAGGCATCCTGGCCAGAAGTCTGGACCCCAAAAAGGGCTCCTGCCAGCCTGCTAAGGGTTCTAGAGGGCAGGACCAAGGGGTAGTGGGAGGAGCCCAGCCTGGACTGCCAAGACATGTACACCACTCTTGATTCATCTCCTGGAGCTTTTCACCCATCAAGTTTAGGTTCCCAGTGGGGCACACATAGGAAAGACAATGCCCATGTCTTCGACTAGTTTCCCCATCAGAGGTGGTCATTGCACCAAGCACCCTCCTCCGTGAAAACCGGACAGACCAAGGGCCACTTTCCTAATGGATGAATCTTCTTGATCTGTCTCACGTTCCCAACAGAACTCTCTCTGTGGGATGGCAAGGTGCCATCCCAGGGGAGCCCTTTTGATCCAGCCTCCAGCCAAAGCTGGTTCCCCTGCCAAGCAGGCCCTAGAGTTACACTGGAGAGTGACAGGCCTCATCTGAAGATTTCTTGCTGAGAATTGTCAGTTTCCTGCACAAGTACATCCTGGCAGTTTACTCATTTCTGAGTAAACTGTTTACTCATTTCCATTATTGGAACGCTAAGCTTGAGGAGTTATTTATATCCCACTGCTCAATGTCACTGCCAAGGTCTGATTTTTTCACAAAAAAACATTTGCAACTTCTGACATAAATGGGTTAATTCAAATTAAACCCAGAAAGAGACTGCTGCTTCAGTCTCAACTGCTTGGAAATTGTGTTATGTAGAGCTTTTGTTTACTGAAAATTGTGCTTTCAGACTCTGTGCAGATTAACCCAATAGACAGAGCCAGTACACACATAGGGCACCAACAAAAGACAAGTGTGTCTCTGTGTGCACACACGTAACAGAAAATCCAAAAATAAATACTTTAATTTCAGCTATCATGGAAGTTTTGTGTCATTTCTCCAAAAATGCCCATGTCAAATTTTATTTTATAATTTAGTCTCGTTTTTATTTAGAATTACTTAAGAAAAAGGGGAGCTGAGTGTGGTGGCTCATGCCTGTAATCCCAGCACTTTGGGAGGCTGAGGCAGAGGATCGCTTGAGCCCAAGAGTTTAAGATCATCCTGGGCAACATGGTGAAACCCCATCTCTACAACAAATACAAAGATTAGCCAGATATCGTGGTGTGTGCCTATGGTCCCAGCTGTGCAGGAGACTGAAGTGGGAGATTCATCTGAGCCTGATAAGTTGAGGCTGCAGTGAGCTGTGATTGCACCACTATACTCCAGCCTGGTGACAGAGAGAAACCCTGTCTCAAAAAAAAAAAGGAAAAAAGAAAAACAGAAAAAGAAAGGAAGAGGAAAAGAAAGAAGAAAGAAAGAAAAGAAAGAAGAAAGAAAGAAGGAAGGAAGGAAAGAAAGAGAGAAGAAAGAAAGAAAGAAAGAAAGAAAGAAAGAAAGAAGAAAGAAAGAAAGAAAAGAAAAGAAAGAAAGAAAGAAAAAGAAAGAAAGAAAGAAAGAAAGAAAGAAAGAAAGAAAGAAAGAAAGAAAGAAAGAAAGAAAGAGGAGCTCTGCACAACAATTTTGCAGTGTCTTAGGTCTCTAAAGATCTTAATGAGGACCTAAACTCAGATTAGGCTGGGATCCTGGGCAGTGTGGCCCCAAACACATTTATGGGAGGCCCTTCCAATATAAGTCTAGACTGAGATAGAGTGGGTCTCAGGAAAGGGGCTGATATGCCAGTGGTTCTCAACCTGACTGCACCTGGAGAGCTTGGCATCACCTGCAGAGCTTGAAAACATTCTGATGCCCAAGCCCCACCCTAGAGATTCTGAGCTAATTGGTTGGGGGACGGCCTGGGCACCAGGAGTTTTCACAGCTCACCTGATGATGGCACTGTGCAGCCAGGGTTGAGAAATACTGCCCTTTGCTGTCTCCACATTGTGTCTGTTTTAGTTTCCCCATGTTCCCCTAGGCTCCAGGATCTGGGACAACTACCAGAATTGAGAATTAGCCCTCCCACCCAGCTACTTTCCTCCCCTGCTGGGGAATCTTTGAGCCTTCATTTTGGCTATAGGCCCCAATATAACTCATCAGCCCAGGGATCGGGGGCAGAAGTGGGGCTCCTGGCAGACAGCAAAGAATGTGGGCTTTGTAGTTACACAGACTCGCATTCAAGTCCCAGCTCTGCGATGTTAGAAAAGGATCTGATCCACAGTTGGTTACCCTGCGAAGTGAAGAAAGTGTCCCCCTAGCCGGCAGGATCTCTTTGAGACTGAAATGAGAGAAAGCTGGGGCAACAAGTGAGTTCCTTCTGCCCCATTTCTGTGAACTGGCCCTGTAGCTTCTCCTTGGTCCTTTGAGTTCTCAGCTTTAGCTCTCTTGCTCCTGCTCCTTCTCACTCTCTCTCTTTTCCATCCTGGATAAGTGCCCTGCTTCTCCCCACAGGTTAACCACCCTCCCCCATGCCCAGTGGGTGATGAAAGTCTTCCCTGGCTGGGCCAGCATCTCCCTGATACTTCCTTTCTCTCCTGCATTCAACCATGAAGAAGCCCAGCACAGTCTTCCTTTCTCCTGCCCCATTTCCACCGCTAGGTCACTGTCAGTTCTTACATAGACATCCCCAGTAGCTTCCACTTTGGCTTCTTCCAACCAGCCATTCTGGTATTGCAACCATATTCATCTTTAAAAGCCCCATATTATTAAGTCACTCTCTTGCTAAATTCTGCAATGGCCTTGACTCACCCTTGGCCTGAAGGATCTGGCCTCTGCCTGTCTCTGCAGCGGCCTCTTGCTTCATTCTTTCTCTCTCACTCCCTCAATCACCTCAGATCCCTGAGGGTTCCCTCCCTCCTACCTCAGGACCTTTGCACATGCTGTTCTCTCTGCCAGAAACACTTCTCTTTGACAGTAAATGCCTTCTCAAATATCCCTTAATTGGAGTGTCAACTACCCACTTCATCAGATTAGGTCCCTCACTATACGCTCTTATATCTCTTTATACTTTTTCAATTAAATAAATTTTGATCATGTGATTTATGGCCATCTCCCCTACTAGACTATAAGCTCCATAACATCAAGGACCAGGTCAGTTTTTGTTCATCATTGTAACCCCAATGCTTAGCACTGTGCCTAGCACAAACTAGGGGCCATTTGGACCAGTGTCTAGGCTGTGTAGACTTGCACCCCTGGGGAAGTGTGTGGATAAACATGAGAAATAGGATGACTGCCTCCCCAGCATGACTTGAGTGCTTCCTGGGTGTATCTAGGCAGGTATCACATGCTGGGTGACATCAGAGAAGTGCCCTGTTTTCCTTTTATAAGAGAAGGAAAGGTTAGAGACTACAGTCAGCTGTGGGATCATACAGTGTCTGCTCTGCTCCACTGGGCTCAAGGCCCCTGGGGAATGGGGATTGGGAATATGGGACAGGGACATGGCACATGCTGCAAGTGGTTGTGGCAGGGAGCCTCATGGAGAAACAGCAGTGAGTCAGTCCCTTCTTGGCATGGGATGCTGCCTCTGCAGGCATGGGAGGCCATATTCCCCACTCTCACACCCAGTCAGTTGGGTGCTTCTAACTTGAGCTGTGGCATTTGGCATGTAAAGAAATGCATTCCTGGTTTTCCAGCTTGGATTTCATGGTAAGTAGGGGTGTGAGGTCTGAGGAGGATGAGTGTTTCAGTGGAGATATCTGGATAACTTTTAGGATAAGTATATCCCAAATATTGCATGGGATATAATTATACAAAAAACGATTTACTGTTTATCTGATATTGTAGGTTAACTGCATGTCCTATACTTTTCTTTGCTCAATCTGGCACCCCTAAACTTGGGGCTTCCTCACTTCACCGTGGTGCTGTTGTGCCCTCCCTCCATTACACCACAGTAGGCTCTTGGGGTACACAGAGGAGTGAAACAGGACCCTTCCCTCAGGAAACTCATGGTATAACATAAGAGATAAGAATTTGAACAGAGATCGCCAAAGCAATGCAAACTCTATTTCTGAGAATTTGGGGGCCCTTGTTGGAATAGGACAGCTTTAGAATTTATAAGAGATCAGAAATCATGGAACAGAATAGGAAGTCCAGAAACAAATCTGAAGTTTTGTTTGTTTGCTTGTTTGTTTGTTTTGTTTGTTTTTGTTTTTGAGATGGAGTCTCACTCTATTACTCAGGCTGGAGTGCAGTGGCGTGATCTTGGCTCACTGCAATCTCTGCTGCCTGGGTTCAAGCAATTCTCCTGCTTCAGCCTCCTGAGTAGCTGGGATTACAGGCACCTGCCACTGCGCCCAGCTAATTTTCGCATTTTTAG
Organism: Mandrillus leucophaeus; assembly: GCF_000951045.1. NCBI lineage: Eukaryota > Metazoa > Chordata > Mammalia > Primates > Cercopithecidae > Mandrillus > Mandrillus leucophaeus. The sequence goes on from NW_012102488.1 coordinate 94,705, forward strand.
CAGAGATGAGGTATCACCATCTTGGCCAGGCTGGTCTTGAACTCCTGACCTCATGATCCACCCGCCTCAGCCCCCCAAAGTGCTGGGATTATAGGCATGAGCCACCATGCCTGGCCACAAACCTGAATTTTTTAAGAACATATTGTTTTAGCATGTGATAAAGGTGGCATTAAGACCTCTTGAGCAAAGAAGAATTATTCAATGCGTTTTGTTAGAGCAATTAATTAACCACCTGGAAAAAAATTAAGTTAGAATCATTACTGCTTTCAACCTCATGCCAGAAATGAATTCCAGTTGTTGTAAAGATGTTAACAAATAAAACTATAAACATACTAACTAAGAGAAAACATAAAAAAAGAATATTTACATGATCTTGGGGATTATGAAGGATTTTCTAAGCAAGATGCTCAGTACTGTACAGAAGGTATAAAGAAAAATTGTTCTATTCATTACAAATTTGTTTTTCTCAATAATTTCTTCTGTCTTTTCATTTGTTTTTCTGGTGTTTTGTAACATATAGAAGTTTTGATTTTTACATAATGAAGTATATCAGTGTGAGTATTCCAACTATATAAAAGTACTCATCAACAAACGGGAAAAAGACAAACACCGTAATAGAAAAATAAGTCAAGGAAATATACCGGCAATTCAGAAAAGAAGAAATACAAATGGCCAATGAACATATAAAATAATATTCAATATCAATAGTAATAATAAAGAAAAAGCAAACTCAGCATTAGTGAGAGTATTAGTCCATTCTCACATTGCTATAAAGAAATATCTGAGACAGGGGAATTTCTGAAGAAAAGAGGTTTAACTGGTTCACAGTTTCACAGGCTGTACAGGAAGCATGATGCTGGCATCTGCTCAGCTCTGGGAAGGCCTCAGGAAACTTACAATAATGGTGGAAGGCAAAGGGGGAGCGAGGCCTCTCACATGGTGGGAGCAGGAGCAAGAGGGAGTGAGGGGGCAGGTGCCACACTTTTAAATGACCAGATCTCATGAGAACTCACTTACTATCATGAGAACAGTACCAAGGGGATGTGCTAAACCATTTATGGGAAATCTACACCTGTCAGGCAATTATGTCCCAGCAGGCCTCATCTCCAACATTAGGGATTAGAAGTCAACATGAGATTTAGTGGGAACACAGATCCAAACCATATCAGTGAGGGTTTGGAAAAATGAGCCTTTCATAATTGCTGTCCAAAGGTAAATTGGAGCAATTTTTCTAGTGGGCAATTTGTCAGTACATATTGAACATCTTAAATCTGACCAATAACTTCTAGTATTTTATTATAAGGAAATAAAGTTGTATATCAGCTATGACTTAACTGGAAGTACTGCCTACAATGTAGCTGATCATATTTTAAAAGCTGAAAACTATACAGGTATCTACAAATAAGGTATTAGCTGAATGCATCAAGCACCATTCCCATTGTGAAACCCCATATGCAGGAGAACCCAGGCTTGAAGCCATAGAGTATTCCTCCCCTTGCTGGGCTTACAGCCTCCCCCAGTTTCCGATATCCCTCATATTTGTAATAAGGCATAAACAATATACCTTAGCTTGAAAACAAAACAAAACAGTACACCTTTGCATTAGATCATTCTTGCATTGCTATAAAGAAATATCTGAGGCTGGGTAATTTACAAAGAAAAGAGGTTTAATTGGCTCCTGGTTCTGCAGGCTGTACGGGAGGCATGACACTGGCATCTGTTTCTGAAGAAGCCTCAGGGAACTTACAATCATGGCTGAAGGCAAAGAGGGAGCAGACATGTCACAGGGAGTGAGTGGGAGCAAGATAGAGGGGAGGTGCCACACACTTTCAAACAACTGGGTTTCAGAGAACTCATTCACTCATCACCAACGGGATGGCGCTAAGCCACTGATGAGAGATCCAGCCCCATGATCCAAACACCACCCACCAGGCCGCACCACCAGCACTGGGGATTACATCTCAACATGGATTTGCTGGGGACACAGATGCAAACCATATCAACCTTATAAAAATAAGCATTTATTTCATTTTAAACTGTAAATGCAGAGTTTTCTTTTCTGGAAGATGTAGAGCAGTGAGCTAGAAGTAATACCTTACAATAGAATAGTTCTATAAAAATAGCTACTACCAAGTGGCTTCAGAACATTTTATTCCCCTAAAGGGATTAAATATCCCCCATAGAAAATAAAAAAGTCCTTACATCCACCCCTAAACTCATTGCTTACACAGGATTCTCCTTGGAAGTGTCAAGATAAAATATACTTCTACCTAACTTTGAGATTCTTCAGCATCCATGTGGGAGTAGTAGGACTCTGTGTGGGCTGAGGGTGGCCTTAAGTGTGTGTCAGAGGAAGGGCCAGGCCCTGGTGAGTAACCTGGGGTCAAATGGTACAGCCAACTTCTAATGAGGCCACCTTAGCCGAGTTACTCACTGTCTCTGAGCCTACGTGTTCTCATCCATGAAATGGGTTTAGTCACCCAGATTTGTTGAAACGATTAAAAGAGCAAATACCTGCAAGGCAACAGCACCATGCTAACGCAGAGCTGGCTTGTCAGTTCCAGCTCTGATCTGTCCTCTCTCACCCTCCGATTGCGAGGACTCTTCCGTCCTTTCACCACCAGCAGCAATGTGTTCCCTGGGGAGGCTACCTTCAGCTGCAAGTTTCTTTGCACTGTTTGGTATATTCCTTTCCCAGGCACCTGAGCAAGGGCCGCTGGTTATGATACAAGCACTGAGGAAGAACCTTGAATCAAGAGCAGAGCTCTGACTTTGAGCTTTGAGTCCCCGGGTGTGACCTATGGCCAGTCTCTGTCTGATTTGTGCCCCTCTTTCTCATGTCCAAAATGAGAAGACTGAACCAGTTATTTCCAATGCCTTTCCTATGGCTTTAAGATGAGGTGTGTACTTCTCACTTGGAGGAGGGGTTGGCAAAACCACTTGAATTTTAATTTGAATTGAGGCATCTTGGCAGAGGTTGTAAAATGTCCACATGGTTCAAGGAAAATGATGCCTTGCCTGTACCTGGTGTCCCTTTCAGAGGTTAAAGGCCTTTCCATTATTTTGTGGCACTAAAGATCCTGAGCTGCTGCCTGCCTTTCTCCAGTTCCGTAAAAGCATCTTAATTAAGGCCAATTTCAGAAGGCACCAAATGGTCTTCAGTTTTGTTTCCACAGCTATTTCACACGGATCAAGACCAGCTTACCTGCTCTTGCAATTTGGTCTCCGTCTCATTTGTACAACAATTTGGGTTTTGTAGGTTTTCTCAGAGAAAGAATGCTGTGGTCATTTGTGTATGGGAGTGCAGTGGTAGGTTTTGGAGGGTGAATCATTTCAGGCAATGAAGCTGAACCTGCTCCATATCAACAAAGCAACCATGGAGGGGAGCTCGGTGACCAGCACCCAGTGAGTTACAGCCATGCCAAAGCTGGCAGTGCTGTGGTGCACTTGCAAAGGGCTTTGTATGGGGAGCTGCCAGAGGAGCTTCATGAAAGATAAGGAGGATGCTTTCTCCTCCATGGAAGCCCTCACCACCAACAGCAGTAGCAGCTAAAAGGACGGAGAGGGAGAGAGAGGCCTGCAATCCCAGAAAGGAAAATGTTCATGAATAAGGCTGCACACTGGGAGTTGGATTCAGCAGAGGCTGGGATTCCTGTGATGACTGGAGTGTCTGGTTTATATCAAAGGAAGGGATGACTCAAAAGTAATGAGAAAGGCACTGGACCGGAGCTCAGAAGATGCGAATGAATTTTGTCTCTTGTGTGACCTTGGGTAAGTCACTTCCTTACTCTGTTTCTCCATTTGTACAAGCAGACAGTTGTACTAGATCAAGAAATGCCAGATAGGTTTCATCTCATGGACTTCGATCAAGTGGTTGCTTGGAAAGCTATGTTAGAAAGGGTTCTGAGGTAGATGAGGCTTGTAGGGGAAATATGCAGCTATGGATTAGCACTGTCTGCTATGGGCATAGGTTTGGGGACTAGTGGCAAATGTTTCAAGAATTTGCTATCTCTGGACAAGATGATCTCTACAGTTACTTTTGGTTCTACAATATATTTCGTGACCCTGTGAGATAAACAGACCTGAGTAAAACCTTGTTAAACCAACAGCTGATAACAAATTGGGGTCAAAATAAGTCAATTATCACATTTATGATGGATCAATTTTATTAAAAAATTAGAAATGTTGAGTGGCCAACTTGCAACCAAATTGTCGCTTGGATTGTTTAATAAATTAGTATTTTGTTGAATTTTTTAAAAATATAACTTTCTGTAAGGAACAAGCTTCCCTTTGTTTCTGCTGGGTGCCAGAAGTGTGACTAAAATTCCCAGATGGGGATCTTCCTGGTTCAGCCTTCTCTCTGTAGCTTCTGTCTGCAATAATTTAAAGAAGGGTTCTTGAAGTCAGGACTATATGAAAGTGACAAAGGGAAGTTGTTAGGGGAGATATTGACATCCTGTCAATTTTTTAAAAGTTTATAATTTCCTACAGAGGATTTTGAGGTTGAATGTTTTTCCTTTCAGGTGTAGATAACTGGATTGATCTAATCCCTGGTTCATAACACATTCTCACCACTGGTGAAATGCAGGAGCATTTTAATATGTTTATTTATTTGTAAAAATGTAATAAGCACTATTTTTAAAGGGAACACACTATGCAAAATTAAAGTTAGGACATTGACAACTTATTATAGCTGGCGACACAGCACTTCCCCGTGTTCCTGACTCCCTATCACTTCCCCTTCCACAGGGAACCACTTTCCTGAATCTCATGTTCCTAGTTCCCTTAATAGTTCCTTTCTTCTTTTCAAAATTGTGGTAAAATGCACAAGACATGAAATTTAAGTGTGCAGTTCAGTACTAAGTATATTCACACTGCTGTGACTAGTCTCCAATAACTCTTTTCATCTTGTGAAACTGAAACTCTACACGCATTTATAACTCCCTGTTTTTCCCTCCTTCCAAGATGCTGGCAACCACCATTTTACTTTCTATTTCTGAGTTTGACTACTCTAAATACCTCCTACAAGTGGAATCATATAGTATTTGTCTTTTTGCGCCTGGCTTATTTCACTTAACATAATGTGTTCAATCCGTGTTGTAGCATGTGTCAGAATCTCCTTCTTTTTTAGTATTATTAAATAGTATTAAATTATTAAATACTATTAAATTAATAATATTAAATATGTTATTTAATATATATTTAACATAATTTAATATTCCATTGTATGAGTATACCGCATTTTATTTATCCATTCATCCATCTATGAACACTTGGGTTGCTTTTGCAACCCAATAGCCAAAAGGTTGCAATAGACTTTTGGTGATTGTGAATAAACGCTGCTATGAAATGTGTGTACAGATGTCTCTCTTCCCCTAGAGTTCCTTTTCACACAGTTTTTAATTTTATCTTTATATAATCCTAAAGTATACGTACACATTTCTTAAAATTTTGACTTATTTGCTTATTATTATTATTATTTTAAGAGACAGAATCTCCTATCGCCCAGGCTGGAGTACAATGGCACAATCTCAACTCACTGTAACCTCAAACACTTGGATTCAAGAGATCCTTCCACCTCAGCCTCCCAAGTAGCTGGGACTACAAGCCTGCACCACCACACCTGGCTAATTTTTCTAGTTTTTGTAGAGACAGGGTTTTGCTATGTTGCCCAGGCTGGTCTTCAACTGCTGGCCTCAAGCAACCCTCCTGCCTTGGCCTCCCAAAGTGCTGGGATTACAGGTGTGAGCCACTATGCCCAGCCCATACACATATTTTCCTTTCAGTTGTTTTTCAAGTTATAAAAAGTATGCTGTATGCATCCTTATAGGTGTTGTTTTTTTTTTTTTTTGCTGAATATTACATTGTTAAGATTCATCCTTGTTGTTTATAGCTGGCGTTCATTCTTTTTGACTGCTTGTGACACCACCAGAAGACAGAGATCTTGAGATCTTTTAAGAACTGCTGCTGGGAATGTACATTGGTCTGACCACTTTGGAAAACAGTTTGGCTCCATCTCATAAGGTTGAGCGTTCACACTCCTCACAGCCCAGGAATTCTACTCTACATTCAAGAGAAATTCTTGCCTATATAAAACAGGGGACATGTATAAGGAATGTTCCTAACAGCTCCATTCAAAATAGCAAAAACCTATTGCCCGTCAATTGGAGAGTGGGTGACTAAATTGTGTTTTTTGTTCCTTTTGATTTCCTGTAGTCTTATCATGCAAGTGGCTTTCCTTGTCTCATTCCCGATTTTAGGGGAAGGCATTCAGTCTTTCATCATTAAGGATGATGTTATCTGTAGGGTTTTCATAGTTGTTTTTTTTTGAAAATCAGGTTGAGAAAATTTCATTCTAGTCCTAATTTGTTGAATGTTTTTATCATGAAAAGATTTGAGTATTTTTATCATGAAAACATTTAATCAAATGCTTTTCCTGCATTTGTTGAGATGACCATGTGGTGTTTGTCTTTTATTTTTATTTATTTATTTATTTTTTGAGACAGAGTCTTGCTCTGTCACCCAGGCTGGAGTGCAGTGGCACAATCTCGGCTCACTGCAACCTCTGCCTCCCAGGTTCAAACAATTCTCTTGCCTCAGCCTCCCAAGTAGCTGGGATTACAGGTGTGTGCCACCACACCTGGCTAATTTTTGTATTTTTAGTAGAGACAGGGTTTCACTATGTTGGCCAGGCTGATCTCCAACTCCTGATCTCAGGTGATCTGCCCACCTAGGCCTCCCAAAGTGCTGGGATTACAGGCATGAGTTACCACGCCCAACCCTTTTATTTTATTAATATAGTGTATCACAGTAATTTATTTTTGCATGTTAAACAAACTTTACATTTCTGGGATAAATCCTGTATAACCCTTTTAATATGTTGCTGAATTTGTTTTGCCAGGATTTTGTTGCAGATGTTTGTGTCTATATTTAGGGAAGATACTGGTCTGTGGTTTTCTTTCCTTGTGATGTTTAGTCTAGTTTTGTTATCAGGGTAGAGGTCTCATAGAATGAGTTGGGAAGTGTACTCTCTTTTGTTTTTTGGAACAGTTTGTGAAGAATTGGTATTACTTCTTTAAATATTTGGTAGAATTCAGCAGTGAAGCTATCTGGGCCTGGGCTTTTGTTTGAGGGGAGTTTTGTTTTTTTTTTTTTTTTTTTTTTATTATTCAATCTCTTTCCTTGTTACAGGTCTACTCACAGTTTTTATTTATTCTCAAGTCTGTAATAATGACCCTTCCTTTCATTTCTGGTTTTAGTAATTTGAGTCTTCCCTCTTTTTTTCTTGGTTAGTATAGCTAAAGGTTTGTCAAAGAACTTTGTTGATCTTGTTGAAGAGACAACTTTTGATTTCATTGATCTTTCTCTATTGTTTTTATATTTTCTGTTTTATTACTTTTTTCTCTAATCTTTATTATTTCAATGCCTTCTTTTATAGATGAAAACACTCTGGCTCTAAGAGGTAAAGAGAGTTGTTCTAGGAAATTAACTAATAAAACATTTGATCTTTCCCTTTAAAAGTAAGTCTTAAGCTTTGGAGTATAAAATTGCAATAAATTGGTACAGCCCAAAACAAAAGTAAAGGGAACAAGGGGCTCCAGTGAGCCAATGCCCTGGGTCCCTGGAGGTATAGATTTAAACCTGTAGGAAATAGCCATCATATAGATTAGTCTTTTCAAATGCTTCTGTCACTGGACTGAGTCCAAAGGACACCCTCTCCTGAAACATTATAAAGTTTACTGGGGCACTAGATCAAGAAATGCCAAATAGGTTTCATCTCATGGGCTTGGATCAAGTGGTGGCTTGGAAAGCTATGTTAGAAAAGCTTCTGAGGTAGATGAGGCTTGTAGAGGAAATATGCTGCTATCGATTAGCAATGTCTGTCATGGGCATAGGTTTGGGGACTAGTGGCAAATGTTCCAAGAATTTGCTATCTCTTGACAAGATGTTAAACCTGTTGGTTTAACAAGGTTTTGCTCAGGTCTTTTTATCTCACAGAGTCACAAAATATATTTTAGAACTGAAAGTAACTGTGGAGAGCGTTTACCATGTGCCTGATCATGTACTAGTGTACTAATTGCATGTACTATTTCATTTATTTATTTATTAATATTTGAGTTAGGGTCTCTCTCTGCTGCTTAGGCTGAAGTGCAGTGGCATGATTATGGCTCACTGCAGCCTTGACTGCCTGGGCTCAAGTAGTCTCACCTTAGCTCCTAAGCAGCTGGAACTACAGGCATAAGCCACCAAGCCAGCTAATTTTTTAAGAAACATTTTTGTAGAGATGAGGTCTGGCTATGTTGCCCAGGCTAGTCTGGAACTCCTGGCTTCAAGTGATCTTCCTGCCTCAACCTTATTATTTCATTTACTCCTCACCATCACCCTATAAGAGTGACTGGGGGTAGGTGCTCCACACAGTAGCAATGTAGCAACCTCCACTCATAGGTGACAATGAGACTCAGTGTAGTCAAGCAACTTCTTGAAGGCCACACAGCTGGAGAGTGGCTGAGCCAGGATGAAGACCTAGGACTCTAAAGCTGTTGCTCCAGTAAATGAGAAAAGTCTCTGAGGGTTCAGGAGAGCTTCCTCCCAATAAATCTTTCTCCAAAGGTTCTAAAAACAATGACAGATCCATCTTTCATAAAGAAAACAAAACTAGCAGCCCCTTCATTTTAGGGAGGGGTGGGGTAAAGGTTAGCTAAGCTCCAGGGCATCCCATTTTAATCCTACATATTTATAAGGCAACCTGCGGCACAGCACCCCAAACCTAAAGAATCCTGCACAGCTGTCACTGTGGGGCATGGCGTGTCCATGGATGTAAAGGTTTTCCAATGTGTGCATACGGGCCAGTGGCATCACCCTCAGTCACAGGTTAAAGGGCAACTAGGTCTGGTCTGCTAGGCACCATCGTGAGAATCTGCTGAGCTTTCCAACTAGTTTATCTGTTGTTTGCAGTCAAAGATGCCCTGAAGAGAAGGGGATGTGGGTGGGAAAAGTTCTGATTTGAGGTCCTCTGATCCGGGTATGATCTCCTTCCCCAGTCTCAGGAATCAGGGGACTCCATCTCTAAACACAAGCTCAAGCCATGCCCCCCAGCCCCCTCTTCCAACTAGGTGCCACCCTCTGCCTGTCTTCCATAGACAGCCTCCAGCTGCCAGCAGTCCCTTAGGATCTGTGGCCTTAGCCTAGCTTAATTTTTTCCTCTCCAAAGAGCCATCTGTAGGGCCAGAGGCCAGCAAAGCCTAACTCATTACTGGACACGAGCTCCTTTGCCTGACTTTCAGTGATTCCTGCCTTACCCTGGGGTTTCATGTTTCTTGTCTCAACAATGTCAATTCTCGTTCCTCCACAAGTTGAATTGCTCACTCCAGCTAATTGAAGCATGCGCTTCTTGACACAGATAGCTCTAGGCACATGGTTGGTGGAAAAAAAAAAAAGAAGAGCATTACGTCAATTTAATTGATCAACAAAAGTGATGGCTCCATTGCAAAGTAAAGTGATACTGCCTGGTCCTCTGAGTTCAAGAGTCTTCTAGACAAGGGGCTCTGAGCTGAAACATGAGCATGCACACACATGCATCTCTCTCGTTCTGATGAGATAATTTGGATACTTGGTTGTTATCCTTGAGCATTTTCCTGCCTCATTAACACACATGTAGCCAGCAGAGTAGTAATCATAGCTAATAACGGCTAAAGCTGAGGACTTTCCTGAGCCAGGCAGTGTGCTTTAAAATTTTCACATAGACTCTCGTTGAATAATTTATATTTTTCAGATCAAGAAACTGAGGCTTACTATCACCTTTGGGAAGAAAGAAAGAAAGAAAGAAAGAAAGAAAGAAAGAAAGAAAGAACGAACAAACGAACGAACGAACTGAGGCCTAAAGCTGTCAAGTATTTCACAGCCAGCAAGTGGCTAAGTCAGAATTGGAACCCAGGCAGTCTATCCCTGGGATCCTGTGCCCTTACCCATTATCCAGTGTTTGCTACACAGAACTAATGGGTACATATTTTCAACTATAGTTTAAATAGGTGACATATTTTTCACTATATTTTAAGTGGGTGATTTTCAGTTTGGGGGTATTCTACTTACACAATCTATTGAGCTGGATATTAACTGAGAACAAATAGAAACTAATGAACTCTGAAAAACATAAAACATGAGCAAGATGACGTCACTGCAAAAGACAAATCAGCACATAGCCTTCTTGTGAATGTATTTTGCTGACAGTCCACAAGCTAATAATCAGCCTGAACTCAGTAGTGCTCTGTTCCCTTGGGAGACAGACAGACAGACAGACACACACACACACACACACACACACACACACACACACCCCAAGTTGGTGGCTATGCCACCTACAAGAACTCAGTAACTATCCTGGATTAATAGCTGACAAGGCACCTTATAAGGAACAGGGATCAATTGGAAAATCAAACACCCGGATTCAGAGACCAAGAATGAAATAATGCAGTTAACAATGGCTGAAATATCCAGAAGCAGAGAAAATGCAAAGACAGCAAACTTGTATCAGGTGGTACAAAAAGACAAAAGGGGAGCCACTGGGCGAAGTAAGCTTGCTTCAGGCAGGTGTCCCATTGGGTTAGTGACTTGAGCAGGGCCAGAGAATCAGGCTGGGACTAGGGTCTAGGTCTCCTGTCTCTTGCGTCCTTGCCAGTATAGCATAAGCCAAGAAGCAAAATGGAAATGAGGAAAATACATTCAGCACAGATGACAGGTTTGGGCATCTTAATACAAATAAGGCATTGAGGAATAGCTGATTTGGAAGAGGGGAGTTGCCATGGTTTCCATGCCCACTGGACTCTCCATAGAGCAAACAGTGAGGAATCAGATGTACTCCGGCTTGCTCTTCTGCCCTAGAATGGGGTTAAGAGCACAGATGCTGGAGCTAGACTGCCTAGATTCAAATGCTGGCTCTTTTTACTGCTGGCGGTGTGAACTGGGGCTATTCCCCAACCTCTCTGTGCCTCAGTTTCTCCATTTATAAAGTGGGAATGAGGCCGGGCGCGGTGGCTCAAGCCTGTAATCCCAGCACTTTGGGAGGCCGAGACGGGCGCATCACGAGGTCACAAGATCAAGACCATCCTGGCTAACATGGTGAAACCCCGTCTCTACTAAAAAATACAAAAAACTAGCCGGGCGAGGTGGTGGGCGCCTGTAGTCCCAGCTACTCCGGAGGCTGAGGCAGGAGAATGGCGTGAACCCGGGAGGCGGAGCTTGCAGTGAGCTGAGATCCGGCCACTGCACTCCAGCCTGGGCGACAGAGCGAGACTCCGTCTCAAAAAAAATAAAATAAAATAAAAATAAAAAATAAAGTGGGAATGATAACAGTATCTATTTGGGGGCATCACTGGAAGTATTAAATGAATTAACACATGTTAAGAGCTTAGGACAGTGTATGGCAGCGCATTGAGTAAGCCCTTTCTAAGGCTTAGCTATCACTACAATCATCTCTGCTCCTTCCTGAATCTAAACTTTGTTGCTTCTTGCTGTTTTTCCTCTGGCTTTTAAAATCAAAACCTTTTTACTCAAAACCTTCTCAGTCATTCCTTCATTAGCATGAAATTTCTACCTGATTTATTGCAGGATAAAGTCAAGCTCTTGGCCTGAGGATAAGATGTCTCATGATCTGAGCAAGCCCAGCTGTCCTGCCTTACCTGCTTGCATTCTGTGTTGTCATTTGGCTTCTGTGCCTGCCTGGACTGTCACCTTTATCCCCACTCTCCACCGGCCTGTCTCCTGGCCTATTGTTCTTCCCACATTCCTCAGTTCAGACGTCACATTCCCAAGGAGCCATTTTATCCCCTTCCACCCCTGACCCTGAACACCCAGGCTGCATTAGATGTGCCCTGGGTTAGATACATATTCCTATAGCACCCCAGTTTTCTTTCTGTCCTGTCACTGATTACACTGCCTTTAATTGTCTATCTGCCTATGACTCCACAAAATAATTGGCATCTTGGGACACAAACTGTGGCTTTTATTTTGATCCTTGTGCCCTCCCAGATATACCTTCTCCTGTCCTCCATCCTGCCCTCTGTCCTGGAGGTTGACTTGTAAGGACTGCTTCTATAGGGTTCCTAGGCCCTCTGGCTTCTGATTGGTTTAGGCCAATGAGAGAAAGCCCCAGTGGGAGACTGGAGGGAGGGGAGGGCAGTCAGGGCATTTGTTCCTGAGGCTCCCTCCCTAGGGGATGGCTGTAGGCTAGCAGCATCCCTCATGGAAGTTCACAGGAGCATTCCTCAGACTATCTGGGGTGAAGAGCTGGTTTGTTTTATATTATCTCCAATGAAGTGCACCATAGTGCTTTTACAAAATACAGTGAAACATGAATTATTAAAATATTAATTATTAGAAAAATTAAAAAGCAATAACTTGCAAGATATAAGATAGATTTCTATTCCTACATTTAAAGTCATAAAGTCATATCAAAAATAGAAAATCAGGAAAAAAAGAATTACAAAAACCTACATATATTGCTCATTGAAAGTCTGCATATAGGTGATTAACATAGAGAATTGTTGCTACATGGCTAAGTTCTTACAGGTTTATAATCATATCTAAGTAAAAAATGATGACAATATAGTAATTGCCTACATTAAATGCCCACAATACTCTCAAAGAACAATACATATATCAATATTTTAAGTTTTCGATGTGACAAATTGCTTTTTAATTTACCTAATCTAGGTTGGATTGACAACATTGATACCCACATAGTAAGATGTATATACGAATGGTTTCAACATTGAAAAATAATCACACTTATAGTAGAAAAATCAGTTTTAAAAAGTATGTTTTTATTTTTGTATCTCTATAAAAGTGAGGTGGGCCGGGCGCAGTGGCTCATGCCTATAATCCCTGCCCTTTGGGAGGCCGAGGTGGGTGGATCACCTGAGGTCGTGAGTTCGAGACCAGCCTGACCAACATGGTGAAACCCCGTCTCTACTAAAAAATGCAAAATAGCCGGGCATAATGGCGGGTGCCTGTAATCCCAGCTACTCGGGAGGCTGAGGCAGGAGAATCACTTGAAGCTGGGAGGTGGAGGTTGCAGTGAGCCAAGATTGTACCATTGCACTCCAACCTGGGCGACAGAGCAAGGCTCCATCTCAAAAAACAAACAAACAAACAAACAAGCAAACAAAAACAGGCAAATGATGCTATGTTTTCAAAATTTATCTACGATCATTTATGAGAAGACAGCATGATCAATTTATTCTATCAAGTGATACTTCTGGATCCATTCATTTCCTATTTGTGAATCTCCTTTTGATGAAAAATAAATTGAGAATGTTCTATCAGATTTGTAAGATGTTTGGTGTTAACTTTTAACAGATGTGCAATATCAGAATTATCACCAACTTCGCTGATAACTGTTAAGAAATGAAATGTGCTACCCCAATTTGTAAAAATTCTGTTCTTCTAAGCTTGTATTTCTTCCTTGCATGAAAGTATTGACATCATTAAAATACTCAAGATCTCAAACAAGAAAACAGATCTGGCTGTCTAATTTACAGCCTAAAAAAGTGTGACCACACTGGTCTTCTATCCTGCAGAAGCACAGATTCACTCTATCCTTCAAATCTTTTTGACAGAACTTTTCCCTGAAGTAACCATCATATGTCAGCATATAATTACAATTGTTTGTAATCAGCATTCCATATTATTACAGAGTAAAGAAAACAATCTCAAACTGAACACATTAGCAAGTCTTTATAGAATTAACACTTTTTACTATGTCACCTAGCACACCGAAAGTTTAGCTGACATTCATTCATTCATTCATTCATTTGTTGTTATGGGAGGTGGGACAGGGAACCCAACTTTTCAAGAAGGAAAGCAGTGTATTTACTTGCATTCTGGTGCAAGGTTTTTTTTTTTTTTTTTTTTTTTTTTTTTTTTTTTTTTGCTCTGTTGCCCAGGATCTCACTGTGTTGTCCACTGCAGCCTCGACCTCCTGGGCTCAGGTGATCCTCTCACCTCAGCCTCCTTACTAGCTGGGACCACAGCTACAAGCCACCATGCCTGGCTCATTTTGTAGCAACAGGGTCTCGCCATGTTGCCCAGGCTGGTCTTCGAACTCCTGGGCTCAAGCGATTTGCCTGCCTCAGCCTCCCAGCCTCCCAAAGTGTTGGGATTACAGGCGTGAGCCACTGCATCCAGCCCTGGTGCAAGCTTCTCAATCTGAATAAGTGTCCCAGAATGTTTCCCTGTCATTTAAGCTGCTTTACCTGGACACATTCCTACACAAAACCTAAACTTCAAACTACATTTTCTGACACTAGTCACACACTTTGATGTTATGGCAATGTTGAACTGTTATGAAAATTTCTAAACATCTTTCAATTGCCATACATATCTTATCATAGACTGACAACAGTGTGAAGAGACCTGCAAGACCTGCACAGGTGTGCAAATCACACTCTGAGTAACATTGCTGTCCCTCATTCTCTTATTCCAGCTTTCAGTAATCACTCCTTCCCCTCAAGTCTTCAAGCCTAGGGATGATAAGAGCTTGGTTGCTACTAGCTCTCACTTACTGCACTATTCCCCCAACGGCTTTGCCTTTATAAATTGTTATTTTGTTCATAAATCTCCTCCATGATTTATCCTAATCTGCCTTCTGAATTTATCTTGGGAAATGTTTTCTGATATAGCCTCCTAACATAGTATCCTGTCTGGCACAGACAAGATGAATAATCCATGTTTACTGAATAAACGACCTGACATTATTTTGGAGAAATAAGATAACATTTTTCAGGAGGTAAAGATGAGGAGAGGACCCAAGGCATTATATGAACCCGTGCTTCTTCCTTACATGCTCATTATCCCCTCCGGATTTGGAGTCCTAGGCCAGAGCAACCAATAGCTCACGTAACACCTTTATGCAGATTAGAAAAAGGCCTGGGCTATGGAAGGACACAGCCCCCAAAACACATGGCTTGGAAAATACAGTGTGGGCTGGCTCTCAGCCCCCCAAACCAGGTACTCTCTGCTTGAATAACACACACAATCTTACGCAGCTAGTCTGCCCTACGCTGAGCAAACTGGCAAGTCATTCAACCTTAGAAAGGTGACCAATTAAGTATAACTCTATGAATAAGCTCATTACAGCTCAGATTTTGTGGGAATGTGATATTTTTGTCTGCAGGGTGATCTTTTTGACACTTTTCCTCCTTAGCTTCCGGAATGTGAGAAGAGAGTCCTTGCTGGCATCATTCGAATAGGTAGTATTGTTATCCAATGGGGCCACAGGATTTCTGGGGGCAAATGCTTTTTGCAGTTCTTCTAGATATAATTGTGCTGCCTTGAAGAAGACCTTTAAGACCCTGAACTCTGTGGTTTGTGACTAAGAGTAGCCCAGGAGAGTGTGCCAGGGGTGGCAGGTATTAAGACCTAGCTCTTCCTGGCTAGAGCTGGCATCACTTGCATAGAGGGTGCACTGATCCCTGGGATGAGTTGGGGAGTGGGGATGGGAGAGTTCAAGGGAGTAGGGTGGGGAAACTAAACAACTTGTCAGTGACTCGTGATTCAGAGCTTCCTGTTGTAGAGAAGTGATTTTGTTTGACATGGATTCCCAGAATGCCTGACACACCCACATGTAAGCGAGCCCCGACCCATCCCAGAGCCCATGGTGAGTGAGTGAACTGAAGATTCGTGACAGCTTCTGCCCTCAGCACCATTCTCTGCTCCCATCTGAACAGGCTTTTCCCCAACAGAAGCATCACAAGAGCTTATGAGGATGGGAAACGTTCCAGAGACTTGCATTAAATTGACCCTATAATTCTCAGGCCTGAGAGGGGAAGCTACCTCTTTTCTAGAAGCTTGACACACCTTAACTTCTCTCATTTCTTGTTTTTATTTATTTTTATTTTAGATGGGGTTTTACTCCTGTTCCCCAGGCTGGAGTGCAATGGCGCGATCTTGGCTCACTGCAATCTCTGCCTCCCTGGTTCAAGCAATTCCCCTGCCTCAGACTCCCAAGTAACTGGGATTTCAGGCATTCGCCACCATGCTTAGCTAATTTTGTGTTTTTAGTACAGACGGGGTTTCACCATGTTGGTCAGGCTGGTCTCGAACTCCTGACCTCAAGTGATCCACCTACCTCAGCCTCCCAAAGTGCTGGGATTACAGGCATGAGCCACAGTGCCTGGCCAACTTTTTTCATTTCTTAATCTCCCAAACACATCGGTCAACTGCAGGTTTGATAGTAATGACAGGGATTTCTACTTTGTAACCAAACCAAAAGTGGTAAGATGGGGAGGATGTGGGAAAGGCGAATCAGAGAGCCTGGGGAAAGGTATTACTCTCCCTTCCAGAACTGGAGTCAACACAGAGACATCTTTTCATGTGGTCACTGGGTCATCACTAAAAGTAACGCTCACTGCATTTTGGAAACTGAAGAAATCTCAGAGACCATTACCCCTTTGTTTTAAAGACTAGGACACTGGAGCGTAATTAAATGTATTATGGCTGAAGATTACCCAGGAAATGATGAAATCAGGGTTAGAACCCAGGTCTGTGGCTGCTACTCCAATGTGTCTTCTACCATGCTATGCGGCCTCTCAAAGTAATTATATTTTCTACTCATTCGTTCATTCACCAAATATTTGTTGGGCACTGTTATATGCCTGGCACTGTGAGGTGTGCTAGCTAGATCAGTAGCAGTGAAAAAGAGCAACATTGTCCTCATGGGGCTTAAGGGTAATGAGAAGACACGTTAAACAAATTGTACAAATAAACGATTACAAATGTGATGAATGCCAAGAAGAATTAGAGGGTGCTATTAGAGCTTATAAAAACATGCCTTACCTAGCCCAAGTGGCAGTGGTGGTGGTGAGATCCAGGAAGGCTTCTCGGAGGAAATGACATTTAAGCTGAGACTTGAAGGATGAGTAGAAGATAGTGAGGTGAAGGGTCTGGGAGATGGAAAGTGAAATTGAGGCAGAGGGAACTATTATGGCAAAAACTGCCATTACTTTTACACCAGCCTAATACAAAGGCAGGAAAGAGACAAAGCTTTGAAATAACTGAAAATAAACCTGTGGCCTAGTGTATAAATGGTCCAGGGGGATGCGATGGGTTGGGAAGCAGAGTCCGACCATTCAGAGCCTGGCAAGCTGTGGTCAGGATTCTGGACTTTATCCTGAGAGTGGAGGGAAACCACTGGAGGGTTTTTAAATATGGAAGTGTTATGACCAGATTTTTCTTTCTTTCTTTCTTTTTTTTTAAGATTGAATTTTGCTCTTGTTGCCCAGGCTGCAGTGCAATGGCGCGATTTCGGCTTACTGCAACCTCTGCCTCCCAGGTTCAAGTGATTCTCCCACCTCAGCCTCCCAAGTAGCTGGGATTACATGCATGTGGCGCCACGCCTGGCTAATTTCGTATTTTTAGTAGGGATGGGGTTTTGCCATATTGACCAGACTGGTCTCGAACTCCTGACCTCAGGTGATCCACTTGCCTTGGCCTCCCAAAGTGCTAGGATTACAGGCATGAGCCACTGCGCCTGGCCGACCAGATTTTTAAAAGATCACTGAGAAGATTGCACTAGTGGGGAGCAAAAGGGAATGCAGGCAGTGACTTAGGAGGCTCCTCCGACATCTCAGGTAAGAGAGGATGGTGGCTTGGACCAGAGCAGGGCTAGTGGAGATGGGGAGAAATGAAGACATCCACAAGCATTTAGAAGGAAC
This sequence comes from Mandrillus leucophaeus, assembly GCF_000951045.1. Classification (NCBI taxonomy): domain Eukaryota; kingdom Metazoa; phylum Chordata; class Mammalia; order Primates; family Cercopithecidae; genus Mandrillus; species Mandrillus leucophaeus. Next base: position 112,413 of record NW_012102488.1, read on the forward strand.
TTGGTACTCAGTGCATGTGAGAAATGGGCAAGAGAAGAGGGACCAAGAGTAACTGTCAGTGTTGGCATGAGACGAGGGAAATGGGAGTGCATTCCTGGAGCTAGGGAATGCTCCAGGAGGAGCGGGACTCAAAAAGAGACCAAGAATTGGACATGTTAAGATTGAGGGACCTGGGAGACAAAGGGGAGAAGATCAGAGAAGGCAGTTGGATGTGCAAGACTTACAGTGCAGAAAGGAGATCTGCTTTATAAGTAGAAATGTAGGAGTCAGGTCGGCCAGGCACGGTGGCTCACACCTGTAATACCAACACTTCGGGAGGCCAAGGTGGGTGGATCACCCAAGGTCAGGAGTTTGAGACCAGACTGGCCAACATGGCAAAACCCTATCTCTACTAAAAATACAAAAATTAGCCAGGTGTGGTGGCGGGTGCCTGTGGTCCCAGCTACTCGGGAGGCTGAGGCAGGAGAACCACTTGAACCCGGGGAGGTGGAGGTTGCAGTGAGCCAAGATCGTGCCACTTCAGTTCAGCCTGGGCAAAAGAGTGAAACTCCATCTCAAAAAAAAAAAAAAAATTTAGGAGTCAGGTCACAGAGATGTTAACCAAAGCCATGGGAATGGAGGAATCCATTTAGGGAGAGAGGCTAGGCCCAGAAGAAAAGAGATAAATCAAGAAAATAAGCATATTTATTTCAGGGAGCAAAATAATGTACACCTAAAAGCATATGACGTCTTTTCAGATCTGTGCTGGTTATTATGCTATTGTTTCTCAGTTTTTAACCCAGCCTTCTATTCTTGGCTTGGGTTGGCATTTCTTTTTTGCTTACAGGGAAGTAAGGGGTGCTTGAAGGAGACTGAAAGGCTGGAGAAAGGAGAAGGATTTTTTCTTTTCCTGTTTTTGCCCCTGTTCCCATCAGCATCACCCTAGCAGCAAGCCTTCATTTTGTTGGTGGCAGTTGATTCCAGGAGCTCGAGCAACTCCCTTTGCAGTATTTGCACAAATGTTATATGCCTCCTTAGCAGAAACAGCCTTGCTGCCCCCACATACCTATATCTTCACCACCAGGCCTTCCTAAAGATCATTTTCCCTGAGCCTGGTGTCCTTTTCCAGGAGTATAGAAAAAACCTGGCCAAATGCCTGCATCCTAGCTACAAGGGAGTGTGGAGATGTGAGTTCTGACTCCTGCACTGAGGAGGTGGGACTCCTCATATGGGAACTGAGAACTGCAAAAAACTCTTGGCACAAGCACTCCATTCAAACCCCTGCACCAAGGACTTGATCAAACTTTAACATGGCTTCTGGCAGTCTAAGCCGGTGTCCCTGGGACAATCTAGCCCCATTTTGGATTTTTATCTGGAAAAGCTCAGAGCTGTCAAAAAAATTTACTATTTGCTCTAGCCAACACCTGAGATAGGCCCCTACCTTTCTTAGTAGAGCATTTACTAAAAATGGCCTACAATTGTGAATGCTTTCTCTTTCTCTTTGAGGCATAGATGTATTATATCTCCTACAACTCAGGAGTGTTTCTCTGAAGGATCCAAAAGCCATTCCTTTGAAATGTAATAAGCAAGAAGGACTGGACCTCTGTCTCCCAGTCTCTGTGGGAGGTTAGAATCCTAACTTTGATAATTGGCAGCTAGCAGGCACAGCTGGCCTACTCTCACTCACACTGACCAACCCTTTGTCATTTCTCACTTTAGTCCTTGTTCACATCCCCCTCTTACGCTCTCATTCTTTCTTTAAAGTACACATGCACCTCTGCACAAACTGGAATGGAGCTCTACTCTTTCCCCTTCTGTCAGTAGTTACTCAGTAAAACTTGTTTTTACCACTTTAATGAGTGGCTTTGTTTAACTTTGTCAGAACATTCCCCAAAATAAAGAGATGATTTAAAGCCTGATTGACAGCCACGAATATGGCAAATATCAATAACAGGGGTTTAACTGTTCTTTAGGTTTTTTTTTTTTTTTTTCACTTGCTTATCTCTTTCCAGGAAGGGCACAAGAAGTCCTGCTAAAAGACATAATCCAATAAGAGTAATAAAATAGGCTAAAAAGGAAAAATAAAAACAGTACTGAGAGAAAGGGAGTGTGCTGGTTAGAGCACAAGCTAAGCTGATAAAACAAAGAGACGCCAAAATGTAGTGTTTAAATTAGAAAGGAGTTAATTTCTCTCTTACATAACAGTCAGGAAATACATTCAAGACCTGGAAAGGTGACTGCTTCACCAACATGTGGTTTCCATCACTGAGTCCAGGTTGGCTCTCTGGTCTCAGCTATTCACCAAAAGGAAGCAGGAAGTGGTTGGGGGTGTAGGAGAGTGTATGTCCCAGCCTTTTAAAGAGAAGACTTGGAAGCGGTGTGCCTCCTTTCCAGGCACACTTTATTGTCTGTATCTTAGCTATTTGGTCATACTTATGGGCTGGGAAGCTAGAAAAGGTAGTTTCTGATTAGGTAGCTCCATGTCCACTGAAAACTCTTACTACGGAAGGGTACAATGGTTGGGGTTAGGGAGAATAACTGAGAGACCATGAATATCCAAAACTAAGCGTCAAAGAGATAACGGCCAATATTTGCAAACTTCTATCATGGGGGGTGTGTTTGGCACGCACAGTGCAAATTGGAAATGCCAAAGGGTGAATGCCCCCAGAAGCAGCCCGTCATCAATAACGAATGGGGAGTTGGGGAATAAACACATCAGCTTTCTCCTCCAAGATTGGGATAACTGACAGCCTATAACAGCCCCAGAGTTCCTTGGAGGGACTGAGCTCCAGTAGCCGACATGGTAAATTGTTTTGCTTCCCTGTCTCATATTCCCAATCCTCTATGAGTGTTTCCTGGGGTCCCCTCCAAAATTAATTATTTGCACTAGAATGTGTACCTCAGCATTTATTTTTAGGAGAGCCCAAACTAAGGATAGCTCTGGGCTTCCTGGAAATCTAGAGAGAAACTAAATAACATAACTGCTATATTTAGAAAGTAGAAAATAAATCAGTTCTTCAATTAAGACAAAGTATTTCTGCCTCCCCTGCCCTTTCACTCTCCAGTCCAAAACCAGACGGGCCCGCGGTGTGGCTCACATCCGTAATCCCAGCACTTTGGGAGGCTGAGGTGGGCAGATCACCTGAGGTCAGGAGTTCGAGACCAGCCTGGCCAACATGGTGAAACCCCATCTCTACTAAAAATACAAAAAATAGCCAGGCATGATGGCACATGCCTGTAATCCCAGCTACTCAGGAGGCTGAGGCAGGAGAATCGCTTGAACCCGGGAGGCAGAGGTTGTAGTGAGCCCAGATTGCGCCACTCCAGCCTGGGTGACAGAGCGAGACTCCATCTCAAAAAAAAAAAAAAAAAAAAAAAAAGGCAGGAAAAAAAAGTGCTACTTACCATCTGGTTCTCACATTGATCTTTTGTGGTGTTCATGTTTGTTCTGCCCTTAGGCCTATAAGCTTCTTGACCTTTATTGTCTTTAGAGCTATGTGCAACTGCCTTTCACATTGTTGAAACTAAGCAAGTGTTTGAATGATGAAAATGTGAACCCTGTCTATCCAACACATCTCTTGACACACAAAGAAACCAAGGCTTCGTTATAATATGTTACTGGACACATGTTCTATAGGGAGTGACCAAAGGAGCCAGAATCAGCCCCCAGGTCCCCAACCACTTCTCTGATTTTCTACCACAGTCTTTTTCCAGGTTTTATTTTCATCATCTCTAAGTGGAGCCCAAGGCTTTTAGCAGGAGAAGCATGTTTGTAAATGTTAAAAATATCCCCGTCTTGAGTGAGCCTGGTTATCTTCCCCTTGGTCCATTAGGTCTGAAGGACTGTGCTTGTTACACTTAATTTTTTATATCTTGCAAGATGAGACCTAAGTGTAACAAGGGAGATGACTATAGATTCTAGGTCCAATGACTATTCAAAGTTCTATAGTGCATTAATGATTACGGTAAACTCCAAACACGAAACAAGCCTGAATTTCCATAAATTCCTCCTGCACGTAGCACCACCTTGAAGCCCTGGAGTACAAGCAGGAGGAGGTCTTGATTAACACTGCAGTGGCTCTACAGAGAAGGACCACAGGCTAAATGAAAGACCAACAAATAAGCCAGAGGAGGAAACCCTATGTAAGACCTTGTAACCTAAACCCAAAGCATAAAAAGCCCTCACTCAGCTTGGTCTGGGGAGGAGGAAAAATGTTATTTTCCTAATGGAAAATAAAACATTAAAAGTGTCAGTTAAATTGGCTGTTTGTCACGGGGCCTGAAGTTTAAGTGTTTGTAATTCAACCTTGAGCGGCATATATTTTAGGTGTCTTTTTGTGATAGAAAAAACAACAGCCACATATTTATTGGGCCTTTAAAATTTCTTTGCAAAATTCCTCTCTGATTTACCTCTCTCTATCTTAAATGTCTATAAAACAATTTAAAATCATATATTTATGTTAACTACATAACTAACCCAATACAAATATTTCAAAAAATATAAAGAAGCAGATAGAAAATTGAAATCACCTTGCTGACGAGTTGATGGGTGCAGCACACCAACATGGCACAAGTATACATATGAAACAAACCTGCACGTTATGCACATGTACCCTAGAACTTAAAGTATAATAACAATAATAAATAAATAAAGAAAGAAAGAAAAAGAAAATTGAAATCACCTAAAAAGTCACTACCAAGAAACGACAAATGTTAACATTTTGGTGTATCCTTCCAGATATATACATAATCTCATTTAATGACTGTATTATATTTCCTTCTATGGTTGTACCAAAATGTATGGTACATCCAATTCTAAGACTCTGGGTCCTTTCTTTTACTATTATAACAATAGCTGGGACTGGGCGCGGTGGCTCATGCCTGTAATCCCAACACTTTGGGAGGCTGAGGCGGATGGATCATGAAGTCAGGAGATCAAGACCATCCTGGCAAACACGGTGAAACCTCATCACTACTAAAAATACAAAAATTAGCTGGGTGTGATTGCGCACCCCTATAATCCCAGCTACTCAAGAGGCTGAGGGGGGAGAATGGCTTGAACTCGGGAGGCAGAGATTGCAGTGAGCCAAGATTGTGCCACTGTACTCCAGCCTCACAACAGAGCGAGACCCCATCTCAAAAAAAAAAAAAAAAGAGCTGAAATAAATATTTCAAGCAAATATTTGTGGTTTTATTTCATCCATAAATATCTCTAAAAGATAAGGACTCTTGCTTTTAAAATATGATAGTAATAACAGCCTGGGCATGATCATCACATGAGCATTTTGGGAGGCTGAAGACTGCTTGATCCCAGGTGTGTGAGACCAGCCTGGGCAACATAGTGAGACCTTGTTTCTGCCAAAAAATATTAGCTGGGCATGGAGGCATGTGCCTATAGTTCCAGCTACTTGGGAGGCTGAGGTGGGAGGATCACTTGAGCCCAGGAGGTCGAGGCTGCAGTGAGCCATAATCACACTATGGCACTCCAGCCTGGGTAAGTAAGACTCTATCTCCAAAAAAAAAAAAAAAAAAAGAAGATAGTAATAACCATACTATTGTCACATCTAAAAAATATTAAACAACAATTCCATATTATCATCAAACACTTAATGTTCAAATTTCCCAGTTGCCTCATAACTGTTTACTCTTGCCCTCACTCTGGTAACTAAATCTTGATGTGCATGCTTAATTAGTTCTTTAGGACACATGCTTAGATTTGAAGTCACTGGGTAAAAGGTATATTATACCTAGATCTAGAAAGATCTAGATGTTCTCACTTGTACCTCTTAAACACTTGTATACTTGTTTGTAGCCTTAAACATTCCAAAAGAATGTTTTGTATAAATGTGACTGGAAGGATGAGGAGAAAATCTTTTATTTGAGGCTTTCATATGCTGATGACTGAGGATGTAATGCTCTGAAAGGTTCCTAGCAATTTACCACAGTAGACGCCAGACTGATACCCCAAGCCCCCATCATCAGCATCACTGGAGTCAGGAGGGTTTCCCACTCGGGAGGAGCATCCTTTCTTCTCAGTAGCCCAGGTGATCTTCCTGAAAGTGCTGGTGTCTCTTACTCAACAATCAAGAATCTATCTGTAGAACCATGGATCTTCCTAAGAGGAAGATACATATTCCAATCCAGTGAAGTTCCTATGCCACCCTGCCCACTCAATGCTAATTTATTTGCTATTTTATATTTATCTATAATATTTACATTAAAAATTGTAGTTTATATAGAAGCAGCAGTGTGGTGGAAACAGACAGACCTCGGTTAAAAGTTTGGCTTTATCAGTTATTTATTGCATAATCTAAAGCAAATTACTTCCCTTTTCTGAAACTCAGTTACTTAGGGGCATAATGATAGTTTCCTAGGTTGCTACAAAGAAGTAGTAGTTTAGGACACAGGAGGTGCTCAACAAATATGGGTTGAACAAATAAATATTTTTAAAGAGAATCCTGTAATTTTTTTTTGAGCCAGAAGAAATCTCAGAACATACCCTCTCTATTCTGGAAATGAGAAAACTAAGTCCAGAGAAATTCTGAAATTTCTTTTTTTGTTCATTCATTTAACAAACATTTATTATGAACTGAGTATGTGTCAGGCAAGTATGTGTTGACACTGAAGATGTAATTAGTAACATCTCATCACTGCTCTCAAGGGGTAAGGAAGGATGGACGCGGCTGTATCAAGCTGTATGTGATATTATTATAAAATGATAGAATTCTCTAGTGTTGTGCTAGATAATGGTAGGCAGTAGGTACCAATACGGTAGGCAGCAGTCACACGTGGCTACTTAAATTTAAATTAATTACAATTAAATAAAATCAAAATTCAGTTCCTCAGTGCTTGCTTAGGCAGCACATATACAAAATTCAGTTCCTTAGTCACACTAACCACTTTTTAAGTGCTCAGTAACCACCTGAGGCTAGTGGCTACCATATAGTGGCAGGCATAGAGCCTTTCCATCATTGCAGAAAGTTCTATTGGACAGTGGTGCTTTAGACCTTCTCCCCAGAATAACATTCATGTGCATATATGCCCAAAGCCATACCACTTCAAGGTGTTTACACCTTGGTCTGAAAGCCCTTCATAACACAGGCAAGAGAGAAATGATGAGTGTTGCTAACTAAAACTAAAATCAAAGATAGGAGTTTTGTTATAAGCCAGAGTCCACACTTGTGAAAATTTTAGCTTAGAAAAACTTTCTGGCTGAGTTGGCTACAGTTGAATAATGAGTCACTTGTTCATTTCGGCAGGGATGGGCTCAGTTTCCTGTACCTCCTGGGTAGCGCTGTGGTTGTCTGGGCCTAGTGGCCACATGCTAATGTGTGCTTGCTTTAGACAGGGAGAGGTCCTTACCACTTCCCTGACATTTTGGTGAAACTAGATCACTTCTCTCACAATATACTTGCAGTCTCTCTAAGTAAGGATGTTACAGGGGTTTCAGCTTCAGTAGGCTATATTCACTTAATGATCATTTAGTGGGTGCTTTCTATGTCCCAGGAAGCAGGCTATGTGCTACAGACATGAAGAGGATTAAGACAAGATGTTCATAATCTCGCAGAGGAGACAAACGAGAAACCAGCTAGTCGTAACCAAGGCAGAGTGAAATAAGTGCTGTAACAGGCAAAGTACTGGGAAATTGAGGAAAAGGAGAGACTAAAATTCAATATAGGGGACTAGGGAAGGCTCACTGAAGAAGACGGCATTTGAACATGGCCTTAAAGAATATGTTAGACCAGAGCAGCATGGAACATTTAATTGGGCATTCTTCCACATTTTTTAATCTTTTAGGTCCAGGAGTACATGTGAAGGTGTGTTACATAGGTAAACTCATGTCATAGGGTTTATTCTACAGATTATTTCATGACCCAGGTATTAAACCCAGTACCTAATAGTTATATTTTTTGTTCTTTCTCTTCCCATCCTTCACTCTCAAGTAGACCCCAGTGTCTTTTGTTCCCTTCTTTGTGTCCATGTGTTCTTATCATTTCGCTCCCACTTATAAGTGGGAACATGCGGTATTTGGTTTTCTGTTCCTGCATTAGTTTGCTAAGGATAGTGGCCTCCAGCTCCATTCATGTTCCTGCAAAAGACATGATCTCGTTCTTTGTTTATGGCTGCATGCATTCAAGTTCTTGAAATCTGAAATTCTTCCACTCTACACGCTGTGGCAGCTCTCCTTTTTTCCTCTGACACTGAACCTGCTCTGTCTTCCTGAAGACTTCCAGCCTCCCAACCCATCCTAGTCTCATGGTCCTTTATGCACTTCTAGATGAGACTCCATGCTCAGAATTTTCAAGCAGATTTTTTTTAGCATTTCTTTGTCCTCTGGCTTCTGTTTTTATCTATCTTGCTAATCATCAATCTTGTTTCGCTGAAATTAATGTTATTTATTCAGTATGAGGTCTCTCAATAACTCTCCAGTCTAACTCAACATTTCTTTGTGTCTTCCCCAATTCCCTACCCTAACACAATCCTCTATGGAGAGGGCATTCCTTTCTATGAGTAACTCTTTATCCCATGTTTTCTCTTCTCTTCCAGGACCCAGTAGTATGCTTTTTCTCCTCTCTTGTATCCAGTCTTCACTGCCTGTTAATGGTTCTCCCCTTAGAGGCAGATCCAGGGTTTTCAGGTCCTAAAGCTTATTTAATCTTGGGAGTCTCTTCAAAAAAAAAAAAAAAAGAATACAAAATTACAAATATCAAATTAAGGGGGAAAGTTAATACTTACTTAGAAAGGGCCTGTGCAAGTGCAAGGGGCCCTGAAGCTTATTTCACAGTGAGCCTACCTCTGTCTGTCCTATCATAAAAACCAAACCGAATACAAAAGCTTCCCTTTGCTTTGCTATTGCAAACCATTGTTCCATTTCTCTTTCTAAACACCCTGAAACTTTTCAAGAAAGTAGGCTAGCTACATTCTCTTCACTTTAACATTACTTTGACCTCATGCCCATCATTCTATTGCAATGGTTTTCTCTGAAGCACCACTGACCTCCTAATCCCTAAAGCCTATGTCCTTTTCTTGGTCCTGAATTAACTTGTCCCTTCCATAAAGAAGTCAACACATGAGTCATCCTCTGACTTCTTCAAATGACTCTTTTCCCACTCAAGCACCAACGGTGAGCCTTCCTCAGGGTCCCGTCAACATCCCAGGTTGTCTTCCCTCCCTTGTGACTCAATGATCACACCTATGGCATGGCTTCCATCATCACCCACCTGTGTGGCTGACCCAATTATATGTCCTTTGCTCCAACTTCCCTCATAAACTTCAAACTTAAGATACAAACTCTCTACCTAAGTTCCATCAGCACACCAAATTCAACATCTTTTTCTTGATGTGTCAATGGCATCACTCCCTCCCTGCCACCTGCTCTAGAAATTTCAAAGTGTTACTTTAAACAAATTTCCTTTCTCTCCTTCTATACTCTCATTATCTCTAAGATCTAGCAGTTCTACTCCACACTGATTCCCTAGTGTGGTTCTTTCTACTTCAATTTTTCTCACTCTTGACTCAGACTGATCCAAAGGTTCTTCATTGTTTGCAGCTGGGGAGCCTCAGAGCTGGATATGACTTGCCCCATTGAATTACTGGCAGGCCAGATTTAGAATGCAGGTTTCTTGTTTCTTTTTACTGGCTGCATACTTCTAAGTCTACTATAATCCATTTTATATACAAAGGCCAGATTAATCTTTTTTTTTTTTTTTTTTTTTT
>NW_012102488.1:122933-125006 GCF_000951045.1 Mandrillus leucophaeus
TTTCATGCAAATAATTCATGGAATTAGTTTCTTCCTCCCCCAAAATGTAGTTCAGTAGTTTGAACTTCATATCACATATGATCTGATGTTGTCTTTACTTGTCTGTGTAAGACTATGGGGACTCCCTAGCAACCATTCCATCCCAACAGGTTGGAAATCCAGAGTAATCCCATCTACTTCTCTGTGATTGGTTAGGGGTGGGCATGTGATATATTTCTGGTCAAGGACACACTAAGGGAAGTCTGCTGGGAAGATTCTTGGAAACCTTCCCATGTGTTAGAAGGAAACATAGAAGAAAATGTCCTTTCTGCCTCTGGATATTTTCATGTCTGGATGTGAACTGCAAGAACAGCTACAGTCACCTTGTTCTTAATCCAACAAAAGAGATGGAAAGAATTTGGACTTTTGATGACAGGAAAGCTCAGATCAACCAATCCTGGAGACTGTTCTGTTTTTGGACTTCGTATTATGTGAAGTAATTTATTTCCTTATTGTCCACAGCAGATTAAATCACAGTTTTCTATTATTTGCAGCCAAAAGCATCAGGAAACAATATTTTGTTTTTGATGCTAAACAGTAAGCTTCTTAAAATCAGGGACTGTATCTATGTATCTTTCTAGCCCTCTTACAGCTTGGCATGCAGCAGATAGATGCTCAAAAAGCGACTGTGAAATTAATATTTGTATATATTTCTGAGATACAGCTAGCAAAAATACTTGCAATTTAGAAAGATCTACTTTCTCATAGCAATCTAGAGGTAACAAAATAAAGCTTAGACAGATTAAATAACTTATTTAGAATATTTTGTTTCTCAAAGTCATACCAACTTCTCAAGAGTTTGTTGCTCTTTGTCTCAAATCCTTATCTGGGATTGCCATGCCTGTTAGGGTCCCAAGAAACTGAGGACTGAAGAAAAAATAAAGTGGCAAGCCACTTCTATGCTTAACCCAGCAATAATGCCAATACGGTAGCCTAGTTGTTTCTGGCTCAGAACCCAGGCCTGGAACCCCTTCTCTTCCCAGTTCCAGTGTATAATTTACCTCTAGTGCTGGGGTCATGAATCCCCATAAGTACAAAATTTTAGATGCAGAAGTATTTTCCTGGGAAGATGGATCGTAGCTTTCATTAGATTCTCAAAGGGGTCTGTGAGCATCTTAGTCTTCTTAAAGGCTAGATAGAAGTTGGGGTAGAAGGTGGTAGAAGTTGGGGCATGGCCAGGAAAAGGGAGGGCTGGTTTGAATGATAGGAGACTCAATTTGTAGGCTGTGGGGAGCTACCAAGTTACTCAGATAAACTGGAAGAGAGTATTTGTCTTCGTAAAGGCTAAGGAGGACTATAACATGATACAATATCTCAGAAGTAAATGGAAATAAAAGTTTCAGTAGACTTAATGTGTCCCTGTGTTGTTCTCTATTTTGTCATCTAAGGGGAACAGTAGCCCAGGGACCTCTTGCAGATTAGGAAGAAAGAGACAGTTAGGTGCCAGGGTTAGGTAACTCTAGGTAAGACTGGTGTAAAAGGAAAATGCGGGGCCCCTTTCTGAAAAATTACAAATTTCAAAATGGCGACACCAGAGTATTAAACCAAGCTCGGAGCCCTTCTAAGCTGGGAGCACTGTGCAACTACATAGGTTGGACGCACATGCAGCTGGTCCTGCCTCTGGCACTTATGATTGCACACACTATTCTCTGCCAAATTAGGATGTATTCCTTTGAACTGCTATGCAGTCCTTTATTCATGTTTTGAGCACCTAGAATGTGCCAGTAATTGTGCTAGTGGTGGGGATTCCAGATAAAAGCGAGCATTCAATTAAATCATATCGGGTTTCTACTATGTAACAGGTCTTGTTCTAGGTCCTGGGGATACAGCTCTGAACACATTAACACTGGGCAGAGACAAGGAATAAATGGGGAAAAGATCAGACAGCGACTGGTACCCAACAAAAACTTAGCACAGGACGATGTGACACAGGGTGACTAATTGAAATTGGGTGGTCAGGGGCCCGGAGATTATATTTGAGCTAAGATTTCAATGAAAATGGAGGGCAGCCCTGGCTCCATGGGGGTGGGGGTG
>NW_012102488.1:126377-199257 GCF_000951045.1 Mandrillus leucophaeus
ATAAGTTTTAACGCCTCATTTTTGAGTCAAATTTTCCTCGTTCCCGCTTGGTCAGCCAATTATTTTTAAGTTTGCGTTTAAGGGGAAACTGACAATGAGAATGGACTCGTTGACGGAGGAAAAGTTGGAATGCAGACTCTGGTGCTGTTTGAGCGACCCGTCTCCCCCGGGCCTGGCTGCGCGCCGCTGTGTTCTGGGAAGGCGCCTAGTACCGTCGATGCGGCAGGTGGTGTTGAGTGTGTATTCGTGTGGCCCCTCCCTTGTGTGTAAGCCTCGAAAATGGATAGGTGAAAGGAGATACGCGCCAGGGCTGCTCCCCGGAAAGATCACTTATGTCACAAAGCTGTAAAAGACACTTTTAAAAACTTACTCATTAAGCGGAAAGCTCATTAGAAACCCAAGGCTTGATAAAGGAATTGACGTATTAAGTTTCTCCATAAAAGTGTATTGTGAAGCTGTTCGTCGTGAAATTGATTTAGGATATTGGTCCAAACTGCAGAATATTCTCTTGGTTATAGTAGGCGTCAAGGTGGTGGTTTCGGGCTCGTCTTTAAACATGGCTAAAACCAAGTCTGTTGTTTTTAACTCTCTTTGGTTGAGTCAGTGGGTACTCAAGTGCAAAAAACCTTGATGTTATAATTGACCTTAAAATGGTTACCAGACTATTTGGGGAGAAAGTGTGTTCATTAAAAAAAAAAAAAAAAACAGAAGCAAAAAAACCACGCAGTCAAGTGCTGTACTGAGGAGAGAATTCATTTACTGAATGAATACGTCTGAGTGTTCTGGGCGCTAGTGTTGCAGAATTGAGTGGAGCAGTCCTCGCTTTCAGAACCCCATCTTCTTGGGGGAAGAGTTCAAGAAAGTGACAAATCCTGTGGTATCATCATGAAAGCCAAAGGGAGCAACTAATTTTGACTTGGGGGAGGTGCGCTTCAGGGAAAGGCTTTGATGAGAGGCTGAGACAGTTAGAGACGAGCTTCCACAGGTGAATACAATTTTGGAAGACTGGCGGAAGGGCATTTTAGACTGAGGAAACTCCACCCAAAGAAGACACGGAGACTTGAGAAAGTGTGGTTTGCTTAGAAGTAGAAAATTTATGCTTAGACTTGAGAGGCCCACGATATAGGCTGGAGAAGGGGAAGATTTTCCAAGAGTGGAAAACAAAGTGTAGTAGTTGTCATGAAGCAGGTGTTTTAAGGAGACTGGCCTGAATGGCTTCGAGGATGATTACTCTGGTAGAAGTTGAGGCATGGCCAGGAAAAGATAGGGCTGGTTTGAATGATAGGAGGCTGAATCTGTAGGCCGTGGGAAGCTACTAAGTTTACTCAGGTGAGTTGGGAGAATGTAACTGCCATCCAGGACTGGAAGTGGTTCTCTCCAGTGGGTGGCATTAGGAAATGTGGTTATCTCAGTGGGGTTGGGGTGGTCTTGTTGCTGTGCCAGCGTTTAGTGCTAGGAGTACAGGGATACCAAATGTTTTGTAACGTTCAGGCAGTCTGCCACAGCAAAGAATTATCCCACCTAAAGTGCCACTGGTGCCCCGTCGAGAACCGTATTGGAGGCTGGTAAGAGTCTGCTGCAGATAAAGATAAGGAGAGATGACCTGGATTAGGCAGTGGCAACAGAAATGGAGCAAGAAGTGAACGAGACACTTTGAGTACAAGGAGGGATTTGGTGAGGACTAGTGTAATGGCACCCACCGCTAGGTAGAAACTATTAAAATTGAGGTGCTAGTGAAATATAACAGACTATCAGGAGATAATTATCATGGCAGCTGCTCAGTACAAATGTCTGCTAACTCTTAATTATGGAAAAACATCAAACGTACAAAAGTTGAACAGTGTAATGTAGCCAGCCTCAACAATGATGAACTTTTGGCTAATCCTCATCTGTACTCCGCTTTGGATTATTTTGAAGCAGATTCCGGACAGATCGCTTCATCTGTAAATATTTCTGCTTGTATCTTTTGAAATTAAAGACTCTTTATATTATTATTATTATTTGAGACGGAGTCTTGCTCTGTCCCCCCGGCTGGAGTGCAGTGGTGTGACCTGAGCCCACTGCAACCTCCGCCTCCCAGGTTCAAGCAATTCTGTTGTCTGGGCCTCCGGCGTAGCTGGGATTACAGATTTCCGGGGTTTCTCCATGTTGGCCAGGCTGGTCTTGAACTCCACCTCAAGCGATCCACCCACCTCGGCCTCCCAAAGTGCTGGGATTACATGAGTGAGCCACCGTTCCTGGCCGTAAAGACTCTTTTAAACATGGATGAGTGTTTTGATAAAATCTACATGGCTTGTTCATGTCGATACCATTTGCTTTGAAGGGAAAGATCAAGGGAAAAATGGAGTTGGATTTCAAATGATTTGGTTTGATTTATGATTTGTTATTCTCTAAAGCTGTAACTCTTAAAAGGTAATGAGTTTGACTTATTTAACTTTTCCTCTTTAGACAGTTCAATTATTTATTGAGTTCTACATGCTAGGCTTTGTCTTCTTTATACTTACCAAGGAACATCCTTATGCAGTTTCTCTAATGTTTGAGAAACTAAGTTTTTTTTTACACACGTGCGTGCTAGTTCCTGAAGAGTCCTGTACAGGTGCTCTGCCCGTTTTTCCTTTCAGGCTTCTGTATCAGCTGTATTTTCCCCTGTAGAATGTGCCCCCAACCTCCACCCCTTAACCCTACCCCATTTGTCTTTATATACCTGACCATCCCTCAAGGCTCTTCTGGGTCATATTTAGTTCATGCTGATATTTCCCCTTCCTCCCATCTTTAGTCCTTACTATTTTAGCTTTGGTCATATTTTCTTATGCTGTATTGTGTAAGCCTTAAATTTTTTTTTTTTATGGTGGCAGGGGAGAATATTTTATAATTATGCTTTGTGCTTTTTATCTTCCACTCAATAAATGCTTCATAAATATTGAGTATATGGCCCTATTCTAGCTATATTGTATTTGAACAAAAATCTTAATTGCCTTGTAAGTTAACTGCTAAGAATTTGTCAAAAGTGCAGAGATAACATCAAGAACTTGTCATGGATAGTACAAAAAGGTCTCTAAGGGCTTGAAGGAAGTGTGTAAATTGACTTCATATGAGAGGGTAAGAAGTGAAAAAGACTGAACAGAGTAGATGTTTTACTCTGTAGGCCAAAGGAATTGAGCTAATTCTTCTCCTGTTTTATAAATTTGTCCTAATCTTTTTTTTTTTTTTTTTTTTTTTTTGAGACGGAGTCTCGCTGTGTCTCCCAGGCTGGTGTACAGTGGTATGATCTCGGCTCACTGCAAGCTCCGCCTCCCGGGTTTACGCCATTCTCCCTCCTCAGCCTCCCAAGTAGCTGGGACTACAGGCGACCGCCACCTCACCCGGCTAGTTTTTTGTATTTTTAGTTTTTAGTAGAGACAGGGTTTCACCATGTTAGCCAGGATAGTCTCGATCTCCTGACCTCGTGATCCAGCCGTCTCGGCCTCCCAAAGTGCTGGGATTACAGGCTTGAGCCACCGTGCCCGGCCAAATTTGTCCTAATCTTAAATAATGAAGGGAAAAGGGTGCTCTTTTTCAGCCTCAAGGAGTCCTTTTTATTCTTTTCTGTGAAGCCATGATGTGAAATATTGCCTGTTACACAAACTGAAGTATAGTTTTTCCATCTTCAGTAAATTAACCTGATTGCCATCTAATTCGTTGTTACAATCACACGAAAATGCAAAGCAGCTTGTTTTAATAACCTGTGCAGCCTTACTGGGAGCTAGTGTATGGCTTTCTTTTAGTCCTTTTGAAGTATTTAACATAACTTGGCAACTCCATTATTCCTTTTATGGACTTTTTGGCATCTGGGCACTCTTGGTAGGGAATCACTGTTTTAGAATGAAAAATCTCCCCCAGTAAGTAAATTAGCTAGTAAACAAATGAAACTTCATTTTTTATATTACTTGCAGAGCATAAATTATTACCCTTTCTGCATGAGTGGCTGTTTGCTAGCCTGCTTTTAGTGGGACTTTTTTTTGATTGGTTAATTAAATTTCTATTCATTATTGCCAAAAAGCGCGTACCCCCAACAGCAAGATACTAAATTTTAGAAATGTTGGAGCTGTGAATCTAGGAGAAAGTGAGAAGTTTAGCTTTTATTTAGTAGTTAGGAGCTTAAGTAAATCACTTCTTTTACTGTGTTTCTGTATATAGTAGATAATATTTTTTGCCCTGCAAGAGAGCATATAGAGGACAGCTCTTTGGCAATGATACTGTGTTCTACAAATATAAAAGTGATGGTGTCATTTGGGGCTGAAAAACACTTTATTTTGAAAATGTTTTATAACAGCTTTTCATGGGAAATAAAGCAATGCTGTTAACTTCATCTTGCATTTTTCTAGTCTTTACTGTGATTAAAAAGTAGTCCAGTCGAAGTTGTACAAAGGAAATCTGGACTAAGGAGCCTAAGACTTTCTCTTTGGTTTGCCCCCCTGGGACAGATTACCTTTCCAAATTCAATTCACGGAAAAGCATTTGAAACTATCAGAACTGTCATGTTAAGCACCTAGGTGGTACTTTCATTCCAGAGGAATCATTGTTTTCATTTATCTGACCAATTTATAATATAGGGTCAAATTCCTAGTGGTTATCTATACTCTCTCATCCCCATTTTTATACCTGTCTTTGAAAGGAACAGATACATGAAGAGGAGACTTAGGTTTCCCTTTCGTGAATAGTATATCCCTTAGTGTCTTGATTTTTTTTTTTTTTAATTTGGTTAAACTTACTTAAACCTGGAAAAAGGTAGTATTTGATAAATATCAGCTAGTTGAGGGGTGGGGAATTGAGTTGAATGGAAATAGTCACTGCCAAAAGTAAAGCATGACTGGAGAGCCAGAGTGATAAAGCAGGGGTCCCTTTTTCCAGATCCTTTGTAACAGTGTTATGTGATCTCTTCTAGAAGATTCCGAAAGATAATCCTGACTTGGAACCTAGGAAACCATCCAGTGGGTTTCTGCAGCTTAGGTGGTTCAGATCCTCATCAGCACCTTTGTTTTCTGTGCCTCAGTTTGCTTACAATGATGTTCTCAGTAGCTGTAATTTGCTGCTTGTGTTTGAATACTTAAGCATTTTCTTTTTGAGTTTATAAGCATTTTTATTTTAACAAGAGTTAGAAGTTTTACTCTGCTTTTGTGGGCTCTAGGTTAGCTACTTGGTTGTTTATTTGTAAATGACTATCAGGGAACCATGTGTGCGCATTTTAAGTATCTTTTGTTGTCAGAGCAGTTAGAATTTTATTAAGGTATTACATGCTAATTCTGTCAATTTACTTCATTCTCCACCCCACATTTATTGAACAGCAAAGTATGAAAGTAATGTGTCCCGTAACTAGCCTTCAGAAGAATTACAACTGCTATATCTCTGAACCTTCAAGAAGTTTGTGCATCATTTAAAAAAAAATTATGAAATCCCTGAAGATAGCTGTGTCCTACATTTGGAAAGATACAAAAACTGACCATTCTGGCAGGCAGTTTTGGTTGCTGCTGCTTGAGATAGAGCCACACAATGATCTCAGTGGATTTATGGAGAAAAATAGATACAGAAAGTTAAAGACAAAAAAAATATTTTTCTTAAGCAGTGACAGGTAAAGAGGTTGACTTGGTTAATCTTCAGTTGTGTTTCCCTGTATTAACACAGTTTTATGGTGGGGATGGTAGTGGTGATGAATTTGTTTGAAAATTGTCCACTTACAATAATCTTTATGGTAGCTGTCACAGACAACTTCATCCTCACAAGCCTTAAAATTACTGTGAAACTAATAGGATAGATAAGAACAAAGGACCTGAATATTAGATGCTTAGATAATTGTTCTGTGTTTTCATAACTGTGGTGAAAAAGAGCGGTGCTAGAAGCACTTAAACATTCTATGTACGGGAAAACTGCCAGAATTTGTATTGGAATTTTTGAGCACCATTCACTGTTTAAAAACTGACAATATTATAGGTCATATTTATTTTAAAGAGAAATAGTAGGAAAACTTATCTTTTCAAGGTAGATATAAAGCTTAGTTAACCTTATCAGAATTACAAAACTTAAAGCATGTGAAAGATTGAAAACATTAATACATAGGTTTAAATGTTGGTCATTATTTTAGATGTCTTTCAAAGTAGATTGTGTCTTAAATATTAAACTGAACAAACCTTGAAAATGATATAGAGTTTGTGCTGAAGGTTAAGTTTCCTAGGGTGGTGGATATTTTATAATATGGAAAACAAAATCTTATTGTAAGACATTAAAAAAATTTTAGTCAAAACCAGGAGATATTACTTATAATTCTACCACTCAGAATATACCACTATCAGAATTTTGTATCTTTCCAGTTATCTGCTCATATTTTTTCTCCGATGCTTATATATGTTCCCTCTCCCTTAAAAAAATCAGATTTTTTTGTAATCTGCTTTTTCACTCAATATTGTAGATCCATGTTATAACTTACTCTTTGTGTTTAGGCAAGATGAATTCTGGCCACACCGAGGTGGCCAACCTTGTCCCTATGATTCCAGATCTCTCAGAACTAGAGGTCTAGTCTCAGGGAAAACCCAGATTTTCTTGGTTTAACCCACCTGACAGCTAATCACTGGAAATGAGTGGGCTGGTGGAGTCCTTTGGTTAGGTTTTGTGTCAAGAGAGGGAGGTGGAAAGATGGGAGGGAGGGAGGTAGCAAAACTGGTCTCAATGGAACTATGTAAGTTAATATAGAATGGCAAAGGGATGTTTCTTCCAAGGAAGAAATTCTAAGGAAGGAAGGAAAGTGGAAGGGAAGGCAGCAGTTCTCAAAGTTTTGTGGTCAGGACTCCTTTACACTCTTGAAAATATATTGAGGACCCAAGGGCTTTGGTTTATGTAAGATGTCTGTTGGTGTTTATCACTAGAAGTTAAATCAGAAATATTGAAAACATTAACTCTTTAAAAACTCATCATATATTGTTATAAATGCTTTTATGAAACAAAATTTTCTAAGCCAAAAATAGAATAGTAGCACAGTCTTACATTTTTTGCAGATTTCATTGATGTTTGGTCTGTCATTTGCTTTTGCATTTAATTTGTTGTATGGTATTTGCTTGAAATAATGTAAACAAAATCTAACTTCATACAGACACCTGGTTGGAAAAATTCTAGAATATTTTAATGGCCATTTTAGATAATTGTGGATTTTTTTTTTTTTTTTTTGAGATGGGGCTCACTATGTTGCCCAGGCTGGAGTGCAGTGGTGTGATTACAGCTCACTGCACCCTCAGTCTCCTGGGACTCAGGTGTAGGCCATCTTACCTGGCTAATTTTTTGTATTTTTTCTAGAGCTAGGGTTTTGCCATGTTGCCTAGGGTTCTTTTTTGATACTCCATCAAAACTTGGTCTTTCTTGAACTTTGGATCTTTTACCCTTGCGTGATATAACATCATGCATTGGTCATTTAGATAATAATGGTTCACCGAGATCTTCTAAATGTTGATACATTTGATTTTACAGTTTCAATATACATTCATCAATATTGCCATCAATGTTATCAGGATATACTTGGAAAACAGTGGTGGATACAAGTTTTCAAAAACTAATTTTTTGTTCAAAAACTTGCATTTTATTATAGCTGTTTTATTATTGAATTTTATTATGGCCTGTCTGTTGTTTTTCTTGAAATGACAGAATCTTATTTTTTGAGGAAAATCCGAAAACAAGTTGAAATAACATTGTCAATCATCCTTTCAAGTAAAAATGGTATTCCATTAAAGTGGTTAATTCAGTTCACGACTTAGTCACACAAGGGTTTTTTCTCAGGCAATCTGTAGGAATGCTCCTATGTACTTCCCATTTCATCACTTGAAATACTAAAAAGACATATTCAAGGATTAAGATGTAGTAAAATTTTCACTGCTTTATCATAGACATTCTTTTTATTTTTGAGACAGGGCCTTGTTCTGTCACCCAGGCTGGAGTGCAGTAGCGTGATCACAGTTCACTGGAGACTCGACCTTCTGTGCTCAATCAATCCTCCTGCCTCAGTTTCCCAAGTAGCTGGGACTGAAGGCATGCAACCACCATGCTTAACTAATTTTTGTATTTTTTTGTAGAGATGGGGTTTCACCATGTTGGCCAGGCTGGTCTTGAACTCCTGGGCTCAAGTGATCCTCCTGCCTTGGCCTCCCAAAGTGCTGGGATTACAGGCATGAGCCACCATTCCCAGCCTTATCGTAGACATTCTGAAATGAAACTGATCTTTTGTTGCTCTTCCTTTTTAAACCGTTCCTGTGCATAGTGAAGAATACCATGACTACTAGTAGTTTGGTGTTACCGCCTTTATTTGTGCTAAAGTGCCAGCATTTTTATCCACCATTGTGTCTTCACCCTCACAGCATATGTCAACATGTTAATATTCTTGTAAAAATCGTTTGGACCTGGGGGGTCTCAGGGGCCCCACTTTGGGAACCATTGAAATAAGTACTTAGATCTACAGTGTATCATATCTTTCCATCTACAAGATTAAAAACATGATTTCAGTTGTTTTTCTAATTTTCTTAATACGGTTTTGAGGGGTTTCAGTCCAGAGTGACAACATATATGTTGCTTGGCTTATGCTGAAGTTTACTAGACAAATACTAACCTAATAAAATGAGATCCTAAGTGTAGTTGCAGTTTCTTTAGCCTAAGGAAAAAGAAACTTAAAAACTAAAACAGTAAAAATGGTCCAGATGGTTTATTCCCAACGTGTGCTGAAGAATTTGAATAAGAAAATGCAGTACTCAATAAGTAGTGTTCTTTAAGAACAGGATTAATTCTGAAGAGTTTCTCATTTAGCCTGTAAAGAGATTTGGGGCACAGTAAGAGTTAGAGGAATGAGAATAGTAAATAACCCATTATTGACCAGGTATATTATTAATGATGTCCTCCATCAATACAACTTATTCTTAAAAGAACATTTGTCAAAATTCTTTAAAAATATTCAGTTTCTGTGGCTTCAGCTATAAATCATAGTTCTCAAAGCAGTGTTTCCTAAAATTGTTTCTGCAAAATTGTTTTCCATGTTGTTCTGAACCTAGTTGTTCTGAAGCTAATATATAATAATAATGGTTTTCCCCCAATTTATAATAGAAAAGCATACAAAGTAACAGAGTAAATGTCTGTTAGTGGGTGAAAGCACATAATGCGCTTAGTTCGTTAGCTTTTTTCAAAAATCACGTGTATTTAAAAAGATATGGGCCTGGCGTGGTGACTTATGCTTGTAATCCCAGCACTTTGGGAGGCTGAGGCGGGCGGATCATGAGATCAGGAGTTCAAGACCAGCCTGGCAAACATGGTGAAACCCCATCTCTACTAAAAATACAAAAAATTAGCTTGGCATGGTGGCATGTGCCTGTTATCCCAGCTACTCAGGAGGCTGAGGCAGGAGAATCGCTTGAACCTAGGAGGCGGAGGTTGCAGTGAGCCAAGATTGCGACTGCCCTCCAGCCTGGGCCACAGAGCAGGACTCCGTCTTGAGGTTAAAAACAAAATGCGTGTGTGTGTGTGTATGTAGTAATGGCATTTCTTGGTAGTACTTCGTTTGTGTGATAGGTTAAAACATTAGAATTTTATGGTGTTTGAATTAGTTTTCTCTTTCTCTGTAACAAATTTAGCAGCTTAAAGCAACAAACATCTCACCATTTCTGTGGGTCAGGATTTTGTGCAATTTATCTTGGGTTCACTGACTTGGCCTCTCACCAGGCAGTGAAGGTGTTGGTGGCAGCTGTGATCATCCTAAGGCAGGATAAGGAGAGAATCAGTCTCCAACCTTACTCATGTAGATGTTGGCAGGATTTATCTCACAGGCTGTTGGACTGGGCCTTTGTTTCTAGATGGCTTTTGGTCTGAGGCCTTCTATAATCCCTCGCCATGTGGGCCTCTCCATAGGGCACCTCATCACATGGCAACTGGTTTCCATCAGAGGGAGCAATGGAAAAAGCAGGAGAAGGGTGACCAAGGCAGACATCATAGTCTCTTGGTAGCCTGATCTCAGAAGTGATGTTATTACTTTTGCTGTGTTCTCTTTGTTAGAAGTGAGTCACTAGGTCCAGGGGCGGGAATGTTTACAAGGGTGTGAATGGCAGGAGGTGAAGGTGATTGGGGCCATTTTAGAGGCTGCCTACCAATGTTGAAGAAAATCATTGACTTCTATGAGCTGTAGCAACAGACAGTGCTATGCAAGGAGAATAGCTGTCCCAAAAGTCCGGCCTCTCACATGGTTTTTAACGTGTTGTCTTTTCCCCCATACATTTTGTTTAAATCCATGGTCATCTTGCCATTTAGTGGTGCGGTTTAATTGCATATTTGGGTTAGTCTGTATGTAAATGTTTAACATAGGTGTTTCTGTGTTAAACAGGAATCCTATCCATCTTCTTCACCAATATGGTTTGTGGACTCTGATGACCCAAATCTGACATCAGTTCTGGAACGTCTAGAAGATACTAAGAACAACAATTCGGTAAGAAAAGAAGCCAAGCTATTTTCTTTTTTCCTCATGAACATTACATATAGAAATTAAATGTTAAGAGATAATATGATATAAAAGCACAATTATGATTATAATCTTGTAGGAATTAAAGAGTAGGTTTTTGTTGTTGTTGTTGTTGTCTTTCAAATTCTGTTTACTACCTAGTCTCTCTTTTTTATTTCCCACATGTATAACCTTAATTTCGATTACGAATTAGGGATCTCTTTTTCCCTGAATTCTAACCATTAAGCCAAATCAAGCATTTTGAGTAGAGATCACTAGCCACGATGGGAAGCAGAAAAAAGACCAAGGTGGAAGTGAAGGAAGAGATGGGGAGAATGACACCAGAACTAGTATGAGGGAATTGCCTTTTCTTTCAAGGTCTGTAAGTGCAGCAAAAGTCAAAGGTATTCAAATATAAAGTTTTATTTTTGTTTTTAGTATATAAAGAAATATAACTTTCTGTGTTGCAAAAATTTTTAACACTTTTTTTCTTGATTATAAAACTCATGAGCAACCATTGTTGAGAAAATTAGTAAAATATAGACAGGAAAAAAATATTAAAATCTCCCATAATTTCTCTACCTAATATAACCACTGTTGACGTGATGGTTATTTTCTACCAGTATATATTTTTTCTTTGCTAGTAAAATACATATAACTTTATACATATGTTTAAATAGTTGAGGTCATATTCTATATTGTTTTATATCAGTTTAAAACACATTTACTGGCTGGGTACGGTGGCTCACGCCTATAATCTCAGCACTTTAGGATGCCGAGGCGGGCGGATCACTTGAGGCCAGGAGTTCAAGATCAGCCTGGCCAACATGGTGAAACCCTGTCTCTACTAAAAATACAAAAATTAACTGGGCATGGTGGCACATGCTTGTAATCCCAGCTACTTGGGAGGCTGAGGCAGGAGAATTCCATGAACCTGGGAGACAGAGGTTGTGGTGAGCCAAGATCACACTACTGCACTCCAGCCTGGGTGAGACTCCGTCTCAGGAAAAAAAAAAGAAAATTACTGTATTTTCCCATGATATCATAAAGTCTTTATAGAAAAATAATCCTCATTATTTTCAGCTGACATGATTGGTTACCTAAAAATATTCAGAGGAACCAACCGGAAAAAAGAGTTTTTAAGATTACTGGTTAAAAGGTCTGTTACATAAAAGTTAATAGCTTTCTACAATTTTAGCTATAATCACATAGAAGATACAGTGATAAAGTATTTTTTCAAGTATTTCAACAAAAATTAAATACCTAGGAATCAACTTAGATGTGCAGGACTTTTATCAAGAACACAACAGTTTTGCTGAGTGGAAGGAAAGATTTGCATTCTGTGTTCCTGTATGAGCAGATCTCATGTTATAAATATGTCACTTATCACCATGTCTTCATATTCGTAAATGTAATTTCTGCTGGGTGCAGTGGCTTATGCCTGTAATTCCAGAACCTTATGATGTTGAGGCAGGCAGGTTGCTTGAGCTCATGAGTTCAAGACCAGCCTAGGCAACATGGTGAAACCCCGTCACTACAAAAAATACAAAAATTAGCAGGGTATAGCCGTACACACTTGTAGTCCCAGCTACTGAGGACGCTGAGGTGGGAGGATCAGTTGAGCTTGGGAGGCAGAGATTGCAGTAAGCCTAGATTGTGCCTCTGAACTCTAGCGTAGGTGACAGAATGAGACTGTCTCAAAAAAAATATATGTGTGTGTGTGTGTGTGTATACATATATGTATATATAAAATACATAATACATATATATACCCATATGTATATATGTGTATATGT
The DNA here is from genome assembly GCF_000951045.1 of Mandrillus leucophaeus. Classification (NCBI taxonomy): domain Eukaryota; kingdom Metazoa; phylum Chordata; class Mammalia; order Primates; family Cercopithecidae; genus Mandrillus; species Mandrillus leucophaeus. The sequence continues at coordinate 138,663 of NW_012102488.1, forward strand.
GTGTGTGTATATATATAGAAAATAAATTTCAGTACAAATCTCAGCAGATTTATTTTTGGAAGTTAACAAAATGACTCTAACGTTTAAAAGAGTAAATGATTTAAAAAAAAAAAAATAGACTTGTTCAACCAGATGTTCAATAAAATGTTGTGTACTAACCCTGTTCCAGACAGATAAAGGCAATGGAAATTTAGAACCAGAGTCATGCAAATGAGAATTTAGCGTAAGGTGAAGGTAGTATTTTAACTTAATAAGGAAAGGACAGATTATTCTGTAAATAGTCTTAGGAAAACTATTTGAGGAAGTTTGAGTCTCAACTCTGATTTTTGTCAAAATAAGTTATAGTTGGTGTAAACACATCTGTTCTTAAGAACAGAAGGCTGGGCGTGATGGCTCACACCTGTAATCCCAGAACTTTGAGAGGCCCAGGCGGGTGGATCAGTTGAGGTCAGGAGTTCAAGACCAGCCTGGCCAACATGGCGAAACCCCATCTCTACTAAAAATACAAAAATTAGCCAGGTGTGGTGGCATGTACCCGTAATCCCAGCTACTTGGGAGGCTGAGGCAGGAGAATTGCTTCAACCTGGGAAGCAGAGGTTGCAGTGAGCCGAGATTGTGCCACTGTACTCCAGCCTGGGCGACAGAGCAAGACTCTGTCTCCAAAAAAAAATATTTTAAGAGTTAAGGCTGAGGCTTAGCACAGTGGTTCATGCCTGTAATCCCAGCACTTTGGAAGGCCGGGGTGGGAGGATTGCTTGAGCCCAGGAGTTTGAGATAAGCCTGGGCAACATAGCAAGACCCTCTTTCTCTTTCTCTCTCTCTCTCTCTCTCTCTCTCTCCCCCCATATATACACACACAAACACACACACACACACAGACACACACACACACGAGTTAAGGTTTGTATGGAGAGCCATGAAGGTAAGAGGTAAAAATTAAAAGCTAGGTGGACACATGTTTACATCCCCAGCAAGGGGGTTGATGGGAAAGAATGGTAGACATAGTTCTGTTACCGCTACCTCCTTTTAGGAAGTTGCTTCAGAAGATCTAAAGATAACGGTTTTATAATAGCAAAAATGAGTTACTTTTCAGTGTCTAAAATATTAAGTAAACATGTTCATAAGGTTAAATGAAATAGGATATAACATTGGGCCTAGTTTTTTAAAAAGTGAATATATTTACATGAAGGAGAAAACAACTCACCTCCCACTCTTACAGCCTCTGCCAGTTTATCATAGCCTAGTTTCTTAAGAGAATAAGCTGCATGTCTTCACCTTTTTTCACTGAAGTTATTATAATCTGGATTGTACCTTCATTGTTGCACTAAAATTTATCTCCTAGTTGCCAAAACTAGTGGCACCTCTCTTAGTCCCCAAATTGACCCCTCTGCAGTATTTTGATACTGTTGATTGTTCCCTTGTTGAAACATTCCTCCATTCTTAATGTCCACCAATAAAGAGTTGGTTAAATAAAAATTATAGTGTATAGTTTTACAATAGAATATTCTGTTGTAGGCAAAAAAAAAAAAAAAAAAAACCAGCCAGTCTTTCCATAAGAGCATATGCAAAGTTCTAAGATACATTAAGTGAAAAAGCAAGGCATAAAATATTGTGTATAATTGGCCCCTTTAGTATACAATGTGAAACAATCTATATGCTTGTTTATACTTTTTACTTTCCTGGTGGGTACAGGAAACTTAATAGTAGAACACAATTAAAAAAATACTGGCTTCTGTGTCAGGCTCTGTGATAATTGTGATAATCTAATGGAACTTTCATCGGGTTACTGTCTTGTTTTGATCTTATCACCCTGCCTTGGTCTCCTCCGATCTCTTCTTCCTTGGCCTACTTCTTTCTTCTCTTCTCATTCTGTGCTTTCTCCGAGTAATCTTTTACTCCCATTACTTTAGTCATGACCTCTGTTCTAGGGATTCCTAAATCTGTATTTATCTCCAGCTTCAAACCCATATATCTGTCTGTATATCATATATGTTAGGGAATCTCACTTGGAGTGCCATGGGTGTTCAAAATGATGACATTTAAATTTGCATTTACCCACCTCCTAGCACTCTATCAGCCCCGTGTTTTTCCTCGATAATTCTCCTTGTGATTGTGAGTGGGGAAAAAATGAAATAATCTAACTAGTCCCCCATGCCTAAACCTGGGAACTGTCGTAGTGTTCTTTTATATACTACCGTTCTCTGACCTCCCCCCGCCAAACTAGTAATTTTCTAAGACCTGACCTTCTGAATGTCTCTTACAATTTTCTCTGTGATCTCAGTTTCTTCCTCCCATCCCTCAAATGCTTTTTTGGTGTGTGGGGGAAGGGAGGAAAATTGAAATTCCTGGAAAATGTACTACCCTGTCTGTCTTGTTGTTTGGTATGACTCCACTACCCTGCTGCCTCACTCCCCAGCACTCCTGGAGCCCCTCACGTGCCAGAGGTCAGAGTGTCTAGGTCTGTGTCCAGATCGCCTTGCGTCATCTTCATTATGCACTTAGCACACAATAGAGCATATTGGGTGGATATCAAATCCACACCGGAGCTTGGTTTCCTTTTAAGCATGAAGATTTTTGTTGGATCCTAATTTACCATTCAACCTTCCTCATTTCCATTTGCTCCATTGTCCACTTTGGGAAGGCTTATTCTTTGCTTCGTTAACCCATTCTAATCCTGTGTCGTCTTTCTTTGTCCTTTGTAAACCTGCTTCTTTCTCTTCATCTCTTTTCTTGGTCAGAGCCACCTAGGAAACTGTTCCCGACTAAGTGAAGTGAGTTGCCTTATTAGATCCCATTTGAGTCACCTTATACATTGAAAAACATTTTAAACAATGAAAACCATACTTGTACACATGATTTATCTTGCTTATTTATTTAAAGCAAATATGCTTACAAAACAATCTGGACTTAAACATGGAAATTTACAGTTATTCTTTGCAGTTTTCCTAGTGAATTATTGTTATTTTTTAGACAGACACTTAAGAACCTACTAAGTGTCAAGTGTTTTATAGGTTTCATTAATCTTTACCATTCTGGGAAAGTTTTCACTTCTTTGTTTTACAGATGGGGCAGACTCATACTCAGGGAACTAGATACGATATCCAAGGTCATCTATCAGATTGCCAGGCTCTGTCTACTAGATCACATTTGCTTCTGTACTTTTAAATGAATATGTCTAGAATATATAATTTTATAATCCATCTGTAACAGCACTGCCTGTGTGTGTCTGGGTTATTTTTTCTGTTTGTTTTTTTTTTTAATTTTTATTTTTTTTGGTAGCCTCATTAATGCATTAATGTTCTCTTGTCTGAAGTTGTAAGTTTCTCAGAAAACAGGTTAGCAGTGAGAAATTGGACAATGTCTGGAACTTCCTTCTTCTGCCCTTATTGTTGTCATTCTGCTAGGTATCAGTTGTAGTGATTATACCCCAAGCCACAGTAACTTTCTTATACTAGAGGATCCTGAAAATATTTTAAAGACTACTTTTTAAATCTGTAAGCTGCAGTTGAGCAGTAACAAACTTTTTCATTTCCTACTGGATTGATTACAGTAGTCATAACATTATTGATGTCTTCTAAGGGCTCTTTAACATAATGCTTATTTACTGAAATGTGTTTTGTAGCTTCATCAGCAATTGAAGTGGTTGATATGTGAACTCTGCAGATTATATAACGTTCCTAAGCACCTGGATGTTGAGATGCTAGATCAACCACTACCCACGGGTCAGGTAAAGTAAAAATTCTCTAGCGTTCAAGAGCTAAAATAAATTGTCTCAAGCAAAAGTCAAACTAGGATGATTTTTCTTTTTGTTATTCAGCTTGTTTAGAAGTTAGTTTCTTTTTTGTTCCTATTGAATTGTTTTGTTTGTTCTGTTTTAGGTACTAAAAATAAACTTTACATTCTTTGGAGCTGCTGGTATTTACTATACAGGCAAATAGTTGCCCTTCTCCCTACCACCACCTTTTTGTTAATATTGCTGGTTTCCCTAAATGCTCTTGCTTCTTTCATTGTTTGTCTTTGGTTATTCAATTTCCTTCACCTGGAAATGTCATCTCCTTAAGTCTGTCTATGCTTTTTAAGAACTAACCCAAATGTTATCTCCTGCAAGCAACAGAAATTTCCACTAGTTCATGACCACTACTAACTTCATTCTGAATTTACCTATTTAGGCATCAGTTATTTATTTTTTTACTATAATACATGATAATTTAGCTGTTATACCACCCACTTACCACTCACCTCCCTTTCCTCAAATATTATCTTTAGTCATGTAAGTAATCACTAATTATCATTAGGACTTTGTAGAGTAAAGCCAAGTTTTCTAGAATATTTAGGATATGCTATTTCCTTTCTTGGTGCAGCTTTTAGTTTTGCAGTATCTTCCTCATAATAGTAATTTTTAATTTAAAAAATTATGTTGTAGCCCTTTCTGTGAGGTTTCCCTTTCTTCTGAAGCCTTTGGCTCCTCTTGCCCGTCGTGGCAGGTTTTTCTTTGGGTTGGCTGTGCAGATGTCATCTTGAGGTTTTTCTCATCTGCTCTCCTGCAGTAGATCCATTGTTTCTTGGATCTCATGCCATCTTTCGTGGCTTACCCTTTCTCATTTTGCCTGACTAGGTAAAACCCTAAGAAAGCATGGAGCAGTACGTTTTCTGAGCTGTAGCTTCTGAAAAAATACTGTCCAGTGTTTGGGTTTTGAAGCCAGACCGAGATAGGTTTGAATCTTGGTTCTGCTACTTATTGGCTGTATGCCCTTGGGCTGATTCCCTAATTGCTCTGTGCACCAATTTTGAATTGGCAAAATGGGAGAACCAGTAATAGTATTAGTACCTATGTTTTTGGGGAACTATGAGGTTTAAATGAGTTGGTACAAGTAAACCATTTAGAACAGTGCCTGGTGCATAGCACATCCCCATGAATGTTCACTTCTGTTATATTCTACCCTCCCTCATACTTGATTGATAGTTTGGTTGATTATATATTTCTGGGTTGAAGATAATTTTACCTTAGAATTTCAAAGTCTGTGCTATTGTCTTCTAACCAGTCGTGGTGGTGAAGCCTCATGCCATTCTGAGTTTCAGTCATTTATGTATGGCTTTCTCTCTGGAAGCTTTTAGGAGTTTGTCTTTTCCTTGGTGTGCTGAAACAGCACAACATTATACTTAGTGTGGGTCTTTTTTCACTCACTGTACTGAGTACACCAAATGGATAGGCTTATGGATAGGCTCTTTCAAATTTGGAACCTTGAATCTTCTCATATTTTTGTTGTTAACTTTCTCCTTTCCATTTTATTTGTTCATTTTGAAGTGTCTGTTAATGGGATTTTAGACCTCTTGTCTTGAGTCTTGTATCTCATATTATTTCTGAATTATTTTTCTTTAATTTTAAAATCTAGAATATTTTTCTTTCAACTTTTGGAAATTTTATTTGGACAGTCATAACTTTAAGTTTTATTTATTATTGCTTAACCAATTATCCCAAAACTTAATAGCATAAAACAACAAATTTGCCTGTCACTATTGTATGACTTACCTGGGGCTACTTGAACAGGTTTTCTGCTGGTCTCATTTGGCACCTCTCACTGTGTGGTTTAGATGGTGACAGGGACTGGTCATCTGGATGCTCAGCTGTAGTGGATTGTCTGAGATGGCTTCTTCGCCCACAGGTCTGCTGCCTTGGTGTTTCTTCATCTGGCCTCTCTGTGTAGCATGTCATCCTCTCAGGCCTCTTCGTGTGGCTTCTCATTCTCCAAGAGGATAGTCAGTTCCTATTTTTGGCTTCCAGAAGCACAGAAGTGGAACTGCCAGGTGTTCTTAAGGCTTAGATCTGGAACAGGTCCAATATCATTTCTACCAAATTCTGTAGGTTAAAGTCAGTCTCGGGGCCCACCCAGATTCATTGTGGGATGGGCCCATCCAAGGACGAGCCCTGAGTTCTAGGAACCTTTTCTTCACTGATTATTTTTTATTCATATTCTATTTTTGTTTTATGGATGTAATATATTCATAAGTGTCTTTAAGGAGCTATTTTGATACTTTGACCCTCTCCCTAGCATCTCTTTTTTCTTTAATACTTTTTTTCTTAGTTTATTTTGGTCTTTTTTTTTTTTTTAAACCTTTCCTCAAGTATGTATTCTATGTTGCTCATCATTTGTAGTCTTTTAATTCCCTTTTTTGTTCATATTTGAGAGAGGTACTAAAAGACTGGGAGCCTGGATGTGGTGGCTCACACCTATAATCTCGGTGCTTTGGGAGGCCGAGATGGGAGGATCACTTGAGCCCAAGAATTAAGACCAGCCTGGGCAACATATTGAGACCCTATCTTTACAAAAATAAAAAATTAGGTGAGTATGATGGCACCTGCCTATAGTCCCAGCTATTCAAGAGGCTAAGGCAGGAGGATCACTTGAGCCTGTGAGGTTGAGGCTGCAGTGGGCTGTGATCATGCCAGTGTACTCCAGCCAGCCTGGGTGACAGAATGGAACCCTATCTCAAAAAAAAAAGACTGAAAGACTGATTGGGAGTTCTTCGTGGCCAAGACTTGTCAACTGATAGCTTTTAGTGGGAATTTAGGCTGATTCCCAATTGTTATTCCCTACCCCTCTATCTTATCTCCTGGTGCAATCATAAATGGTGGCTGGAACTACTCCATTCCTCTGGATATGAAATCTGTGTTTTCTTGCCTGGGGTGGATGTATGTTTGCTTGGGTTCTGCTTAAGGAGATGTGGTAGAACAGTGTTTCAGGGCCTGGAAAATGTATTCTGTATATAGGCTTTTGTTAATCTGTTTACAGTGTTGCCTATCTGTCTCGCTTTCTGGGGTACCTAGTGTCTGAGTCTAGAGCCTCTTCAGGGTGCTGTGAGATAAATTTGCCTCCTTGTTATCGATATCCCGCTAACCTCCACCTTTGTGGGCTTTGCTCCATTAATTAACCATTTTCCATTTACTGTCATTGTCTAGAGGTGAGTTCTCGTCTGCTGGTAACCGCATTCCTTTTTTGTAATTGTGTGTTTATTCTTCACCGTAATTTTAGTGGAGTCTCAGGACAAAGAGCAAATGGGAGAAATATGTGTTCAGTATTCACTTTTCCTTCTGTTTTTTTTTTTTTTTTTTTAAATAGAGTCTCTCTGTTGCCCAGGCTGGAGTGTAGTGGCACGATCTCAACTCACTGCAACCTCCGCCTCCTGGGTTCAAGTGATTCTCCTGCCTCTCAGCCTTCTGAGTAGCTGGGATTACAAGCACGTGCCACCACAGCCAGCTGATATTTTATAAACATCTATGATCACCTGGCCAGTTTTTTTTTTTTTTTTTCTGAGTTGGAGTCTCACCTGCCGCCGAGGGTGGAGTACAGTGGCGTGATCTCGCCTCACTGCAGCCTCCGCATCCTGGGTTCAAGCAATTCTCTTGCCTCAGTCTCCCCGGTAGCTGGGATTACAGGTGTGCGCCACCACGCCTGGCTAATTTTTTGTATTTTTTAGTAGAAATGGGGTTTCACTATGTTGGCCAGGCTGGTCTCGAACTCCTGACCTTGTGATCTGCCCGCAGCCTCCCAGAGTGCTGGGATTACAGGTGTGAGCCACTGCCCCTGACCCCTCACTTTTCCTTCTGTAGGACATTTGCAGCTTGTGTTTTTCACTGAATATCACATGGCCTTAATGCATAGAGAGCTAGCTGGTTTTTCATGATTATGCCCACGATTCTATGTAGGAATTTAACTTGTGAATTCCTAATTTTAAATCATCCTTGCATTTCTATAGTAAACACCATTAGAATGGATATGGTAATATTTTATTTTTGGATTTTTACTTCTGTATTAAGTAAGCTTATACTTTGTTTCCTTTTAGGCTCTTATTTCAGTATCAAGGGTATGCAGGGCTGACTTTGAAAGCTTTACATCTTTTTTTCTAAGATCTAGGATGTAGATCTAGTTTACACAGTAATTTTCAACTGGAGATTTTTGCCTCCCGTGGGACATTTGAAAATATCTGGAGCCATTTTTGGTTTTCACAGCTAGTCATGGTAGGGGGTGCTGTTGGCATTTCTTGGGTAGAGAGGATGTCACTAAACATCCTACAACACACGGGAGAACCCTCCACAAAGAATTGTCTGGCCCAATATATCAATATTGCTGAGGTTGAGAAACGGTGGTTTAAATAAAACTCCAATCTGGAGGATGAGTCTTTGACTGTCTTTTTCCTTTTTCTATGTATTGGTCTCCAGATTTTCCTCTTCAGTTTTAGTAACTGTAGATTAAAAAAAAAAATGATCGCTTTATGTATACTTCTAAGCTGTTGCATCATATTCACATGTGGCTGTATGCCATTTTCGCCTCAAAAGTTTTCTTTATCTTGATTACTTTTTGAAGGCTCGGCTGTTTTATTATATTAGTCTTGCGAAAGAATCCTCCTTTAGTTTTATTTTTTAAATCTAGTGTTTTCTTTTTCATTTTTTGCTTATGTCTTAATTCCCCTTTTATTTTGCTTTTTCTGGTTTAGTGGATTAATGTAATTTAAATTGCTTTTTAAACAAACATGTAAGGGTATACATTTTCTTTGGGTTTGAGTTTATTGCACAAGTTTTAAAATCTATTTTCCAAGTAATTTTATTCCATCATTCATTCACATTGCCATACTATTAAAACTTTTTATTGTGAGAGATAAAATGTATTGAAAATATGTAAAACATAAGCTTAGTGTAACACATAATTAGAGTGAATACTTGGAAACCAACACCTAGCCAGCACCCAGGTGAAGAGAAAGGAACATTGCTCGCACTGTGGAAACCTTCTGCAGGCTTCTTCCCGATCACTGTTCCTCTATACGCTTATCTTTCCTTACGTTTCTCTAGTGTTATCACTCATGTATGCATCCTTGAACAATACAGTGTAGTGTTGCCTATTGTTGAATTTCTGAAAATCATACTATATGTATTATTTCATTTTTGTTGTGCTCAACATTGTGTGTGAAATTTGTTCCTATTTTGTGTAGCTATAGTTGTTTTGCATTGCTGTATTTATTCCATTGTTTGAATATACCCTACCATTTATCCCCTTGACTAGATACAGACATGTGGGTTGTTTCCAGTGTTGTTAGGAACAGCGAATGCTGCTGTGATCATTCTTGTCTGTATTTCATTGTACCCCTGTGCCAGCATTTCTCTGGGGTACATACTTAAAGGCATGAGAATCAATTTCTTCTTTTACTCAAGAGTTATCTAGGAAAAAAAACTTTTTAAAAAGCATTTTCAGGTGGCTTTTCAGTTATTTTTAGTGCATCAATATGGTCAGAGAATATGGCCTGTGACCTTTCAGCTGCATTATCAGCAATCGTTTAGATTTCACCATTGGTGTTAATGTTGTCTTTGCTTATTGTTGCTTCTTGTATTATGTCTCCTGCTCCCTGCCCCTCAAGTATATCTCTGAATAATATCCTGTTTTTTTGTTTTGTTTTGTTTTTACCTAGAAAGCATTTGCAGGGATGTGTATGGAGAGCGTCCCTTGAATACTTACTGTCTGTTATCATTTGTTCAACAAATATCTGACTCTGTATAAAGTATTCCACATTGGTGTGGAGAATCTGGAGGTGAACATACACAGACATGCTTCCTGTATTGATGGAGCTAGATATAGAATTCTGAGTTCATAATTGAGTCTATTCCCAGTTATTTACACTTCTATCTTCTGATATTTGTTACAAATGAAAAGTCTGATGCCTATCTCATTCTTCTTTCTGTATATGTTATTTTTTCTTTCTGGTAGTTGGTATGATTTTCTCTGTAACTGTAAAGTGTGGGGGTTTTACTTTTCAGTATTCCTTTTTTTTTTTTTTTTTAAACCGGGTCTTGCTCTCTTGCCCAGGCTAGAGTGCAGTGGTGTGATCATGGCTTGCTGCAGCCTCTACCTCCTGGGCACAAGCAGTCCTCCCACCTCAGCCTCCTGAGTAGCTGGGACTACAGGTGCGCTCTGCCACTATGCACGGCTAATTTTTAAAATTTTTTTGTGGAGATGGGTTTTCACCATGTTGTCCAAGCTGGTCTCAAATTCCTGAGCTCAAGTGATCCTCCTGCCTTGGCCTCCCAAAGTGTTACAGGCATGAGCCACTGTGTCAGGCCTTCAGTATTCCTTTGGGGCATTCAGAGCCACTTAATATTCTAAAGTCTTTATTTAGCTCAGCAGCACTTATCTCTTTTCTTTCTTTTTATTTCCCTTCATCCTCTGGATGAATGTTAGATCTCTATATCTTTGATGTCCCTGAACTGTTCTCTTACTTACGTCTCTTCTGTTTTTTCCCCCATCTCCTTTTTTTCTCTGTTCTAAGGGAATGTCACTGTTTGGTTTTCTTAATCATAAATGCCTTGTTGGGTCAAGTGCATAGTACTCTGGCCCTTCTACAAGTGGTTTTTTGGGGGTAGGAGAGGGGATCTTATTTTTACTTTGTAGAATTGTGCTTGCATAGTAATCTGTTTATTTTGTGGATGCAGTATCTTCTCAATTACTACTAAAGATCCCAATTAGGTTTTTAAATTCTATTTATTTCCTTCATTAGTAATGCTTCAGATCATTTGTGCTTATTTGACTTGGCACTTTCCTTTCAGATTGCTAATTTTCTTCAGCTCACTGGTGATACATGGTTATCTCTTCATTTATAGATGAGATATACCATTGATCAGTATCCGTTGTTGATCTGAGTGTCTTCAGAATTGTCACTCTTTTCTGCTGTGGCCTCCCCCTCCTGATTTGCAGACCTGTGGTCTTCCTGTGGCATGAGGATGGGGAGGTGGTGGCTGGTGAGCTTTCTAGCTCTTGAGCTAAAAGGAAGAGGCCGAGTCTGTTAGAAGATTTTGCTGCTGCGTTGAGTTATATTCAAACACTCTGTCTTTTCTCTCTGGTTTTGAGACTCATAGAGGCCATCAAGATAGAGTTCCTATCTAGGAGAGTGATCCTTACCAACTGTAGATGAGACAAGTACAGTAAAGAATGTCTGATTCTTCTGGAAAAAAGTGGTCCCTCCATTATTTGGATTGAATTTGTGACTTTCTCAAGCCCAGCAGTCTGATTCCATCTCCTTTGTATCTTCCAGCATGTCCTTATAGTTTTGACTCACTAAGGGTATTCTCCTTGTATTTGTTGTTTTTCTGCTGCTGCAGCAGACTTACTCTTTTTTTGTAAAATTCTGTCATTTCAATGGGGTTTTGAAAAGAGGACCAGCCACATCTTGAAATGAAATTCATCTTAGGACTTCCCAAGCTTAACTCACTTTTTGTTTTGATTAAATTACTTCCCCTTTTTGAGGTGGTGGGAGCTCAGCTTTCTCATTTTAAAATGAAGGATAGTAACTGGGCTGATGGTGACAGACCCGGATGCATGTGATAATCACCTCAGAGAACTTTTGAAAAACAGATTCTCTGGGTCAGCTTTGAAATTGGCATTTCAAAAATGCTCTTTCAATCACTGATGCAACCAAACTCTTTGGGACTTTTAGGCTAGGTATATAGTCTTTAGATACCCAGAATAGTTTGACTTGGAATATAACAATTTAGGGAAATGAAAAAGGGGAGAATTACATTTTGGAAGCTGCTTGCTTCCATTTTCCATTTAGTTTTTAGAAGACAATGTCTAAAGAGATGCAGATTTAAAGGAAATACAAATTAATTCTGCATAGGTATGTTTATCTACATGGAATTCTCCAGCTGACTAATCCAGAAGAGTTCTAATACCCTCTGTAATCATGGGTTTGTTTTTCTTGAGAATTATTCCATCAGAGTATCTAATAACAGATGCTTAGATACTGCTGAGACCTTTGTTGGTCTTACTTGATCTCTGGATCCTAGTTTCTTGATCTTTTACATATTCTGTGTTCTAACCTGAACTGGCCTTCATGGTTAAAGATGCATGTATAAATAGTGTCCTGGCCAGGAAGCTTATCTTTTGAACTTTGCCAAAAATGAATATGAAGGCCCTTCCTAAAACCCCATCAAATTCATTTCTGAACTTGATAAATTGTAAATTTTGTAAATTGATAAGTTGTGTCTTGTAGAGAAGTATTTTGTAGTAAAATGTTTTTAAAAAGAAAATTTGCTTTTTAGTGAGGTCATTTCATAATTCTTAGTTTTGTGAAATGTCTATCAATAACACATCTGACCTTTCAAAATGTAAGCCAATTGAATTTATGTAATAATTCAGACTTTCCAAAGTTAAAAAGGTAGCTATTTTAAGGAATCGGTAGTTTGGGAGATTTTATTTTAAATAAGCCATTGATCTTAGGCACACAGCCGTACAAGTAAAATGTTTTCTTATTTTAAATTAGATTATGTTTTAACATTTTTTTCTGTTTTGCTTTGTATTTGATTGCTTTTCTTTATTCCTGAGGCATCCATTAAGTTGAATTGTTCAAAATTGTTTCATTTTTAAAAGCTGATACCTTATTTGTTAGTCAAAGCTGGATTTAAAGATAAACATTTTAATTTTAATAAACTGTCTGGTAGTGGGACTGCAGTGACGGTTGGTTGAGAGTTTGTCCCTAAAGCTATGGCACCAGTCTTTAATGTACTCAGCCTGTGCATATTTGTTCTGTGTAGCCGTGGCAGATTCATTCTTTGTTTCAGAATGGGACAACAGAAGAAGTGACTTCAGAAGAAGAGGAAGAAGAAGAAGAGATGGCTGAAGTAGAGGTATTTTATATAAAATAAGAGTTTATAAGTGTCTTCATTTTTGAACATTTGAGTAATTCTTAAATCTTTTTTATAGACTGCTATTAATGTGGAATAATTGAAAGCACATTGTATTTGGAATGGAATATAATTTCCCAACTCTGGCTTTACCTTTAATGATATGCCTTTGAGGAAATTTATCTGAATTCTTTGGATTTGATTTCTTGGAAAACAAAAGCTCTTAACATTTAGCACTAAAATTATATTTATATTTAATATTGATCACTACTTAATCTGTATTTGGTTATATTTAGGAAGAGGAACTACTGAGTTTATAAAACTTCGTTTGCATAAAAGGAGAATTTGAGAACATTTTAGGGACTACTCACCAGAAGTAGTGAAACTGTCTCTCATTGAAAAATCATCAATGAATTTTGTCTTAATCTGGTTTACACTACTTTAACAGAATACTGGAGACTGGGTAATTTATAAAGAACAGACGTTTATTTTCTCACTGCTCTGAAGTCTGGGAGGTCCAAGATCAAGATACCAACATTTGGTGTCTGAGGACCTTCTTGTTGCATCCTCTCACATGGTAGAAGGCAGAAGGGCAGGAGAGCAAGCTAGTCCAGTGTGTGAAGCCTCATTTGTAAGGGCCTTAATCCCATTAAGGAGGAAGAAGCCCTCTTGGCTTAATCACCTCTTAAAAGTCCTACCTCTTAACATCACATTGGCCAACACCTGAATTTTGGAGGGAGCACATTTAAATCATAGCAAATTTAGTAGAGCTCATTCCAAAGACATTGAGCTTAGGCCAGTTGTCAGTCATGGATGTAATTTTAGATGTTTTCAAGCTCTGAAACTTGCATTTAAAATCAAACTTCAGAGCAAAGATCTTTGTTTCTGCGTTGACCAAATAGAAGATATATGGATTCCATGATCTTGATTTAAAAAAAAAAAATTTTTTTTTTTTCTGTTTTGGGTCTTATAATCAATGTATGCTTTTATTTTCTTAATTTGGAAATTTTTAATCTAAAATATACTTTTAGAATGCTTCAGAACTAATGAAGCAGTGTTGTAGACTTGTTTTGGTTTTTTGAGACAGGGTCTCACTGTGGCGCAGGCTGGAGTGCAGTAGTGTGATCGTGGCTCACTGCAACCTTGAACTCCTAGACTCAAGCAATCCTCCCACCTCAGCCTTCTGAGTAGCTGGGAGTACAGGCATGTGCCCCATGCCCAGCTTTTTAAACATTTTTTATTGTAGAGATTGGGTCTCATTCTTTTGTCCAGGCTCATCTCGTGAACTCCAGACCTCAAGTGATCCACCACCTTGGCCTCCCAAAGTGTTGGGATTATAGACGTGTGCCACTGTTCCTGGGTATAGGCTTGTTTTATGAGTCTGGGAGTAAAATACTCTTAAAATTGTCCAGTTAGAATAAGAATTTGTTTTAATGTTTTTATGCAGTTTAGCTTAGGTGGAATAAACTGCATGAAAATGTTAAACCTTTTCTGTGGGTCCAGTATACCATGAAGCAGCCATTGTACTAAAGTTCATGAACTTTTTCTTTTTCCCCTCACAAGGTAATAAACAAGGGGCTGCAACATTGAGGGAAAACTAGAAAGGAAGGAGAATGGACTTTGGAGATGTCAGATTAGGACAGTTGGAAAGAAGATATTCTAGGCTCCTAAAATAATATGGGAAGAGGCTCAGAACAACCTTGGACATAGTGTGTTTGGGTTCATTGGATACTTTTCTTTTGAGAAGGAGTGTTGATGTGTTGAAGTCATGAAAAAACAAGATTGGCTAGAAAAGGCAAATGGTTAAAAGTCTTGAATTCGAGACAGGTGTGTTTCTATTTGGTGTGATTTTTGATAGGAAGGCCTTAAGCACGGAATAGTGTGCTGAGGATATTTTAGAAAGATAATGTTGAATTCTGTTTGGGATGTGCTGATTAATACTCAGGGAAAGAAGTTTTGTGGATGGGAACATGACTGAGGTTGAAGGTATAGGAGGAAATATAGGCTAAAGGCATTTGTGAGAATTGTGAGAAAAACGTGTAGGATGGAAGATTGGTGCTGAAAGGTGCACACAGGGAGAAGGGAGCTCCATGAAGTATGGAGTCATGGGCAGAGTTTGAGTGAGAACAAAACATTAATAGGGCTTGAAGAGATGGCATTCCAAAAAGAAGGCTGTGGAGGTGAAGGCTGCAGTGAGCCGAGATCTTGTCACTGCACTCCAGCCGGGGCAACAGAGTGAGACTCCATCTCAAAAAATAAAAAAAAAAATAAAAAAAACCAAAAAGGAGGCCTATTGAATGGATAGAAGGTAGTCATTAACCTGGTCTAGAAGTCAGTGAATTAGCCTGCTTAGGAAAGAAAAAAGTCAAGATGAGTATAAACTACTCCTTTAGAGATTTTGGCAATTGAAGTAGAGAAGTAAGGTAATTGCAAAAAGTTAGGATTTAAATTCTGCATAGATTTATATATGTGTAAGAACAAATAGTATGGGAAAGGAGGGAGCAGAATGATGTGAATAAAGATACTGGTCTAGGGGTATTCAAATTCTTTTTTTTCTTTTTTTTTTTTTTTTTGAGATAGTCTTGCTCTGTCACCCAGGCTGGAGTACAGTGGCATGATCATAGCTCACTGCAGCTTCAAACTCCTGAGCCCACATGATCCTCCTATCTCAGCCTCCTGAGGACCTGAGATGAAATTCTTTTTCTAACTTTTTTTCTAGTTATACACGTCAATAGATGCTTACTACATAAAACTTGGAAATTAGGGGAAGGCATTAAATGTCTCCAGAGATAACTAAAATTAACTGAAATTAATATTTCAATATAAGTTCTTCTGGTCTTCCTTTTTCTGTGCTTATTTCAGCATAATTGAAATTCTTTCTTTTTTGTGTTCTATTTTCATTTTAAAGTTTTTCGATACAGGAGAAATTATGCTATGTTAGTATTTCAGTGGCCTCTTAATATTTTGCTATTTTTGCACATGCAGATTTTGTGTTTTTTTTTTTTGTGGTTGCAAGGTTGAAATAGGTGTCTTTATGCCTAAATTAGTGTTTACAGTTTAAACTAGTTTCTTAGAATACAATTCTAGAAGTTGAGTTTCTGGAACAAACTAGGAACACTTTGGGTTCTTGACACCTGCTGCTAAACTGTTTTAAAGGTTCCTCTTAATAGGAGATTTAGAAGATGGCTTATTTGGTAATAGTTATGATTTTGTAAAGCTTTTAAATCTGCTTTACCCAGAGTCTAGCTTTTAAATAAAATATAGGATATAAAAGGTGGGAGCCTCTTGAATGGAATGGGGGGGGCTTTTTCTCTCTCCCCATAGAATAGCTATATTTTGTTTCTTGTCCCTCATTAAGTCAAGAGTAATTTAACGTTATTTTGGCATAAGAAATTGCTGAAGAAAAATAGCTTGAATAAGCTAACATTTTTCTTCTTTTTGCAGGATATAGAAGACTTAGATCACTATGAGATGAAGGAAGAAGAGCCTATTAGTGGGAAAAAGTCAGAGGATGAAGGAATTGAAAAAGAAAATTTGGCAATATTAGAGAAAATTAGGAAGACTCAAAGGCAAGACCATTTAAATGTAAGTGTGTGTAGATATGTAGAACCTGGACTTTTGTGGTTAAATAATTATAGTTAATACCAGGCAATTCATTAACATGCCCACCTCAGCTGCCCTCCTCCTCCATTCCTGCCTTAGTGGTGGACTCAGTCATACGTTTTTAAAAACAGGGTCTTGCTCTGTCACCTAGGCTAGAGTGCAGTGGCACATAGTTCAGTGTAGCCTTGATCTCTCAGGCTCCAGTAATCCTCCTGCCTCAGCCTCCCAGGTAGCTTGGACTATAGGCATGTGCCACCGTGCCAGGCTAGTTTTTTTTTATTTTTAGTAGCGATAAGGTCTCTCTGTGTTGCCCAGGCAGGTCTTGAACACCTGAGTTCAAACGATCCTCCCATGTCAGCCTCCCAAAGTACTGGGATTGCAGGCAAGAGCCACCGTGCCTAGCCTTAGTCATATGTTTTGTTGCTGTAGATTACATTTCTTATCTATGGATAGCCACTTTTTACCCTGTTCATCTGCTCTTCACATCCTGGAACCACCTGCTGATCCCTGTACATGCCCCTTTCCGGCCTGTTTATGCTGTTTTCTCTGCTTACCTTCCTCCCATGGGATCTGTATATTCAAATTCATTCTCTCCTACAAAATATAATTCAAGTTCTTTCTCCTTGGTGAAGGAGACTTTGGTCTGTCCTACTCTGACCCAACCAAAAGTAATTTTTCTCTTTTGACTTAACATCTTTTTTTTTTTTAAATGAAGTCACTCTCTGTCTCCTGGCTGGAGTGTGGTGGCATAATCTCAGCTCACTGCAGCTTCCACCTCCCAGGTTCAAGCAATTCTTCTGTCTCACCCTTCCGTGCAGCTGGGATTATAGGTGTGCACCGCCACACCTGGCTAATTTTTGTATTTTTAGTAGAGACAGGGTTTCCTCATGTTGGCCAGGCTGGTCTTGAACTCCCAACTTCAAGTGATTCACCTGCTTGGGCCTTCCAAAGTGCTGGGATTACAGGTGTGAGCCACCGTGCCCAGCCACAACTTAATATCTCTTTTACATGAAGCAGCAGGATGTGAAAAGAACACTGAGTTTGGTGACAAACACACCTTTTATGGTTTCACTTTCCTCAACTCTAAAATACGGCTAGATAGTACATACCTTTTGGATGATTGCTATCAAAAATAAATGAAAATGATGTGTATATATATAAAATGTTCAGAGTAGGGAAACATCAAATGATTGAACACTTACTACTTCCTGCCTTATATTAGAGCTGTTGACCAACTCCATGAAATCTGTGTAGCAGTTAGTTTGTCTTGGGCACAGGTTCCCGAAAACAGGGAATGAATTGTTAGGTAAGTAGATGCCAAATGTTGAAAACAGGTAGATTACTCTCCCTCCTTCAATCTTATTTCTATATTAATCTAATTTATAATTTTTAGTAGAGCAAAGAAGTTTAGTCAGGCCCCAATATCTTGATTACTTAAAAAACAAAGTTTGTGTCATTTGAATTAATGATAACTGTACTTTGTGTCTTGTGATCAATTCCAGTTTGAGTTATAGTCAAAACAACTATAAATTATTGAACACCTTTGCATGACCGATACTATGCCAAGTACTTTATACTTCATATGTCTTCACATTTAGTCTTCATAGCCACCATGTGAATTAGGTACTCTTCATATTTTAGAGATAGGAAAAACTTCTCTTATTTTGTAGATATGAAATGAGCTAGGAAACTTGATTTTTTCCTCCCCTTCAAAGTATAGTGCAATGTTTAAAATCTTTAATTTCACGTGACCAAAAAATAGTTCCGTTTATATTTAGTCTTACGATAAGATATTGATGTGTTTTCATCTTTAGAGATGTCCCTGCTCTGAAAAACTAAAACCAGTCGCATGTAGACACACGTTTCTCAGTGTCTTAATGTGCGAACTAGACCATCTGTGTAATATTCTTGCTTGTAGTCTTATGACTTAACATCTTTTTTTTTTTTTTATGAAGTCACTTTTTTTAATGAATGGAGCTGTATTTTAGTTAATAATGTGTCACCTTGAGTGTCTTTTAGTAATTGCTGGGGTTTGGAATAGACTCATACTGAATTCTCTGTTATCGTGGAGTCCATGGTGGTGAGAACATGTTGGCTAGAGGTTTTCAGATGATAAGAAATAGGAAATGAACCAGACTTGTGCCTAGTTTTATATCCTCTTGAAACTTCATAATGCTTCATTTAATTGGACTTTTTTTACTTCTTAAAATGTTGAGGTTGGGTGCAGTGGCTCATGCCTATAATCCCAGCACTTTGGGAGGCCGAGGCAGGCGGATCACAAGGTCAAGAGATTGAGACCATCCTGGCCAACATGGTGGAATCCCGTCTCCACCAAAAAAAAAAAAAAAACAAAAAACCCCCCCAAAATTAGCTGGACGTGGTGGTGCACACCTGTAGTCTCAGCTACTTGGGAGGCTAAGGTAGAAGAATTGCTTGAACCGGGAGGTGGAGGTTGCAGTTGCGCCACTGCACTCCAGCCTGGGCGACAGGGCGAGACTCCATCTCCAAAAAAAAAAAAAAGTTGAACGGTGATCCATTTTTGCTGTAATCTTTTAGATCAGGTTGAAATATCTTAAATCTTTACTTAGCTCAGCAGACCCTGGTAAACAGTGGCTTTTGTGTTTCAGGGTGCAGTGTCTGGGTCAGTGCAAGCTTCAGATAGACTTATGAAAGAGCTCAGGGACATATACAGATCACAGAGTTATAAAACAGGTAAGGATCTCTGGATCCCTGCTCTCCTTATGGTTCTTCTGCTCTTTTCTATTGTCAGATTATAAATGTCATTTCTTAAAACTGGACAGAAATGGAAATGTTTACTAGCTTTATTTTAGGAATGTGAAACTCAAATGCAATCAAGTTCCAAAAGATGTAAGAGTAAAATAGGATGAGTTTACTTGTTTTTCGGATTTTTAAAAAATGTTTTTATAAGTCCATTGGAATTTTGTCCTCTTCTTGAAAAGAGTGAACTCTTACATGTATTTTTATCTTCTGGCGAAAGCATGAGCAATATTGCTTGGAAAGTAAATAAGAGTAATACCTTTCATTGTACAGAGAATGATTGCCAAGTTGATTTCTATGATTCCGCCCCCCCATTTTTGAAAGCAAGATAATCGACTCTTATTGTAGAGATAGTTATGTTATTACCTTTAAAATATGTAGGTTTTTAAAGTTTTTATTTCATTGTTTGACTTGAGTATTCTTACTCATTATGACTTGAATGTTATGGAATCTGTCGTAACTAGAGGTAAAATTCTCATATTGTTACAGATTCTAATAGTATTAAATAATGAGCCAAACTTTAATTTGAAAAGATAGCATTGGTTGGGTGCAGTGGCTCACACCTGTAATCCCTGCACTTTGGGAGGCCAAGGTGGTCAGATCACCTGAAGTTAGGAGTTCGAGACCAGCCTGGCCAACATGGCGAAGCCCTATCTCTACTAAAAATAAAAAATTAGCCGGGCATGGTGGCGGGCACCTGTGATCCCAGCTGCTCAGTAGGCTGAGGCAGGAGAATCGCTTGAACCCAGGAGGCGGAGGCTGCAGTGAGCCAAGATTGTACCACTGCACTCCAGCCTGGGTGGCAAGAGTGAGACTGTCCAAAAAAAAAAAAAAAAGCATTATGACCCATTCAAGAATTCTTAGTATGAACAAATCAAAATTAATTAGAACTTGCTTAAAAAAATAAAAACAAGGAAAAACCCTTGCTTTGTAGTGTGCAGGATAAGCCAAACTTGTTTCTGACTTATTAGAATTGTGGGTGTCCTTACAGTTTTTTGTGTAAGAAGTCTAAAAGTTTATCTGTAGAAACCTAATAAAGCACAAACATTTGAATACTGGTTTTATTTTTAAATGTTAAGTAATCATTTGTTTCAGCATTGTTTATATAGGGAAAAAACCAGATATTGGGTGGAATTTGTTAAAGCATATCCATAAAATAAACTACTGCAAAGTCATTAAAAAGATTGTGAATAGATTTAGGTATACTAACTTGGAAAAATGTCCCTGAAAGTTGAAGAGACGTTATAAAACAACATACGTAGAAGGATTCCGTCTTTGTAGAAATGTATGTTCATGGAAGAAAAGTCTTAAGTACCTATGATTTTGCATAATCTTTTTTTTTCAGTCAGACTAAATGGTAAGCAGTTTTTCAACTCATTAAAGAATCTTCTCAATTGATGGCTGTAATGATCTGTTAAGGGCATAAGATACTCAGCTGCAGTGGTGTAATATTTACTATATAGCTTAGTCGTTCCATGTTTTAAGAGAAAAATTCCTAGCTTTTGTTGACTATTCAGTTTATACATTTATACTATAGTAATAGTTATATGATCAAATGAAGAGTAGCTAACATGCTCTGTATCTTAACAGGGATTTATTCAGTGGAACTCATAAATGACAGTTTATATGACTGGCATGTTAAACTGCAGAAGTAAGTGACTTTTTAATGCTAACCCACCCTTCACAATGGTAGATTATCACAGTGGAGGTTATTTTACTTCTAACTTGATACCTTTATACTATGACTTGTACTTAGAACTTTAGACCTTGTTTCTATAGAAATAGTTCTTAGATTGTTTAAATGAGCTGTTTCTGAGGCTTAATAAAAAAGTGAGAAAGAGGAAGGACAGAAAGGAAGGACCAGCTGTGGGATAAAGTGTTTTATGGAGTTAGAGCAGGGGAACTTAGAAACAAAAGTATATTTAATAACTTCATGAGACTGTGTTAACTAGTTTATATTTGAAATATATACAGCACTTTGGGAGATTGAGGTGAGAGGATCTCTTGAGCCCAGGAGTTTGAGACCTGCCTGGGCAACATAGCAAGACTTCATCTCTACAAAAAAAAAAAAAAACATTAGCCAGGCATGGTGGAGTACACCTGTAGTCCCAGCTACTGGGGGTGGTAGGAGGCTGAGGCAGGAAGATCTTGAGCTCCAGAGGTCAAGGCTGCAGTGAGCCATGATTGTATCACTATATTCCAGCCTGGGCAACAGAATGAGGCACCCTGTCTCTTTAAAAAAAAAAAAAAAAAAAAAAAAGTTGCGGGGAGATGGGACTCAAATTGGATCTGTATATATAGAACAGTTGTAGAAAAATACGGATTTTTTTAGTGATTTAACTTTTTGTAGTTCGGTCCATGGCAAACTTTTCTCCTTGAACCCTTTGGCTAATAATATAAGTTTAATAAGAAAATTATGTACATGTGACTATTTTCCTTTAGAATGACTGCAAACTCTGAACCCCTTATTAGATTAGATTTAGAGTATTATGGTCTCTTTTGGACATTTATTCCCAAGGAGCTGGAAGCTATAGTGACCTCTATTTTTCCTGGTGATAAAGAGCAGCTTTAGACCTTCTCTTTCTGGAACTTACCCTAGGTGCTCTATTTTAGCTGTCAGACTAGTTCATTTTTGAGTTTAGTTAAAAAAAAATCTCTTAACTTTTTATTTGAACTGTTTTTTTGTTTTGTAATTCTTAGGGTTGACCCTGATAGTCCTTTGCACAGTGATCTTCAGATCTTAAAAGAAAAAGAAGGCATAGAATATATTTTGCTTAACTTCTCTTTTAAGGTAAGAAAATAGTTACAGGACCCCATATACTTCCAATGGGGGGGCGTATATTTGTACAAGTGCTTTGGAAAAAAATTTGGTAAAGTAGAAGATACTCATACCCTATGATTCAAGAATCTCGTAGACATATTCTCTGTAAGAGATGAGTAATTAGGAGTACCAGAAGACACAGGAATGTTCAGAGAAGCATCGTTTATAATAGCCCTAAACAGAAAACCCAAGTGTTCTTTCCAATAAAATGGAGAAATGTGGTGTTTATAAAATGGTTTACAGCTATGTGGGACAAGATGGGTGGATCTTGAACACAGTTGTAAATGAGACTGGACTCCAAAACCTATTTTGTACAATTTCCTTTATATAGAGTTCAAAAATAGGTAAAACTAATGTTGGTTAGGGCATGCATTCTTAGTGGAGACAATATCACCTGCAGTGGAGTGAAAATTGACCTTTGAAGTGAAAACAATCTTAGCTGTTAAAATGGTCTGCTGCCCTCCAAAGGGCCACAGAACATAAACAGATATACGATTTATCTGTGGTGTTAAAATTCCGTGGAGCGGGGGCGGTAAAATTAGGAAGAAAACTTCTAAAAAGGCTTCTTAGGGGGGCAAAAATGAAAAGAAAACTGAGAAACACTTATTTATGGATTCATAGTTGGGCAGTAAAACTATCAATAAAAAAGAGGTGATTACACACAGGGTAGGGTAAGGAGTCCATCTAGGTGGGAGGTAGGGAGGTGTGAACTGGAAGGTACATCTGTGCAAGCTTCTTGGATACTGGCTGGAATATATTTCTGGACCAGGTTGGTGGTTACATGGGCACATAATTTACAATAGCTTCTTAAGGTATATCTCTATATTTTATGTACTTTTCTGAATTTATGTGTTATATTTCATAAGGGTTTATAAATTTTATTTTATTTTATTTTATTTATTTATTTTTGAGACGGAGTCTTGCTCTGTTGCCCAGGCTGGAGTGCAGTGACACAGTTTTGGCCCACTGCAACCTCCGCTCCTGGGTTCAAGAGATTCTCCTGCCTCAGCCTCCCGAGTAGCTGGGATTACAGGTACAGGTACATGCCACCACACCCGGCTAATTTTTGTATTTTTAATGGACACGGGATTTCACCATGTCGGCCAGGCTTGTCTTGAATTCCTAACCTCAGGTGATCCGCCTACCTCGGCCTCCCAAAGTGCTGGGATTATAGGCATGAGCCACCACACCTGGCCTAGTATTTTTAAGACGCTAAAAATAATGGTTAAAGAATAGCAGTGGTGTCTAGAACAAATGTTAATTATTATTTTTATTTTTATTTTTTTTGAGACTGAGTCTTGCTCTGTTGTCCAGGCTGGAGTGTGGTGGCATAATCTTGGCTTACTGCAACCTCTGCCTCCCAGGTTTAAGTAATTCTCTGCCCCAGCCTCCCGAGTAGTTGGGATTATAGGCATGTGCCACCATGTCCAGATCATTTTTGTATTTTTAGTAGAGATGGGATTTCACCATGTTGGCCAGGCTGGTCTTGAACTCCTGACCTTGTGGTACACCTGCCTTGGCCTCCCAAAGTGCTGGGATTACAGGTGTGATTTAATTATGGATCTGGATCAGATGTTATGGTTTAAAATCTCTGGATATATGAGATATTTTGATAAAAAAACAATGCTGCTTTTGTACTTACAAAAAGGATAGTAATAATTTTCTAAAAGCTTCTTACATAGCTTTTTTATGTATATGTTTTTCCTTGGGAATATATCTTAGGGTTGAACTTCCTTGAAGTGACCCAAATGTCAGTATTATCTCTCACTTTTGTTATTGTAGAAACTGTTGTGGTTGTCAACTGGGTTGTCCTCCTAAAGTATGAGTCTAGTATATATTGACTGAAGTTGCTAATGGCTACATTTTTACTAATTCATATGGGGGAATGAATGAAGCACCCAGGCCAAAAACAAACAAAAAAAACACACAAAAAAGGAAGGTATCTTTCTTTTTAAAAATTTAAATTATATGTCCGTATGCCTAACACCAAACTTTAGAAATAGAACCCTTTTTTTTTTTTTTTTTTTAATTAGTCCCTGTAGCCCCCGGTGTGCCCCTCCCTTGTCACTTCCTCTTTGGGGGGTATCTTTACGGGAATATGAAATCTTGGACAGGAAACTGGAGGATTTGTGACTGCAGGTAGTGTTTTCATTATTTTTTCCTGCTCTAGGTAGAACTTCAGGGAGGGGACGATCTGGGAGGTAAATGGCTGAATTTCTATTGGATTTGTGTTTCTGGACCATGGCTCCTGATACCAGAAAGAAGGGCCTTTTCTGGGGTTGGAGTATTTCTTAAGAGGCCTGGGAAGAATGTGATTGCCTTGAGCTAACTGACCTTATGAAGAGGACCTTAAACTGAATTGCCAAGTTATTAGTATCGGGATTCACAGACTTTGGAGGATAGCAGGTATGACTCAGAAAGATTTACAGGAAAGAGCCAGAACAGTGTATATTTATGGCCTCTGATGCCCATGGTGACAACTTGAATAATAAGAAAAATGGAACTTGAGATAAAGCATAACACAAAGATGCAGGAGGGAATGCGACCTGATCAGCAACTTAGTAAATCCAACTTGCTATGCTTTTAAGGAAGTCACTTTTTGGTGTTTCAGGCAGCATCTGAATTACTGAATTGAATTCTGAGGTAGTACTTTAAGAATGGTCTATTTAGATAAACTTAGGTTCATTTAGAGAATAATTGCCGGGATTGGGAAGAGATTGTATTCCGTGTCCTGGGATAGCTGGCGAAATTGTGGATTTGGAGAGGAGAACATGGGGGTTGATGTTAGCTTGTCTTCAACTATTTGAAGGACTGTGTATATGGAAGCATTAGTTTTTATTTGTTTTGGGTGAACACAGGGCATAAAACTAGTAAGGCAAATTACAAAGAGGCGATTTTCAACTCAGTGTAAGGAAGTGATTTGTAACTATTTAGAGCCATTTGGTGATGCAGTCTTTAAAAAACAGAATGTGCCTCTTCCTTAAGAATAACTTAGACGGCTAAGATGTTAAGATCTCAGATAACTTTCTGATATCCTTATAGAGCCTGAGAGTCTGTTTCTGAGTTAATATATACTAAGGTAACTGAAACTTCATTTTAACAGTCACCCTCAACCTTTTTTTTTTCCTCCTTGAAGAACTTTTTATTTCTGTAAAATATGGATTCCTGAGTTCCAGGGTATAGACTTTATGGAATAGAGTCCCCAGATTTTGATGTGGAAGAGTTATTCTGAACTGTTCACAATGAATTAAATCATACATAATCAATGAAGAGGTTTTGTAGTCATTAGGGATTCACATGTTTAAATTTCTAAATAATGGGAGGTTAAATGAAGTTGTACTTTACTAAGCTTTACATCAACCTCTATACCTTTCATTATGTCTGTTAAATATAGGTGAAAGGTGAGCTATTTTATTTGAAAGTAGATTATAATAACTGTCGTTAAGTTGCTATCTTGTGTCATTAAGTTGGTATCTTGTGGATAATCTTACATTTCTATTGCAAGTTAGAAAACGATTTCTTCTTATCCCTCATCTTATATCATTTTCCTCACTTCATATATTTTTATCAAGTCTGATGATCCTTGTCTTTTAATTGGACCCATTCATTATTGCTGATACTTGGGTCTGAGTCTCCATCTTACAGATTCATTACTATTTGTCCTTCTTGCTTCACACTCCTTTTCATCTTTCTTTTGGATTTTTTTATTACTCTAGTTTCATACCTCTGTTAGCATGGTAGTTCTTCTTTTTTACTACCCTACAGTTACAATATGTCTTTGACTTGTCAAAGTCTAATATAAACTTGTAAATTTATGTTTTTTCCTTTTCCTTGTCAATACAAGGACCTTAGAACACGGAGGTCATGTCCTCCCTGCCATATACGTGCTGCTGTCATCATGCATTTTAATTCTATACTTATCTAAAACTCTACACATAATTATGTAATTGGTCAATATCTATTTAGATCCATATGCACATTTGCTCTTTTTTATGCTCTTTATTCTCCACATTTTCATTGAGGATCCTCTTTCTCCTGTCTGAAAATAACCTTTAGTATTTCCTTTAGTGTGAGTCTGAAGATGAAAACAAAAACCTTTATTTTTCTTTCTTTCTTTTTTTGAGACCAAGTTTCGCTCTTGTTGCCCAGGCTGGAGTGCAAGTGGTGCAATCTCAACTCACCGCAAGTTCCGCCTCCCGGGTTCAAGCAATTCTCCTTCCTTAACCTTCCTGAGTAGCTGTGATTACAGGCATGCGCCACCACGCCTGGCTAATTTTGTATTTTTAGTAGAGACGGGTTTCTCCGTGTTGGTCAGGCTGGTCTCGAACTCCCGAACTCAGATCATCTGTCCGCCTCGGCCTCCCAAAGTGCCGGGATTATAGGCGTGAGCCACCGTCCCTGGCCTTTATTTCATTTTTGAAGATTATTTTCATTGAGTGTAAGTTTCTAGGGTTGGCAGTTTCTTTCAGTGCCTCAAAGATATCATTCTCTTATCCTAGCTTCCATTGTTTCTCTTGAAGTATTTATGGAGGTTAAATCTTGTGAAGTCTTTGATCAGATTTGGAAAATTATCAACAACCATATCTTCAGGTATTGGTTCCGTCCCATTCTTTTTTTGCTTCCAGGACTCTACGTATGTGATAAACTTTTCACTATCTTTTTTATTTTCTGCATTTTCTACCATTTTGTTTTTCTGACCTATTTTCCAGTTTACTGAATCTCTTTTCTGCTAAGTTACTGCTGTGGTTAAACTTATCCATTAAGCTACTAATTTCAGCTGTTGTATTTCTAAATTTTAGAATTTCCATATGGTTCATTTTTATAATTTGCATTTCTCTACCAGGCTTTCAGTCTTGTCTTTTCTTTCCTCGCTTATGTTCAACAGAGTTAACTCTATTATCTTGACCCCTTGTGGTTATGTGTCTATTATTTGCTTCTCTTGTTTTCTATTTGTCTTTGTCTCATGTGGCTTATTTTTAGTGATAGACATTATATATGAAAAATTATAGAACTAATTTGAAGCCTTGGATGATAATCTTCTCCAGAGAGGATTTATATTTGCCCCTGCCAGGGGCTTGGAAATTAGCAACCCAGGATTGCCTCATGCAATCAGGGATTGAGATGATTCAAGCTGGCCTCATTCCCTGTCAGGGCAATTTGCAGTTGGTTCTTCAGGGTCGCAGCCTTAGGAGTGGGAGACTTAGCAGGGCCTCTCCTCGGTGAATGCTGGGCTGCAATGTTTATCTCTCTGTGAGCTCTGTGAGGCTGTGAGTTCTAGCTCAGCTTGTGAACCTCTTCTTTTTCTCTTCTGTAATTGGAAGAAAACCCAAGGGGGGAAAAAAGATCCTGCTCTCTGGTGTTCCCTTTTCTTAGCCCTGAAATTGTTATGTTTTGTTCACCTTTCTAGTTTTCAGTCAGAAAATTGATCTAAATTACCTAGTCTATCATTACTGGAATGGTTCCTTTATATAGTTCTAGTGAAGTGGAACCCCTTCATGTGTTTCATCAGTTTACCATAACACTGTTCTGTTTGGGCCTGATTTTAACTTCATTTTTATTTGATTTGGTTTTCATTTTGGTTTTGAGTACTAATTTTATGACTCTTACCCATTATCTGATAATAAATGTACACATTCTTTATAGTATCTTTTAAAATCTTCTAAATAGTATAACATTAAGGATGTTCTTGAAATTAATTAAACTTGCTTATTTGCTTTTTAGGATAACTTTCCATTTGATCCTCCGTTTGTTCGAGTGGTGTTACCTGTTCTCTCAGGAGGGTAAGTTTAAGCAATTACTTAAAAAGAAAATTTTTTTCAGTTAAAAAAAATTTTTTTTATGGAGACGAGGTCTTACTATGTTGTTGTGGCTGGTTTTGAACTCCTGGGCTCAAGTGATCCTCCCACCTTGGCCTCTGAAAGTGCTGGGATTACAGGCATGAGGCCACTGTGCCTGGCTTGCATTTTTTTTTTTTTTTTTAAGTGTGCACCAGAATCATTTGGAGAGCTAGTCCCAGAGTTTCTCACTCAGTAGGTCTGTGGTAGGGCCTGAGTATTTACATTTTTAAGAAGTTTCCAGGTGAAGATGATACTGTTGTTCTGGGCCCACACTTAGAACCATTGATTATAAAGCATTATATTGTTGAGAGGTAGAGTTTTTAATGATTCATACACACACGTATTTATACATATACACACATACACACACATATATACACACACATATTTTTACCCTAAAAAAGCTAATGTTTTTCAAATGTAAATTGTGATTGAGGGTTTAGAGAATGTTATGATTAAAGAGTGGTCCCCACATGCCTGTGATCCTAATTGGTACTTCTAGGGATAATCATGGGAAATCTCATGGACCTATGGAACTGGCTAATTACTTCTACAGGTAATACTTGCAGTTTAGTAGGGTCAAATGGTAATTGTATTGCTGCTTCTTGTGGTTGGAAGTCTTACAGAAGAGGGGGAAAAGATCACAATTTGTTAGGTTATTTATGAAATGTTCAGTAGGCTCTCAAAGTATGAGCAGTTTAACTTGAGAATTTTCAAACACTTGGCTGACTAATTCTATTATGTGACATAATCTACATTATAGTGATTAAAAACTAAATATATCCAGCCCTTACTTTGATCATTTCTATGGTTGAGATAGTAATAGTTGTATTTAGGGTAAAAATATGAGTGACTATATCAGACTTCAGAACTTTCTCCAGAAGAGCTTTGTTCCTACAGTTCTTTTTATATATTTGCTTTACATGCTTATATATGTGTTTTGGGGGGCTAAAATCCTGTTAAGAATCATTTCTTGTAGTCAAAATACATACTAATTTGCTGTTGATACTACAGAATAGTCATTTGGGCATGGTGTCCATCTATAAAGCTCAGAGAAACAAAAAGTATGTGTGTTTTTTTTTAACCTTAGTATTACATATGGATATGCTGAGCTCATTTTGAGTTCTGCCACATGGTAAAGCAATATAATTTTTATTTATTTATGTATTTATTTATTGAGACAGGTTCTCTCTTTGTTGCCCAGGCTGGAGTGCAGTGGTGCAGTTATGGCTCACTGCAATCTCTGCCTCCTGGGCTGAAGATATCCTTCCACCTCAGCCTCCTAAGTAGCTGGGATGCCACCATGCCCAGCTAATTGTTGTATTTTTGGTAGAGATGAGGTTTTGCCATGTTGCTCAGGCTGGTCTTGAACTCCTGGGCTGAAGCCATCTACCCACCTCAGCCTTGCAAAGTACTAGGATTACAAGTCAAAGCCACTGTGCCTGGCACAATATTGTTTTTTAAAATTATTTTATTTTTGTTCTTTTTTGTTTTTAATTTTTTCTTTAAATTTTATGTATTTCAACATTGTTTCTTAAGAGTTTACTTACCTGACGCCTCCAACCTAATCTTTGCCATAGCTCCCAAAATGTTAAGCACTAATACAGTTTTTTGTTTTGTTTTTTTCTTTTTTTGAGACGGAGTCTTGCTGTCACCAGGCTGGAATGCGGTGGCGTGATCTCAGCTCACTGCAACCTCTGCCTTCCTGGGTTCGAGCAATTCTCCTGCCTCAGCCTCCCGAGTAGCTAGGACTACAGGCATGTACCACCATGCCCAGCTAATTTTTGTATTTTTAGTGGAGATGGGGTTTCACCATGTTGGTAAGGATGGTCTCGATCTCTTGACCTCGTGGTCTGCCCACCGCAGCCTCCCAAAGTGCTGGGATTATAGGCGTGAGCTACCACACCCAGCCTAGTGGTTTGTTAATAGATATTTGTTTTGAGGGGATTGCAAGGTTTTGGGGAAACCAGGTTCAAAATGTCTTTTACCAAAGGACTTCTTGGAGGCTTAATGCTGTTTTCTATTTTTCCCAAAATTGTTTAATAATTTACACGATAGCATCTCAGAGGACGGTGTCCTCTGGCTTACTCTCTGGGAAATGCTGTTCTGTTGGAAATCCAGAGTTCTGAGTGATTCTCATGTGTTTGCTGCTGCAGAGCAGGAGATGCTGAAGGGATTCCTTTGTGAGCAGATGTTAGAGGTCTCCTTTTGACAGGTTTTTACAAAGTTGATCACAAATAACACTATTACAGTGAGTGGAAGTTCCAGGTTGGGTGTGAAACAGTTGTTTAGAATTGTGTACAGCTTTATTTTGTTACCGCTAAAGCTTCCCTAGACTGTTTTTGGATCAGGCAGTAAAATTGCTATAAAAAGTACTTCTCTTGTCATAAAACCTAATGATAAGTTTCGGAAGTTGAATGTTAGGTAACCCAGCCAAGTATTTACATATACAAAATAAACACGAGACTGAAAAATAGTAAATTTTTAACTTTTCTCTTGCTCACAACACCAGCCTTTTACTAGCCACCAAGTCATAATTCCTACGTTTTTCATAGTTTAATGTTAAAATATCTTTAACGAAGCCTTTACTGACTGGGGAGAAACAGCATAACTATTGTGCTTTAATTTTTTTTTTTTTGAGACAGAATCTCACTCTGTTGCCCAGGCTGTAGTACAGTGGTGTAATCTTGGCTCACTGCAACCTACACCTCCTGGGTTCAAGCTATTCTCCTGCCTCAGCCTCCTGAATAGCTGGAACTACAGGCATGTGCCACCATGCCCAGCTAATTTTTGTATTTGTAGTAGAGATAGGGTTTCACCATGTTGACCAGCCTGGTCTCAAACTCCTGGCCTCAAGTGATCCATCCACCTGGGCCTCCCAAAGTGCTGGATTATGGCATGAGCCACTGTGCCTGGCCAACTATTGTGCTTTAGTTGTATGTGCTTGTTTATAAAAGTGTGTATGTTTACTCAGTATTCCCATAAGCATGGGAAAAGGAAGACAGGTCCTTTTTTTGTTCAAAATCTTAGAGAAAAAAAATGATCAAGGAAAAGATTTGGAAGAAATTTGCAAATTCAGAATAAATATATAAAAACATTTTTATCAGCCAGATGCGGTGGCTCACGCCTGTAATCCCAGCACTTTTGGAGGCCAAGGCAGGTGGATCATCTGAGTCAGGAGTTTGAGACCAGCCTGGCCAACATGGCGAAACCCTGTCTCTACTAAAAATACAAAAATTAGCTGGGTGTGGTGGTGGGTGCCTGTAATCCCAGCTAGTCGGGAAGCTGAGGCAGGAGAATCGCTTGAACCCAGGAGGTGGAGGTTGCAGTGAGCCGAGATTGCCCCATTGCAGTCCAGCCTGGGCAACAGGGCGAGATTCCGTCTCAAAAAAAGTTTTTTTTTTTATCAGAACATTTTAAAATGTGATTATAAAATTGACCAGTATAGCTTTTCAACATTTTATTGTAAGAATTCCAAGAATTTAAGTTTATGACCTTAGTTTACCGCCTAGAGTAGAGACAAATACATGAAGTTATGAATAATGCCATTTTCAATTTTAAAATCTGTTACGTAGTTTCTTAATTGATTCTTTTTTGTCACGGTGTTATTGTTCTCATTATTCAAATGAATAATTTGAATAATAAGTCAGCTTGTGACCTACTCAAATAAATCTTCTGATTCCTAATAAAGTGTTTTTCATTATACCAAATGCCAAGTGTATGAGGGGATTACAAGTACTAAGTACTCCATTGATTATCAAATGCTAACTATGGACTTAATTTATCAGAGGTTTAAAGCAGCAAAGAGTTGCTCTGGCAACAGTGACCTGAAGACTTCATGAAGTAGGTGGGATCCCAGTTAGGCAGTGAAATGTGAGTGGGGTTTGGTCAGCTGGTGGAGGTTGAAGGAAAATGATTTACATAGGTGAAAAATAAACACAATTAGGTATCTAGGAAAGAGAATGAGATACTCAAAGTATACCAGACCAGTTTGAGCTATAACACAAGGAGGGTAGGACTCATGTAGAAGAGTTGTAGGAAATAGTGCTGATGTAATATCTTGTACTTAAAACAGTTCTGTGGACTGGTCAGACCTTTTTTTTCCCCTCTGCTAAGTAAACTATCACCCTGGCTATTCATCTTTCTGTATAACTGGTTGAGAAATGGGAGTAACAGTAAAGAAACTATTGTAAAGTAAATCTGGTGACAGCAGAAGAGAATATGAGACACGTTGTGCTCACAGAGCCTAGAAGAGTGTGACAGTAGTTGAGGATCACGCTGTTGTCTTAAGAGTGAAGTGAGGAGAACCTACATTGGTTTGGTAGTCACTGGAGTGGAAGGAGGAGTGAAATGTGAAAGCTCATTGGAGGCAAAATCAAAATGGCTTGGTCTTCATAGTGAACTATTAAGTGAGGAGGAGGAATTATTTGCTGACTTGGGAAGAAGTAGAAGCTTGCCATCTCAGTCAGGGTAAAGCTTAAGCATTGTGTGATTCCAGATAGATTATTGAGCAGTTTTCTATGTATTTCATATCCCACATCTTCTAGTTATGACCCTATTTCTTTATTTCTTGACATAGCCAAACATTTTTTAAACTAACAGCTTTATTGTGATGCAGTTTATATATTATAAAACTCACCCTTTGAAGTGTACAATTCAGTGGTTTTTAGTATATTCAGAGTTGTGCAGCCATTACTACTACCTAATTTCAGAACATTTTCATTACTTCAAAAATAAACCCTGTACTGATAGGCAGTCACTCCCTATACCCGTCTCCCCCACCATTGATTCTGGCAACCTCTTATCTAATTTTTCTCTGTAGATTTGCCTGTCCTGGATATTTCACATAAATAGAATCATACAAAATATGGCTTTTTGTGACTCGTGTTTTTTACAGTGATTTTTAAATGAAATATCCGAAGAGGCTAAGCTTGGGATAGTGTTTGCTGTACAACTTTGGCAACTGAACTCTTTTAAAGTTGAAAATACTGTATTATGGTGTCCATACATATGACATGTTATCCTTAGATGACCCTTACTTAGATCATTAATGTTTTTTCCCTAGTATTCTTGAACTGTCTCAGTATTCAGCAGGAACCCTTTGGAGGCAAAAAGCAGTAAGAATTTGGAACACATACTGACAAAAGGAATGTCATTTAATACAGAAGTAGAATCGACCACTTTTAAATGTCGATGCTGCTGAAAGTGTGTATTAAGGAAAAGTTTAGTTATCTTACTTTTTGTGTAGGTACTAGAACTGCTCGTCTTGTGTTCAACAAACATTTGTGTAGGTATTACGTACTCGTACAAATGCACTTTCTTTTGACCTGAAAATCCAAAAACTCCCTTTCTTCCCACCTCCTAAGACTCTGCATCCTCAAAGGAAGAGTGGGGTATCTTAAAGGAAAGGTGATTGTGGTTGGATAATAGATAAAATGTCTACTGTGTACTTCCTTTTCCTGAAACAAGTTCCTGTCTACCATCAGCATTTCCAAAATTTGAAGATCATGTGTGGTGTTAACTCATTAACCGATTATTAAGCTTTGAGCAATTGTGGAACCAAAATCTAAATGAGTACCTGGATCTTCTAATTCTGTTAAATCACTGAGTGCACGTTACGTACAATACTTTTAGCCCAGTAGGAGAGTTAAAGAGTGGAAGATAGATTTCTATGTTTGAGAAATAGAATACACAAAGAAAAAAAAATTAATCCCATGAGTCTTCTGAATTTAAGTTTTTGGAGAGTTTTTCTTTTAGGTTTTTTTCCCTTCCATTAATTTTTCACTTTGAAAGGTCCTAGGGTTTGGGCAAAGCAAGTGGGGAGAGACACTTGCTTGGATTCTCCAGGATGGGGGAGTTGAAGAGGACTTCTTTCCCTAATTTTATTATTAAATTTTGTCAATATAACAATTATTAATGTTAGTGGTCTACAGTAAAAGGTTTTAGATGCCTTCTCTGCAAAGTAATTTGGTTAGTTGACACAAGGATGCCTTTGGTTAGCTGGAGTGGAAGATGTGCAGGGTAGAGGGGTCTTGGCAAGTCTTCTGGGGGGAAATACAGCATTTGGAAGGGTAGGAAGCAGAAGGAATCTCAAACAAGGGAAAGACATGGGCAGAGCCCCAGAGGACAGAACAATTTGTGGTGGACTTGGTGTCCACATAGACCTAATCAGTGGTCTTAGCTTTTGTGTTTTCAAAATTACCACAGTTTTTGTTCTAAAACTATCATTCCCTTGATTTTTTAGGCATGATATTTATGTATTTTGAAATTTAACATAAAGGAGAAATGACATTTTGTTTGAGAAAGATAAAGGTTAAAAAATCATTACCTAAATAATGATTTTCTAATGGGAGATTTGGTACATCCCCAGAAGTTATCTTTGGTTCAGAGAATAGTCTTCAGGCCTAGAAAGAGCTTAAGGAATTCCAGAGAGGAGCTCCATGGTCAGAACCATTTGATTCTCACAACAGAATGGGTAAAAACAGTTTGAACCATAAGGCCATGCAGATGTTCATAGCATGGATAGGGTAAGGTCAGTGTCATTGTCGGGAAAAACTCTTGGCTGTAACATCATGGTAGAGTTTCAGATATAAAGAACACGCGAATGCCATTTAAGGAAACTGGTTCTTCTGCCCCTATTCTTTGGAATATTTAGGGCTAAGTTCTTAGTTACTGATATCATACAAATCTGAAAGTGTTATGTTCTAAGAACCATTAGAAAAAATTGACTAGAATTTCAGAGGGATTACATTAGCATGATAACATTAGAATTTTTAAGTTACCCATAGTCCTATATCCCTAACAACTGTTTTCATGTTATTTTCTCATCTTTACTTGTATGCATATTTTCTTGGTAATGGCACTTAGAAATTGTTTAAGGAGGAATAATTCTCGAATTTTGTATGACTCCTTTTTTCTTTTTAAGGTATGTATTGGGTGGAGGAGCATTATGTATGGAACTTCTCACAAAACAGGTGACTTTTTTCTTACGGTACTCCATTTTCACCCACAATTTAGTGTTTTGATCATGTAAATTAGATTGTAAGTAGAAAATTCTTTAATAGCTCCTACTTTTAAAGAAATTTTAGTTTATTTTTAAAATAGTTTCTACTTTCAAGAATGAAAAGGTAAACCAATAAAATGACATTGTACTTGCTGCTGAATCTATGCTAGGATAGGCATTAAGAGTGACCTTTATTTAAGGTTCTAATTTGCTCATGTTGGGCACTTAGAACATTGGTTTGTTGTTGTTTTTTTTTTTTTGGTGAGATTCTGGAAATGTTCCAATTTTACTTTTTCCCCTTGACTATAGACTTTTTAACACTGATTTGCTGCTGTTGAGTTACATACCATTTTGTTAGGCCTTCCCAAGTGGGAATCAGAAATACTGCTGTATTTTAGAGATATTTTGTTCTTCCTGTAGGGCTGGAGCAGTGCCTACTCAATAGAATCAGTCATCATGCAAATAAATGCCACCTTAGTCAAAGGCAAAGCCAGAGTGCAGTTTGGAGCAAATAAGGTACTTTTGTTAAGAATTTTACATAAACCATAAGATATATTTTATATTTATGAGCTTTCTTCCTGTCTTGACTTAATTCTTTTTTGAGATAGTTTCATTTTCATTTGGTTTGTTTTCTTCTTGTTACAAAAGTGATCTATAGAAAATAAAGAATTATAAGAAAATTAAAGATACTAATTGATAATCACTTAATGATTTAATATCTGTTCTTTTAGTCTTTGTTATATTTGCTGTAGATAAACATGTCTACAGTTGTAAACTTATTGGTATGTATACTATAGTAAATTAAATTAAAAATTACATGTACTTTAAGGTTTTAAAAAATTGAGTTCATGTTATAGAACTAATTCCTGATAAACTTTTATGTGCTAGGCTCTAGTCTTTTCATTTATTTATTTTTACTTTTTTTTTCTCTGTGCCTATTCTTACCAAGTTTTTTTAAAATCTTTTACTTTTTATTAACTCAATCCTCTTAATAACTTAAGAAGTAAATGCTATTATTATCTGCATTTTGTAGATGAGGTAACTGAAGCATACAGAAGTTAGTTAGACAACTTGTCTGAGGTGACAAGTGACAGAAAAAGGATTGGAACCAGACAGTCTGGCTGCCCTAGGCCCAACCAAGGGGAGCTGAGAGCAAGCCATGGTACATAAGGATGTTGTTCAGGCTGGTTTTCTTTTCAGTTAACATGAAACATAGGCTGTAACATTAATTTTAGGACATAAGTGAGACAGCCTTTCAAAGCCAGAGGTTTGTTACCATGACTTTTAGCAAGAATTTGTGGTTTAAAGGCAAGATGGTGCTCTCAGAAGCTTCCATTCACTATGGAGGGAATGGTAGTTGAGTTAAATAGTGAAATCCTGGAGCACACAGTCTTCAGGGCAGCTTCTGACCTATTTCTATGGTCAGCATCTGTCTTTCCCTGCTGCCCCATAACCTCCACTTATTCTCACATAGAATCCCCTAGACTGTGATCACATTCAGATGAGAGAACTGTTTTGTTTTTTCCAGGGTAGGAGGAAGTGAGTCACTACCTATACTAAGCAGTCTAGTCTCCTGTGTATAAATGAGTAAGGTTGGGGAGCCAAATCTCTTGGAGAATCTCAGGATTATGCAAGATGGTAAAGTGGTCTCATGTTAGTTGTGCCGACAGCTCTCATCAGAAGCAGACACAGATACTTTTTGTAGGAAAGCATCTCTAATTTAAGCCTGTAGGATTCCCAAAGATTAAAAGAATTCACTCCAATCATAGCATTCAGGTAGTCAACTCAACATATTTGAGAATTGTCAGAAATAATAAATAATAGATATATTTCCCAAAGACAGTAAGTTTTGGAATTATCAGATACAAAACACATACTTCAGATACTAGAATTATGAGAAAATAGTTACATGTGAAATCTAAAATAAAGAAAAAAAGATGGAATCATAAAATTGAGCAAGCAGTAAGACTGCCAGGAATGATGAGGAGGACCTGAAAAGAAAATGGATGAAATAGAACTTACAGAAATAAAAAATATAGATGGGTATGGTGGTTCACGCCTGTAATCCCAGCACTTTGGGAGGCCGAGGCAGGAGGATGGCTTGAGCCCAGGAGTTGGAGACCAGCCTGGGCAACGTGGTGAGAACTCATCTGTACAAAAAATACCCCCCTCCACCCTAAAAAAACAATTAACTGGGTATGGGGTACCTGTCTATAGTCTCAGCTACTCAGGAGGCTGAGGTGGGAAGATCACTTGAGCCCAGGAGGCCGAGGCTGCACTGAGGCATGTTCACGCCACTGCACTCCAGCCTGAGTGACAGTGAGACTCTGTTTCAAAATAAAGAAAAAATGTACTTGTTGAAATAAGAAACTCAGTAGATTAGATACCAGAAGAGAATTAATTGGTTAGATGATTATCTCAAAAAAAATACGTTAGAATGTTACACAGAGAGACGTGGGGATAGATGATAGGGCAGAAGTTGGTGGGGTTGGTGGGGAGAGATCAGAGTGTGGGCTAAAATATGTCTTAGTGGAATCCCAGGAGGAGATATTAGAATTATACTAGAAAGTGAGAGAAATAGAAGTTCTAAAGGTGATAGAAGCAAGTCTACATAAATCAGTCATAACAAATGTAAATGGACTAAAGTTACCAGTTAGATTAAATTAATAAAATCCAGCTGTTTTAATCTTTATATTTAAAATATAAAGGTACAAAAAGATTGAAAATTTTTATAAAGGAGTGTGATAAAGAGACGCCAGTATACATTAACCAAAACCAAATGATGTAGCTTTAGTATCAAAATAGGATTCTGGAACAGAAAGCATTAGTAACAATTTGATGATAAGTCTGTTAATTAGGAGGATATAGCAATTTTCGTATTTTATGTACCTATCAAAATAGCCTCAAAATACTCAGGAAAAACTGATAAAACCACAGGGAGAAGTTGACAAGTCCACTATCATAGTTGGAGATTTCAACATACCCTGCATACTACTAGTCAGATAAACAGAATGCCCATATGTAGATTTGAATAACCAGTGAACAGGCATGGTATAATGGACATAGACCTCTGTACCTAATAATTAGATATAGATTGTTCTCAAGCATTTATGGACTATGGGAGAAAAATTAATTATAAATCCATAAAATCAGAAGATTTAAAAACAGTTGGTACCATACACACCATATCATTTAAATATGAAGCAGTTAAGGTTAGAAGGCAATAATGAAGAGATTAACAAAAAGCTATGTGAATTTGGAAATTAAACACAGCTGTAAATCATGGTTTTAAAAAGTAAAATGAAATTTTAAAATGCTTAGAATTGAACCATAATTAAAATACTATAATTCTATCTATTCCTCTCTCCCCTCTTCTTCCTATCTGGAACATTCAAGAAGCTAATCTTTTTCAATGAACACCTCAAATACTGAAAAACAGAAAAGGACAGATGTCATTCTTTGATCTTAGTTAAATCTATAAGTTAATAATAAAACCAGAAAACAGATATTTCTTTCTGGAATTTTATAATTCATGCAAACAGCCCTTAGGTCAAACAGGGCTTCAAAATTAAAACTGCAGAATATCTACAGAATAGCAATAATGCAATCATTACTTATCAGAGACTAAAGGAGAGCTCAGAGGAATGTTCATTGCCAAATCCTTATGCCATTAAGAAAAGAATGAAAATGAATCAAGCCTCTAACTGATTGCTAGACAGGACAATGAAAAACCCTGAAGGAGGCCGGGGACGGTGGCTCACTCCTGTAATCCTAGCACTTTGGTAGGCTGAGACGAGTGGATGACCTGAGCTCAGGAGTTCGAGACCACCCTGCGGAACATGGTGAAACCCATCTCTGCCAAAAAAACAAAACACGAAAATTAGCTGGGTGTGGTGGCAGATGCCTGTAATCCCAGCTGCTTGGGAGGCTGAGGCAGGAGAATTGCTTGAACCTGGGAGATGGAGGTTGCAGTGAGCTGAGATCCAGCCACTGCACTCTAGTCCAAGTGACAGAGCAAGACTCTGTCTCTTAAAAGAACCTGAAGGAAAGCAGAATGGGGAAATTATTAAAGATATACAAGCAGAAATCAGTGAGTTAGAAGAATAGGAAGGGCTAGACCCACAGTACAGTAAAGCCTCTGCAGAAACATTTGTTTAAACTGGGCGTTTGAGTACCTTGCTACTAATATTGAGACTGGGGAAGGCCAACATTCTTATTTTCTCCTTGTGTTTTGGGTGGTGGGCAGTAGGGTTGGAAAGTGACTACTTCACAGTCATTTGGGAATTTCAGGGTATATATATTTTTAATGTACAGTTTGTTTCTGAATCTTATTTTTGTCCTTTTTGTGAAAATACTAAAAAAAACCACTTTTTCATTAATGGTAAGAAAAACGTGTTACTATACATTTTATGTTTAGTTTATTAGGTGCATTATGGCAGGGCTGTACTATTTTATTTGTGTGTGTGTGTTTTTTTTGTTTGTTTGTTTGTTTGAGACGGAGTTTCGCTCTCGTTGCCCAGGCTGGAGTGTAATGGTGTGATCTTGGACTCACTGCAACCTCTGCCTCCCGGGTTCAAGCGATTCTCCTGCCTCAGCCTCCCAAGTAGCTGAGATTACAGGTGCGCGCCACCATGCCCGGCTAATTTGGTATTTTTAGTAGAGACGGGGTTTCTCCATGTTGGTCAGGCTGGTCTCGAGCTCCCGACCTCAGGTGATCCAACTGCCTCAGCCTCCCAAAGTTCTGGTATTACAGATGTGAGCCACCGTGCCGGCCGGCTTTACTATTTTAAAGAGCTCTAGATGTTGAAAAAGACTACCCTGTAGAAAAATAGGAAAAGTCCTTACATAAATTTAACATGTTAAAAAAATAGGAAAAGGGTATAAAAAGTCTGTTTACAGAAATAGAAATAAATGGCTCATGAACATATTGGAGACATGCTCAGTCTCACTCAGCAATAGAAATACAAATTAAAACTGTACTGGGAGTCCATCTAGTATATTGTCAGAAATCTACAAATATTTGAAGCACTGCACTGGTGAGGCTGCATCAAGGCACTCTTACAGATGGCTGGTGGGCAGACATATTTCTGCAGTTATGTAATCTCAAAATTACTAAGGCATGTATAACTTTTGACCCAGGAGCTCTACTCTAGGACATTTTTACCAGTACTCAGCAGATATACGTACAAGGTTGCTCATGGCAACATTATAACAGCAGAATACTGACAACAACCTGATGTCCACCAGTAGGGGACTGATTAAATATTTGAATACCCATGTAATAGAAATATTTCAGTGTTTAAAACAGGTATGTTCTATACTGATTTGGAACATTCTCCAGGATATGCTAGATGAGAAAAGGGGCAGATCAGTATCTGTAGCATGCAACTGTTAGTGAAGGTAAGCCGGGACAATGGCTAATAACAGTGGGCTGTACATGAATATTTTTGTGTAATCTTAAAGAAGGACATAAAAGAAATTAGTAATAGTGGTTAACTTGTGTGGAGGAAGGGGGTTGAATGGGAGGAAACTGGATGTTTAGGGTACAAGTAGGAGGAAGAGTTTTCACTTAGGATGTAGACATTTTTGAGTCTTGTGCTGTGTGAATTTATTATGCAAAAAATTCTGCGACATAATATAGTGGATAGATGGGTACCACTATGGAGAGTGTTCTGGTATATTAATTCGAAGTGAAGATATAGGTTGGTTGTATGGTGACAAAATTAATCCTAGATTTGGCTCCTTAAAAAGATTGTATATTTTTATCAAAAGAGGGCTCCTTTAGTAAGCCAGGTGCCAATTATGGGCGTTCTTTAGATTTCTAACTTAAAATGTCATTCATATGTATAGTCGTGGAAGCTTAATATTTTCTTATCTGAAAGTAATATTTTGTAGTTGTTTTTAAAATAGAAGCTACATGAAGAACGTTTGAGTTTTATTAACATCCAGATATAATCCTTTAACTTGATTCAGCAATATGGAGACAGACTCTAGAACCAGAAAGCTTTGTAGTTGTCCAATGGTAGGAAGACTTATAAAAAATGAACTGTGAGGCTTGTTGATTTTTATTGGGGTACAATTTTGGTTTTGTTATTTTTATAAAATTGTAGAGAATAATGAACTTGAGAAATGAGGCTATTAAGTTAAAATTGTTTTTGAAATGGAGAGTCAGTTTCCTGTGTTCTTTTAAGCACAGTGTGATGCATTCATAAATTTATTGTAATAATTTTCACCTAAT
The DNA here is from genome assembly GCF_000951045.1 of Mandrillus leucophaeus. NCBI lineage: Eukaryota > Metazoa > Chordata > Mammalia > Primates > Cercopithecidae > Mandrillus > Mandrillus leucophaeus. The sequence continues at coordinate 179,607 of NW_012102488.1, forward strand.
TACACTTTTGATTTAAAATGTGTAATTCTCTTTCAGAATCAATATAATCTAGCAAGAGCCCAACAATCCTATAATTCCATTGTACAGATACATGAGAAAAATGGTATGTTTAATTCAATAAGTGTTTATTGCCATTTAAGAAGTTTTAGATAATGTATTAATATTTACCATTTTATTTTTCTGTTTTTGCTTTAGTTTCTTAAAGTACTGTTACCATAGTGAAAAAAACTTGTGCTGCATACAAAAATCTTTATTTATTTATTTTATTTTATTTTATTTGTTTCTTGAGATGGAGTCTTGTTCTGTCACCCTGGCTGGAGTGCAGTGCTGCTATCTTGACTCACTGCCAGCTCCGCTTCCCAGGTTCATTCCATTCTCCTTCCTCTGCCTCCTAAGTAGCTGGGACTACAGGCGCCTGCCACCATGCCTGGCTAATTTTTTTTTTTTTTGTATTTTTAGTAGAGATGGGGTGTCACCATGTTAGCCAGGAAGGTCTCGATCTCCTGACTTTGTGATCCACCCACCTCGGCCTCCCAAAGTGCTGGGGTTACAGGTGTGAGTCATCGTGCCACAAACCTTAACATTGTACTTCAATCAAAGTTTTTGTATCCTATACACTTGGCCTAGGTATCTCAGAGTCAGAATCAAGATTTTTTTTTTTTTTTTTTAGTAGATTAATGCATGACTCACTTTACTTACTTGAAACCAATGGTTGTAGGAATTGAGTTAAAGGCAACTCTTTATAGATGGAGTTCTTGTTGTTACAACTGGAGTGCAGTGGTTGTTTATAGGTGTGATCATAGTGGACTGCAGCCTCAAGCTCCTGGGCTGATGTGATCCTCCTGCCTCAGTCTCCCCAGTAGCTCGGACTGTAGGCACAAGCCACCATGCCTGTAAAGTATTCTTTACTTTGCTAGAAATGTGTCAGTTTGTGACTTAAGATTTGTGTTTTGTGCTTACTTATTTTAATGACAAAGCAAACTTGTCACTTTTTCAGTGATTGCTTACTTACGGCAATAGTATTCAAAACAAAATTTTCAAGCAGAAGAGAGAAACGATAAAATTTGAGGACAAGGCCAGGTTTTCATAATAATAATTTCGAGCACACAAAATTAGTAGATCCAGAGAAACCTGTGTACTACTTTGATACTTTATAGATCTTGGCATATTCATACTGTTCTAAAGTTTCATACTAAACAGTACGTAGTCTAATTTGCCTTTTTATGGAGAGCTTAGGTTTTTGTGGAGCCTGGGAAACAGATTTCTTATTTTTATTTCTTAAACATTACAACTGGCATTTAAAAAATATTTATAGAAAATGCTGTATTTGAGAGTGTGTGGGTATGTGTAAGCTTAGCTGTGATGAAAGAGTAATAGATTCAGAATCGGGAGAGATGACTTCTAGGGATTTTTTTAATCTTAAAAAATTTTTTTTTCTTATTTGTAAAAAATTGACACGTTATACTTACTGTGTACAAAGTTTTGAAGTATACATAATTGTGGAATGACTAAATCTAGCTAATTAACCTAGGCATCACCTTACATAGTTATCATTTTTATGGTGAGACACTTTACATCCACTCTTAGCATTTTTCAAGAATACAGTATATTGTTAACTGTAGTCACCATGTTGTACAATAGCTCAAGATGGATTCTAGTCTGGCTTGCTACTAACTCTGATTTTAGGCATCGTCATTTAGTTACTGCACCTGCTGCGATGGCTTCCTCGTCATTGGTGAAATGATGTCATGGCTCTGATAACAGTCCAAGTTCCTTATATTCTAAATTGCCAGGAGTTTGTTTGGGGAAATAAGTACTTTCCATGAGGCTTACTTTCAAGTATAGAACTGAAGTGGAATAAAACTTATTCTTTTAGTCTAATATTCCACAGTCATCTTTAGCTAGAGATGCCATTAATACAGAGCTCTTGTGTTGAAAACTCAAGTACAATTTATTCATAGAAAATAACTTTCTGTTGTGAAATAGCAAAATGCAGTGTTACCAATCCAAGTATAAGTTTAATTTTTACAGTAGGCCGGGTGCGGTGGCTCACACCTGTAATCCCAACACGCTGGGAGGCGGAGGTGGATGGATCACCTGAGGTCAGGAGTTGGAGACCAGCCTGACCAACATGGTGAAACCCTGTCTCTACTAAATACAATATAAAACAAAACAAAACAAAAAACATTAATGGGACATAGTGGTGCATGCCTGTAATCCCAGCTACTTGGGAGGCTGAGGCAGGAGAATTGCTTGATCTGGGAGATGGAGGTTGCAGTGAGCTGTTTGCGCCATTGCACTCCAGCCTAGGTGACAGAGCAAAACTCTGTCTCAAAAAAAAAGAAAAGGAAAAAGAAAAAAAATTTTATAGTAGATTTAAACACCAAAATTATGAAGAGAGACTGTAGCTAGCCTTATTACATGCCAGTTCTTCTAATTTATTTAAGAATTAAGTATTTTAACTTTTTTTTTTCATTCTATTTCAGGCTGGTACACCCCTCCAAAGGAAGATGGCTAAATATGTTGACTGTTGTGTGTTTGGACTAATGTTGCTTTAAAGAAAATCTTAACCAATATGCAGACACAAGCTTTGAGTGCCCCTATTACAGCAGTACCGAAGACGTTAGTTAATAGATATTTTAGTGGATAATCTGTCATCTGACATCCAGTATGAAGTTACAGCCTTTGCATTTTGCTCATTTTAGATATCTTGGACTGAGCAGTGGGGCCTTTATTGTATTTCTCCTGATAAATACACATACTGGCCACTCCTTATCTCTTTTTCTTGAAAAGTGAACTTTTTAAAGCAGCCAAGTCAGCGTCAGGCTACTGAAATTGAGGCTTTAGAGTAACTTTCCTATATTGAGCCCATGGGTTACAAGGATTTGCAATATATTCCATTTACAGCCAATACAAGTTTAATCGATGTTCAATATTGGTTTAGAAAATTTTAAGGCCTTCTAAATCATAATAGCTCTTTCATGTCTAAAACTATTTTATGATATTGCCAAAAGGATAGGAAACCTACTCATTAAATTGTTAAACTTTTTAATGACTATGTGAAGATATGAATTGTTTCCTGAAGATAATACTCTTAATTGAGTTACATTGTTCTTCTTAGGCAAAGCAGTGTAAAACTATATCAGTTAAGGCTTGCAAGTAGTGATTTCCACTGGGGCATCAGAGTCTTGCTGGGCTGAATCTGCTGCTTGTTGGTTCAGTGTTTCTTATGAACAGGAGCCACAGTATAGAGCTTAAAGTTATTTAAAATACTAAGTCATCTTACGTTTCCATTTTATTAACGGGATGTTGCAATCATTTGTAAACTAATAAACTTATAAAGTGATTGGCACAAAGACTCCTTGAGCAAAAGCTGCGCAGTTAAGTAGAAAAATATACTTAATTTGGAGACTCTTACAGTAACTTTTGCCATAGTCAAAACAATGGCTTTTACATTGAAAGATTAATAGAAACTCTACGTATGTTAATTTTTGATGGAACCTGACTCAAATCAAGGTACTCTCCATTTTATTGCCTTACCTGAATCAGTCCTTTTTGGTTGGTAATAGATTTTTTTAATACACCCAAGTTTGATTTAAAAGTAAATTCTAGTTATTAAGCACTTTTAACAAGAAATCCAGAAGCACATTTTTCTGCACAAACCAGTTACAAAGTTCAAAAGTGTTTCTTATGCATTTGCTTTGAGATTCAGTTTTTAACTTTGTAAACCACATCTAAGAGACTTGTCATTTCTACATTATTGTGTGTGTTTAATTTCTTTTGATTCTATTTTGGTTAAGACAGCAGTAAATTTTCTGGTATTCTTGTTCACTTGGTTACATTTGTATAAAGTTCTCATTGCCAGTTGCTCAGATAACAAGTGACATGGCAGAATTCTTTAAAGCAGTAAAGTTCCTTAAGCCTAAGGCTAAATCTTGAATACATTGTTGAATTCTTTAATATCCTTATGGCAAGCAGATTGATAGCTGCACATTTAGCATGCTTTGTTTTATGGATTTTATTTTTAATTGCAGATTTATTTGGCAATGTACAGTAAATTTTATAAACTTGCATCAAGTTTATGAATAAACCATTTAAAAATTTGGTTTGTGCTGATCATGGCAAGCAAAAAAAAGATTACTTTCTCATTTTTCCCTCATAAGAAAACTCTGCTTGATGTGTTTGTAAGCTCTATTGAGTTTCTGGAATAAGATATTTAAGGAGGGAAGTGGTGAGGGGAGGCTTGGAAGACAGGTAGATTTAACAATAGAAAGTGAAAGAACCTGGAAATGGTCTGTAGAATAGTCACCTTTTCCTCAGCCTTTTTCCTCTTCCGTTCTCATTGTAAATTGAAGTGCTACTTTTTCCTTATGGCTATCCTTAGTTCCCCCAGTGAAAATAATCTGCTGCTACTTAGCATACCCATGGCCTCCTTACACACAATTGACAGGTTATTTCACATACAAGAAGTCCAGAGGTAGGATAACTCCAGTTGTACTGTACATCTGGGCTTTGCTCTGCTTCCTTGAGATTTTTCTATGTTGGTTTCATCTTTTGGTTGCATGTTATGTGCAGCCACCTTACTTGATTCAGAGGTAGATAAATGCCCCTGTTTTCTAGTGTCTCCTTAGGAGATGAGGAAATCTCTAAAAGCACCATCCCATCAAGTACACGGCCTCTCGCCTTTCCTTGGCTACATCAGGGCCCTGTGCCTACCCCTAAACCAATGGTGGTGAAAAGAATGAAACCATCGTGATTAGTTTGCACAATGGTTCTCAAAGCATGATTTGGGGAACACTGGAGACCCCTGAGACCATTTCAAGAGACTATTTTCATAATAATAAAACATTTGCCATTTTCACTCATTCTTTCATGTGTACAATGGAGTTTTCCAGAGGCTACATGATGTGATTTTGCAACAGATCAAATTCAGAAGCAAATATGAGAATCTGTCTGTCTTCCATTAAGACAGAAATTAAATATTTGCAAAATGTAAAGTGATGCCGCCACTAGTAAACTGTCCTCTCCCCATTTTATATCAGCCACAAAGAAAGAACGCCCACTTTGAAAGACAATGGGGTGTCGTTCAGTAGCCAAAGAATGCAGAAAGGGAGCTCATGCTGTCAAGGCACCTTCTCCCAGAGGGATAGGAGGCTGGGGAGTTTAAAGAGTTAGCTGAGGGGGCGGGGGAGGTATGAAGGGCATACACAGGCTGGAGTTCCAGACAAGCAGGCATAGTCCCTGAACATGCTGCTTCATACATCCATGTTCAGGAGATGCCAGTGAGCTTGCTTTTTAGGGAAGAGGATTTTAGCATTATGTTAATGATCTAAAGGTAACCGGAGGGTGCCTCTTTATCTTCCTCTGGTATTCCACAAGGGGTCAGGAAGCTCTGGTGACATCTGGGCCATCTGGCTTCCTTAAGCAGCTGCGCCTATAAATAGACTAAGGAAAAAAACTGGCTGGGCTTGTTGGCTCATACCTGTAATCTCAACGCTTTAGGAGGCGGAGGCAGAGGCAGAGGGATGTCTTGAGGCCAGGAGTTTGAGACCAGCCTGGGCAACATAGACCCTGGGTCTACCAAAAAAAAAAAAAAAAAGAGTCACAGCTACTCAGGAGGCTTATACCAGTGACAATGTCATACTATCCACCAGTGTGGGAAGGAGGATTTGGGAAATAGTTGTTTTCCATAAAAATATTTCGTTAATGTATAACATCTGTTTTTTAAAAAGGTGTTCTGATTTAATTTTTAATATGGTAAATATTGATAGTCATAACACACATAAACTATTGGTCGTGTCAATATTTTAGGGTGTAAAGGGTCCTGAGGCCATAATGAGAACTTCTGATTTAGACAAGTTTCTGCCCAAGATCTGGCAATCAAATCAGGGCTCCCTTAGGAAGGAATTGGCGGGAGGAGTGGACGAACCTGTGTCTGCTGTGCTTCCATTTTTTGGTGGTTCTCAGTTTGAGCATGCATCAGAATCGCCATAAAGTTTGTTAAAACGTAGATTGCTGGGCCTCACCCCCAGTGTCTGATTTAGGAGGTCTGGGGTAAGGACGGGAAATGTGCTAAAACTTAGTAGTTTCCAGGTGAATCTGATGTTCCTGGAGGGGAACTGGTGCACAACTTCGGGCGTGCTTCACAGCAATAATCTCACTCAGCTACCTTAGAATGGCAGGTGCTATAGGCCATTTTACTCATTCGAAACTTTAAACCTGAATATTACAACGAGTTAACTAAGTTTACCAAGGAATAAAGGCAGTGATTTTCACACACTAGGACAATTTTTTAAAAGCAAACACTGTCCGTTCAAAAATGGAGCTTATGCTATTTAAACAGGCATTGGAACTATGAAGAGCAATAAGTACTACCTAGTCTCTGCAAGGAATTTGTGATTTAGAGAACGATGTAAACTCAGAAATATGGCGGTGCCAGGGCAGTGAGAAGCACACAGGATTTTCACTGCAGGAGGCCTCCTGGAAAGTTGCCAGGCGCGGTGGCTCATGCCTGTAATTCCAGCACCTTTGGAGGCCCAGGCGGGAGTATCGCTTGAGCCCTGGAGTTTGAGACCAGCCTGGACAGCATAGGGAAACCTGTCACTACAAAAAATACAAAAATTAGCTGGGCGTGATGGCGGGAGCTTGTAGTTCAAGCTATGAGGGAGGCTGAGGCGGGAGGATCGCTTGAGCCTGGGAGGTAGAAGCTGCAGTGAGCAGAGGCCGCGCCACTCCACTCCTGCCTGCCCACAGCATTAGACCCAATCTCAAAAATGAAAAAACAGTTCCGAGCGCATTATGGAACGGATGGCTTCAACCTCGGTGTGCGGACTCCAGGCCAGGATATTCACCGGCGTTGCCACGCCCACCGTCCCCGTCCGGCCGGAAGTGGCGCGGGCGCCTGCTCAGTGCGCGCCGGCCAGGCAACTCTGTGCTGGCGTAATCGGGTTCCTCCGGGCCGCCGTAGGACTGGTTCCGGCGGGCTAGTGAGGAATGGAGCCGGTGGGCAGCAGCGGCGACTGCTGCGGCTCCTCCTCCGTAGACCCACGGAGCACCTTCGTGTTGAGTAACCTGGCGGAGGTGGTGGAGCGTGTGCTCACCTTCCTGCCCGCCAAGGCGTTGCTGCGGGTGGCCTGGTGAGAGGAGGCGGAGGCGGGAAGCTTGCCTTGTGACACGCCGTGGGCATGCCCCAGGCTGGCGGGGTGGGGAGAGACCGTGGGGACCCAGGACTCTCCCCAGCTCCCTCGCCCTACCTGAGGTTACCCGCTACCCGCGAGGTATCTCCCAGCCGTGGTGCCCCGGGGGACTTCGCTGAGGGGCGAAGTTCCCCTTAAGGTTTTCTCCACTTCTGGCTCTCCTTCCGAACCAGCGCCCTGACTGACACCTACCTCCCCCGGGGACTTTGGATCCCGCAGGGATCTCCTGCTGCTCCAGTGGGTGGGGGTTTGTGAGCTGTGGGAGAGACGAAAATGAACGTCCGTTTGCAATCCTTTGTGCGTTTGCGTCCCCAGCGTGTGCCGCTTATGGAGGGAGTGTGTGCGCAGAGTGTTGCGGACCCATCGGAGCGTAACCTGGATCTCCGCAGGCCTGGCCGAGGCCGGCCACCTGGAGAGGCATTGCTTGGTTCGCGTAGTAGCAGAGGAGCTTGAGGCAAGTAGCAAGGGGTGTCATGCACAGTCATTTGCAGGTTGGTGGTTCAGTCTTTTGAGAACTATTTTTTTTTTTTAATCCCAGTTTTGTTAATTCAAGGAACATCTTCTTGTGCCGGGAAAAGATTTTGTAAACATCAGTTTTAGTGACTACACGGTAAAGATGTGTCATGATTTATTTGACCGTTCATCAAATGTTGAGCCTTTTAAGTATGCACATTTTCACTATTAACAACAACGCTGTGCAGAACCTTCCCTTCACCTGCTTCCCTTGAAGCAAGTTTTTGTTGTCTTTTACCGGGAAGACAGCTGGGTGTGTCTTGCTCAGTGTAGCACACCTAGAAAGCCAAGAACCAAAACTTAAAGCCAAATATTTCAACTTTCGATCCTGTACTCTTTTGCTTCTCTGGCCCCCAACTTCAAAAGGGGAGCCAACACCTGGAGAGATGAAGACTCGGACTGTGGAGTTGGAGGGACTGCAGGGTGTACCATCTCTCTGGGGAGTGGAAGGGAGCCCTTTGACAGTGAAGTGCCAACCTGCTGCTCTGTCACTCTGTTTACTTTAGTACGGCTTACAGACATAACTACGGTGCAGCTGTCACAATCAGGAAATTATCACTGATACATTTCTACCATTTTGTCCTCAGACTCGGTTCAGATTTTGCCAGTTGTCCCAGTAAGGTTCTTCATGGCAAAAAGATCTGTTCCCAATTGTAAGTTGCTCTAAGTAAGTCATGTTTCTTTAATTTCCTTTGATCTGGAACAGTTTCACAAGCTTTGCTTGATTTTTCCAAATCTTGACACCTAGGAAAATTGCAGGCTATTTTGTAGAACATCCATCAGTTGTGTCTTTGGCAGGAAATAATCACAGAAGTGATGCTGTGCTCTTTTCACGGCATCCTTAGGTGGCATGTGATTTCCATTGGTCTCGTTATTGGTGGTATTACCTTTGATTACTCAATTAAGGTGGTGCTTGCCAAGTGTCTTCACTAAAATCACTGTTCTGTAATGATTGAGTGTTTTGTGAAGAGATCATTTGAAACGATGTAAATATCGTGTTTCAGTGCGTTTATTTATTTGTATCTGTACACTCTCGGAGTCTTATTTAATTCAGTGGGCTATAATCTGTTACTGTATTTTGGTGCTCAAATTACGCCCCCCCCCCCCACAGTTTGGCTAGTGGGAGCTCCTTCAGGCTGGCTTCAGTGTCTTTTTAGAGATGACTGCATTATCTTTGAGCACTTTTCTTTTTTCTGGCACAAGATGTTCTAAGCTTGTCTTGGATTTTACCTGCTTTGGTCCTGGAATTGGTCATTAAGCCCTGGCTCCTTTTGATGGAGTGTGGTATTTAGAAATCAAGGTCTAGACTCTTTAAGTGTACTCCTTGCCATTGAGGGATTTGCTGCTCCAAAGCCCAGTCATTAGACAGAGCCAAGGAGTGTATGTATGTATATACATGCATGTGTATGTATATACATCAGCATACACATATACACACGTTTACAACTATATGTATGTGGAAACCCATGAGTTCACACAGGTGCATCCTTTTCTAATCAAGTGCAGGATGCTTTCTAGTTTTGTCTCTGCTCATATTTGTACCTCCCTTTTGGGCAAAGGGAAACTGGTTCTCATCATTCTTAATGTATTTAGATATTACCTCAATGCCCCATATGTAACCACTCTTCTGTTTCCCCCTTCCTTGGGTGGTCTTTCTCCTTACCTTGTCTGGGCTCTGGAACTCTCATCCCAGGGAGCTGGCCAGTATCCAAAGGCAGGCTTGTAGAAAACTTTTCTTCTCTGGTGCTTTGTCCCAACTCCTGCCATTTTTCCAGAAGTTTATCATTTGGAAAAATTCAAAATGCAAGCAGGCTTTTTTCCTCAGAAGTGTTCTCTGGAGCATCGTTTATAATAAGGGATACTAAAAACCGAATATTAATTTAATAAATAAGGCTATTAAATTATAAACTGTAAGTGGATTAATGACAAGAGCAAATGTTGATTTTAAAAGTGAAAACATTATAAAATTATATATTTAGTATCATCTGAATTATTAAAGACCAAAAGGGAGAGTAGAAAAGAAAGCCAAAATAGCCTTTTTTTTTTTCTATTTAATGTTTTTAAAAAGTTTTCTCTCTGTGGTCATCGTTTTCAAATTTTTACCACAACAGGCATTATTTTTCTATAGCTTTAACAGTTTATACATTGTGGTGGCTGTTAATAGCCAGACAGACTAAGGTATGAATTGTAGCTTTGGCATATACCAGCGGTGTGACTTTGTTTTTTTTTTTTGTTTTTTTTTTTGTTTTGTTTTTTTTTGAGATGGAGTCTTGCTCTGTCACCCAGGCTGGAGTGCAGTGGCCGGATCTCAGCTCACTGCAAGCTCCGCCTCCCGGGTTCACGCCATTCTCCTGCCTCAGCCTCCCAAGTAGCTGGGACTACAGGCGCCCGCCACCTCGCCCAGCTAGTTTTTTTGTATTTTTTTAGTAGAGACGGGGTTTCACCGTGTTAGCCAGGATGGTCTCGATCTCCTGACCTCGTGATCCGCCCATCTCGGCCTCCCAAAGTGCTGGGATTACAGGCTTGAGCCACCGCGCCCGGCCTCAGCGGTGTGACTTTGAAAAAGCTACTTAACTTCTCTGAGCCTCAGGTGCTATCTCCATAAAACAAAAAGAAAAATAATAATTTTCCTGTGCCCTTATAGAGTTGTTGTAAGGATTAAATAATGAAAAGGTAATGCATATAACACATTACTTATAGTACCAGGAGCGTAAGTTCTCAATAGATGTCTGTTAAATATTCTTTTATTAATATCATTATTAAATTCACATAGTTATAGTAATGCCCTTAGAGGAGTTCCTCCATTATAGTAAACTGCTGGTGAGACAAAAACATGAAAACTCTATCCAAATCATACGTGCTGTTTATTTGTGTTTTCCAAGTTATCTAGTGGACATGGGCACTTTTATAGCTATAAAGAAAGTTGATTTAACTTTTCTATTAGAAATATTTTAAAGTCCGCCAGGCACGGCGGCTCATGCCTATAATCCCAGCACTTTGGAAAGCCGAGGCAGGCAAATCGCTTGAGGTCAGGAGTTAGAGAACAGCCTGGCCAACATGGTGAAACCCCTGTCTCCACTAAAAATATTAATATAAATATTTAAAAATATTAAATACTTAAAAATATCAAATATATAAATAAAAATATTAAAGTACAAAAATTGGCTGGGCGTGTTGGTGCAAACCTGTAATCGCAGCTACTCAGGTAGCTGAGGTACCAGAATCGCTTGAACTGGGGAGATGGAGTTTGCGTGAGCCCAGATTGCGCCACTCCAGCCTGGGTGAGACTCTGTCTCAAAAAAAAAAAAAAAAAGAAAAGAAATATTTTAAAGTCTGCCAAAAGCTTTATAAAACAACTTGCCATTTGTAACCTCTTTGAACAGTGGAATGTGGTGCTAGCTGTCTTAACTGTGCTCTGAGAACATTTCATGTTGAGACTTGTTATGTCACTTCTTCTAGTGTGAATTAGGACGGAAAATTCAGCAGTTGCTTTTCATTGGGTGCCAGGAGAGGGAGATTCATAAAATCTCAGGACCAGACTTTTAATCCTTGTTCAGGAGTAAGAAACCTGAGGCCTAAAAGCTTGATGAGGGTTATTCTGCTGGTTTGTGGCAGAGTTGCCACTAAGACCTAAATCTGTTTTTTGTTTTGTTTTGTTTTTGAGACAGAGTCTCGCCTGTTGTCCAGGCTGGAGTGCAGTGGCCTGATCTCAGCTCAGTGCAGCCTCCACCTTCTCGGTTCAAGTGATTGTCCTGCCTTAGCCTTCTGAGTAGCTGGGACTACAGGTGCACGCCACCGCACCCTGTTAATTTTTGTATTTTAGTAGAGATGGGGTTTCACCCTGTTGGCCAGACTGGTCTCACCCTGGCCTCAGGTGATCCACCCACTGTGGCCTCCCAAAGTGCTGAGATTACAGGCGTAAGCCACGGTGCCTGGCCCCTAAATCTCTTTGAGTTCTCTCTCCTTTACTCACTATACCAGGCATCACAGATTCAGATGACTTGAAGGTCAGGCAGTTAGGTGAAGAGGGTCAGGTAGCTCAACAGAGTGGTAGCACCATGGCAGACTGGAAAGGCTTGCCTCCATTTAGCCTTAGTTAAGAGGCACGTAGTCTAAGTGTTGCCAAAATGTCCAGTTTTTAAAAAGAATCCGGAAATCCACATTTTATGTAAAAATTCGGTGGAATTTTGAACATTGGCATTCAGTTTACATTTTCTGAAAATGCTGTGTGGAGCAAGGAAACTATATCTGTAGGTCTTGGGCAGCCATGGGCCCCACAGGCCATCATGCTATCTGTCTCTTTTATTAGTTTATCTATATAGAATGTATTCTGAAACATCTTGGCATTCCCCCAAATTATAATGGACCAACTTTTTTTTTTCCCCACTTTACCAATAGTGAGGCTTTGCTATATGCTAAGTACCTCATGGACCAACTTTTTTTTTTTTTTTTTTCCATTTAACCAATAATGAGGCCTTGCTATATCCTAAGTACTTCATTTTATTCTGGTAGTAAAAAATATTTGAAAATAGCTAGCTTAGAAAAATATATTCATCATTTTCATTTAATTCAGCTGCTTTGCCACTTGTCTTTAATTGGAAAGTTTAGTTGAAAACAAGTGAGTCTGAATAAACCCAGCTCATAGGGGAGATAGGGCACAAATAAGATTAACTAGGGGTAAGGGATGTTGCATCTGAGGTCCAGAGTACTGAGGGAGTTTAGGAAAAGGTTTTGGAGAGGAGGTGGCACTTAAAGTGTCTCTAGAGGGAAACAGTCTTAAGTTCTACAGGAACAGAGCAATAGAACACATGGGGAAGTGGGTGTGTCTGGATAATATTAATAGTAAGCTAAGGGGCCCTGAAGGATGCCTTGTTGTCAAGGCTGGAAATGGAGGCTTGGAGTATTTGATTTAATGAGCAGTGAAAAGAGGAGTGATTCCCCATTACTGAGATTTTTCTGATACTGTAATGCCTGTTCATATAAAGCAAGTGTGTCTCTTGCTGGTACTTGATGTTTTTGTTCTAAGAGCTTCAGTTATTAAGAAAATGAACTTCTTGAGGGCTGGAATGAAGAAATAGTAGGTGTTTAGTAAATGAACTGAAAATGAAAGAGCATGAGTGAAAAGTAAATGAGAAGTAGATTGACTCAGAATGCCAACATTGACCTGAAAGAAGGTAGGGCACCAGCAGTTTGGATGGGGTGATACTTTTTTTTTTTAATTTAAGTTCTGGGATACATGTGCAGAACGTGCAGGTTTGTTACATAGGTATACGCGTGCCATGGTGGTTTGCTGCACCCATCAACCTGTCATCTACATTAGGTATTTCTCCTAAAGCTATCCCTCCCATAACCCCCCACTCCCCAACAGGCCCTGGTGTGTGGTGTTCCCCTCCCTGTGTCCATGTGTTCTCATTGTTCAACTCCCACTTACGAATGAGAACATGCGGCATTTGGTTTTCTGTTCCTGTGTTAGTTTGCTGAGAATGATGGTTTCCAGCTTCATTCATATCCCTGCAAAGGATGTGAACTCATCCTTTTTTATGGCTGCATAGTATTCCATGGTGCATATGTGCCACGTTTTCTTCATCCAGTCTATCATTGATGGGCATTTGGGTTGGTTTCAAGTCTTTGCTGTTGTGAACAGTGCTGCAGTAAACATGCATATGCACATGTCTTTATAGTGGAATGATTTATAATCCTTTGGGTATATACCCAGTAATGGGATTGCTGGGTCAAATGGTATTTCTCTTTCTAGATCCTTGAGGAATCATCACAGTGTCTTCCACAGTGGTTGAACTAATTGACACTGCCACGAACTGTGTAAAAGTGTTCCTATTTCTCCACATCCTCTCCAGCATCTGTTGTTTCCTGACTTTTTAATGATCGCCACCTTAACTGGTGTGAGATGGTATCTCATTTTAGTTTTGATTTGCATTTCCCTAATGACCAGTGATGATGAGCCTTTTTTCATATGTTTGTTGGCCGCATAAATGTCTTCTTTTGAGAAGTGTGTGTTCATATACCTTGCCCACTTTTTGATGGTGGTGTTTTTTTCTTGTAAATTTGTTTAAGTTCCTTGTAGATTCTGGATATTAGCCCTTTGTCAGATAGATAGATTGCAAAAATTTTCTCCCATTCTGTAGGTTGCTTGTTCACTCTGATGATAGTTTCTTTGGCTGTGTAGAAGCTCTTTAGTTTAATTAGATCCCATTTCTCAATTTTGGCTTTTGTTGCCATTGCTTTTGGTGTTTTAGTCATGAAGTCTTTGCCCATGCTTGTGTCCTGAATGGTATTGCCTAGATTTTCTTCTAGGGATTTTATGGTTTTAGGTCTTACACTTAAGTCTTTAATCCATCTTGAGTTAATTTTTGTATAAGGTGTAACAAAGGGGTCCAGTTTTAGTTTTCTGCATATGGCTAGCCAGTTTTCCCAACACCATTTATTAAATAGTTAATCCTTTTCCTGTTGCTTGTTTTTGTCAGGTTTGTCAGATATCAGATGGTTGTAAATGTGCGGTGTTATTTCTGAGGCCTCTATTCTGTTCCATTGGTCTGTATATCTGTTTTGGTAGCAGTACCATGCTGTTTTGGTTACTGTAGTCTTATAGTATAGTTTGAAGTCAGGTAGTATGATGCCTTCAGCTTTGTTCTTTTTAGTTAGGATTGTCCTGGCTATACGGGCTCTTTATTGATTCCATATGAAATTTAAAGTAGTTTTTTCTAATTCTGTGAAGAAAGTCAGTGGTAGCTTGATGGGGATAGCATTGAATCTCTAAATTATGTTGGGCAGTATGGCCATTTTCACAATATTGATTCTTTCTATCCACGAGCATGTGATGTTTTTCCATTTGTTTGTGTCTTCTCTTACTTCCTTGAGCAGTGGTTTGTAGTTCTTCTTGAAGAGGTCCTTCACATTCCTTGTAAGTTGTATTCCTAGGTATTTTATTCTCTTTGTAGCAGTTGTGAATGTGAGTTCACTCATGATTTGGCTGTCTGTTATTCGTGTGTAGGAATGCTTGTGATTTTTGCACATTGATTTTGTATCCTGAGACTTTGCTGAAGTTGCTTATCAGCTTAAGGAGATTTTGGACTGAGATGACTGGGTTTTCTAAATATACAGTCATGTCATATGCAAACAGAGACAATTTGACTTCCTCTCTTCCTATATGAATACCCTTTATTTCTTTCTCTTGCTTGATTGCCCTGGCCAGAACTTCCAATACTGTGTTGAATACGAGTGGTGAGAGAGGGCATCCTCGTCTTCTGCGGGTTTTCAAAGGGAATGCTTCCAGCTTTTGCCCATCCAGTATGATATTGGCTGTGGGTTTGTCATAAATAGCTCTTATTATTTTGAGGTACGTTCCATCAATACCTAGTTTATTGAGAGTTTTTAGCATGAAGTGGTGTTGAATTTTATCAGAGGCCTTTTGTGCATCTGTTGAGATAATCATGGTTTTTGTCATCGGTTCTGTTTATGTTATGGATTACGTGTATTGATTTGCATATGTTGAACCAGCCTTGCATCCCAGGGATGAAGCTGACTTGATCATGGTGGATAAGCTTTTTGATGTGCTGCTTGATTCGGTTTGCCAGTATTTTACTGAGGATTTTCACATCGATATTCATCAGGGATATTGGCCTGAAATTTTCTTTTTTTGTTGTGTTTCTGCCAGGTTTTGGTATCAGGATGATGCTGGCCTCAAAAAATGAGTTAGGGAGGCGTCCCTCTTTTTCTATTGTTTGGAATAGTTTCAGAAGGAATGGTATCAGTTCCTCTTCGTACCTTTGGTAGAATTTGGCTGTGAATTCGTCTGGTCCTGGGCTTTTTTTGCTTGGTAGGCTATTACTGCCTTAATTTCAGAACTTGTTATTGGTCTATTCAGAGAGTCGACTTCTTCCTGATTTAGTCTTGGGAGAGGGTATGTGTCCAGGAATTTATCCATTTCTTCTAGATTTTCTAGTTTACTTGCATATAGGTGTTTATAGTATTCTCTGATGACAGTTTGTATTTCTGTGGGATCAGTGGTGATATCCCCTTTATCATTTTTTATTGTGTGTATTTGATTCTTCTCTCTTTATTAGTCTGGCTAGCGGTCTGTCTATTTTGTTAGTCTTTTCAGGAAACCAGCTCCTGGATTCATTGAGTTTTTGAAGAATTTTTCATGTTTCTATCTCCTTCAGTTCTGCTCTGATCTTAGTTGTTTCTTGCCTTCTGCTAGCTTTTGAATTTGTTTGCTCTTGCTTCTTTAGTTCTTTTAATTATGATGTTAGGGTGTTGATTTTAGATCTTTCCCGCTTTCTCCTGTGGGCATTTAGTGCTATAAATTTCCCTCTAAACACTGCTTTAGCTGTGTCCCAGAGATTATGGTACATTGTGTCTTTGTTCTCATTGGTTTCAAAGAACATCTTTATCTCTGCCTTCATTTTGTTATTTGGCCAGTAGTCATTCAGGAGCAGGTTGTTCAGTTTCCATGTATTTGTGCGGTTTTGAGTGAGTTTTTTAATCCTGAGTTCTAATTTCATTGCACTGTGGACTGGGTGATACTTTAGGGGACTATGCAGAAGCACTCATGGATTCATGGGATCCAATTCCAATTTTTTTTTTTCCAGAATGTTCGCATCTTACCACATACAGTTCTTTACATGGCTGATTCAGAAACTTTCATTAGTCTGGAAGAGTGTCGTGGCCATAAGAGAGGTAAATATCAAAAGAAAAGCTTTTGTTTCTGTTTTTTTTCATCATGTGCCTTCTGTTTGGAGTTCAATATTGTACTTGTCCTGAGAGTTAATCGACTTTCTGAGGCTCTGGGACTGCCACCTGTAGTATGCATGAATGTATCTATCTTTGAACCTTGAGGAACCCTTTCAGCTTCAGATTGATTTCTAAACCTTGTAGTGTAATTGAAACAAATTCATTAGAAAGGTGTTTTTCTCAATTTGAGATGCTTTAATTCTCCAGGCACTTTTTATTATTAAAACAGGTTGTATGACTTTGGCTATTCAGGCCTTTTACTATATTGGAACATGAGGTCCCATTTATCAAAGTTATGTAGAGAAATGGTGCATTTTTGGCTGGCTGAGGGAAAAGGCAGAATAGGTATTCAAGATGGGCATACATAGGCCCCAAGTTAGACTTAGATAATGGATTCTTATTGTCTAATTTGAATCCAGTTAACTGTTGATGCAAATAGTAGTTATACTGCAATATCAGCTGAACAGAAAGGTACAGTAGCAAGTCTAAAATTCAGCTGTTACTGCTAAATTTGACATCACTGGGGCAAAAGCATTATATGAACAGAGAGGAAAGGCAGACTAGTGGTGCAAAAGATCAGATTTAGAATTTAAAAGCCAGGACCAAAACAGGTAAAGTGTTTGTTTTAATCAATGCTTTTAGACCTTTATTTAGAGCATTCTCGTGTCAGGTGACTTAAATATTTCCAGTATTTGCTTTTTTACTTTTTCATTGTCAGATTTGACCTTAAATGGATGATATTTAATCATTTTGCTACTGTATTTTTACAGCAAGGAAAAGAACTAGTATGGAAACAGCACTTGCCCTTGAGAAGCTATTCCCCAAACAATGCCAGGTCCTTGGGATTGTGACCCCAGGAATTGTAGGTGAGAAAAATTAGCAACTTGATGATTTCCTCCTTGCATTAATGTGGGGTCCTTTGGATTGGTGAATTATTTTTAGCTTGGAACCACATTTCTGTTTCTGGACATCTAAAATACAATAAAGTCAGTCATATTTACCATGGCTTTATATTTGCCTTATATTAATGTTTATTAAGTTATTGTGGTATTTCTCATCTCAAGGCTACCTGTATAATGCATATCTAGTAGTCATTCATAAGAGGGGAAAGATCTCATTCTGCCTCCCTCCAAATTAGGAAGTATTTGTGGGCATTTTCAGAGTTTTGTCAGTTCAAGCAGTATTGTTTCTGGTGGATAGGGGTGAGATGGGACTGGGATTAGGAGCAAAGATGGGCCTTGTTAGGAAATTTCTGTTTCTCTGCTTTGGTACCACTCTTTGACATTTATAGCCTGAGGCTGTGCCCCTTTCCATGCTTGATTGCTGCTGGTGAATTTTTGCTTATTTTTATTATTTTTATTATTTTTTATTCTTTTCTGTAGTTAATTGGGGGAGGAGAGATTCTGTTGAGGCAGTAATGGTACAGTGGTTAGATACCTGGATTGGAATGCCAGCTGTACTGTTTAGTATCGTATGACTTTGAGCAAGTTACCTAACTTCATGGGGCTTCACTATCCTCATCAAGGAAGTGGGGATGATGACAATAGTACCTTCCTTGGAGGGTTGTGAGAATTAAATGAGTTAACACTTGTAAAGCATAGAGATAACACAGAAAGCAGTAAGTAAATGTTCGCTGTCATGTATTTATTGTTATTTTTTTTTTAGATGAAGTTTTACTCTTGTCGCCCAGTCTGGAGTGCAATGGCGTGATCCCCACTCACTGCAACCTCTGCCCCCTAGATTCAAGCGATTCTCCTGCCTCAGCTTCCCAAGTAGCTGGGGTCACAGGCGCCCACCACCACCACGCCTGGCTATTTTTTGTATTTTTAGTAGAAACCGGGTTTCACCATGTTGGCCAGGCTAGTCTCAAACTCCTAACCTCAGGTGATCCACCACCTCAGCCTCCCAAAGTGCTGGGATTACAGGTGTGAGCCACCACACCTGGCCACTGTTACGTTTTTTAGTTCTAACTCAGCAGTACTGTACTGAGAATTGTCATTTTTAATCTTCACTGAAAGAGTTTTGATCTGAATTTCAGTCTTGTACCGTGAGGTAAGAAGAATTTCACGTGTTTACAAATGAATATTATTTGTTCAGTTGCTCTAGCTTTGGTTTCTAAAGGGCTTAACATTTTTTTTAAAAAAAGAGCTTATTTCTTTTTGGCTGGGCGTGGTAGCTCATTCCTGTAATCCCAGCACTTTAGGAGGCCGAGGCAGACGGATCACTTGAAGTTAGGAGTTGGAGACCAGCCTAGCCAACATGGCAAAACCCCCTCTTACTAAAAAATGTAAAAATTGACCAGGCACGGTGGCTCACATCTGTAGTCACAGCACTTTGGGAGGCCAAGTTGGGTGGATCATGAGATCAGGAGTTCAAGACCAGCCTGGCCAACGTGGTGAAACCCCATCTCTACTAAAAATACAAAAATTAGCCGGGCATGGTGGCAGGCACCTGTAATCCCAGCTGCTCAGGAAGCTGAAGCGGGAGAATTGCTTGAGCCCAAGAGGCAGAGGTTGCAGTGAGCCGAGATCATACCATTGCAGTCCAGCCGGGGTGATAGAGCAAGACCCTGTCTCAAAAAAAAAAGGAAGGTAAATTAGCTGGGCATGGTTGGCTCGTGCCTGTAATTCCAGCTACTTGGGAGGCTGAGGCAGGAGAATTGTTGGAAACCGAGAGGCAGAGTTTGCACCACTTCACTCCAGCCTGGGTGACAGAGTGAGACTCTGTCTCCAAAAAAAAAAACGTTGTTTTTTTTTTAATGCTAATAATATTTATTTTTAGAAGAAGAAAAATTAGAAGATTCAGGTAAGCAAAAGCAAAACAATTAAGCACCTTTAAGCACCACAGAGTTAACCACTCTTATGATGTTAACCTTTATTTATATATGTATGTAAATATAAAAAACCAGAATAAAATTTTCTATAGACTTGTAACCTACTGTGTTAGTCTGCTAGGGCTACCATAACAAAATACCACAGACTGGGTGGCTTAAACAACAGAAGCTTATTTTCTCACAGTTTGGAAGGCTAGATGTCCAAGATTGGGGATGGCCTTTCTGAAGCTTGCTTACAGCTGCTTTCTCACTGTGTTCTCATGTGGCCTTTTCTTTGTACATAAGCATGCCTGGTGTCTCTTCCTCTTTTGGATTAGGGCCCTACCCTTATGACCTCATTTAATTTTTTTTTTTTTTT
>NW_012102488.1:199407-205131 GCF_000951045.1 Mandrillus leucophaeus
TTCACCGTGTTAGCCAGGATGGTCTCGATCTCCTGACCTCGTGATCCGCCCGTCTCGGCCTCCCAAAGTGCTGGGATTACAGGCTTGAGCCACCGCACCTGGCCTACCTCATTTAATCTTAACTATCTCTTTAAAGGCCTTATCTCCAAATATAGTCACATGGGGGGTTAGGGCTTCAACATGAATTTGGGGTAGGCAGTAGGGAGGGGGATGACACAGTTCAATCTGTAATATCTACCTGTAAAATTCAGAGCATATTACAAACATATTTCTATGTCTATAAATATACATTTGTCATCATTTTAATGGCTATATTCTATGATACCAGTGTAACTTTTAATCTCAATACCAGTGTGGGACATTCAGGTTTTTTCTGTTTATTTCCTATTTGAAATTATGTGATAAAATACTTGGGTATATATATACTTTATATAATTGTCAAATATTTTTAGGGTAAACTTTTAAAAATTGGAATTGCTGTGAAAGTGTATTTACTACTCCCCCAACTTTTTATTTTGAAAAGTATGGAAAAGTTGAAAGAATAATAGAATAGCATGATAAATACCCATATACCCTTTATCTAGTTTAGCAGTTGAAAAAATTTTGCAACATTTGTGTTTTCTCACTTTGCTTATACAAAATTTCTTTCTGAACCATTTGAAAGTTAAATTGCAAACATGACACTACACCCTAAAACTGTCAAAGCTGAAAAACTTTTACTCAGATAGTGGCTTGTTAGCTTGATGATTATCTTAGTGACCTAGACTGTGGTTATCTAGTTTTTACTGAATGTATTGATGAAACTGTTTAACTTTTTCTCTAGTGACTCCAATGGGATCAGGTAGCAATCGACCTCAGGAAATAGAAATTGGAGAATCTGGTTTTGCTTTATTATTCCCTCAAATTGAAGGAATAAAAATACAACCCTTTCATTTTATTAAGGATCCAAAGAATTTAACATTAGAAAGACATCAGCTCACTGAAGTAGGTAAGTTACTTTTATTTATCATTAACTGCTCATTTTATTGATTAATTTTGATTTCTTTGTAATTCTGGCTGGTTGGTGGATATTAGGTTCCTTTGGGAGAATCTGAATTAAGTACACCTGTTACTGGAGCTGTGGCTAATTCAAACAGATGATTCACAGAGGCCAGTATGATACACGTTTGGTAGAATTGATTTACTTTTTAAATTATTTTACTTGCATTAAAGCCCAAGAGACCCAGAGATGAAACTTTTTTCATAAATACTCTGTTGATGATAAACTTGTTTGTATTTAATTCTGAATTTTAAGGAATTCTTGCTCTAATAATTTATTTCATTTTGCTCTATTTGTATTTTGTTAACCTACTTTTTTTTTATTCTAGTAACAAGCGTTTTAGAAGTTTTTAGAAGATGCAGGTTAGTTCTTTGTGAACTAATTAGATAGATGGGAACAACTAAAGTGACCCTGATGAGTGTTAGGAAAGGTATGAGTTAAGGCAAGTCTATCAAGCAAGGGGTATGCTGGGAAACATCCCACAGGTAGTGTGGATGGAGCCCTGAAGTGAATTTGAAGAGGTAAAGGGTTGGCTTAATGTCTAAGCTTAGATGGGAAAGCTTAACTTAATATAATCAACAACTAACAAGTTACTCAAGGAAAGCAGCATTAAAGCCTTTTATCTATATCTGCAAATGAATTGATTGAATTCACTTAATTCATTAAAAATCACTGTTGGCATAAAAGCTATTCAGTAGTAACACTTCATTTTTGCGTAGATCAGCCAGCCTGTAGAGATAAACCTCTGTTATTTGAAATGGGACTTAAACCAGGAGGAGTAAAAAATTGTGTAGCACCAAAGGTAAAATTTGTTTTACCGATGAGGAAAAAAGGGGGTATACACATTGAGACTAGTTTTTACAGCTATCCCTGACAATGTGAAAAAACAAAACAAAACTTGCAAGTCGGTGAATGGGAGGGGAAGCACGGAACAAGAGGCATTAGCAGCAAAGACTAGCAGCTGGGAGCCTCTTAATAATGTGGAAGAGGGTGGTCAGGTCAAGGTAGGTAATGGAAAGTCTCAACAGCCAGCCCTGGTGTGACACAGGGTAGTGTAGCTATTAGGAATGCTGACTTAGAAATGAAATCAGTATGTTGAAGAGATATCTGCACTCCCATGTTTATTGCAGCACTGTTCACAGTAGCTGGGATATGGAATTAACCTAAGTGTCCATTAGCTGATGAGTAAATAAAGAAAATGTGGTATATATACATAATAAAATGCTCTTCAGCCATAAAGAAGGACATCCTGTCATTTGCATCAGCATGGATGAACCTGGAGGATGTTAAGTGAAATAAAGCCAGGCCCAGAAACTCCAGTAATACATGATCTCACTCATGTGTGGAATCTGAAAATGTTGCTCTCATAGAAATATAGAGTTGAATGGCAGTCACCAGGGTCTGGGGTGGTTGGGAGGGGGTTTGGGGAGATGATGGTCAAAGGATACAAAATTCATTTTGGAGGAATAAGTTCTAGAGGTCTGTTGGACAACATGGAGACTATAGTCAGTGACCATATATTCTTTTTTTTTGGAGACAGAGTCTTACTTTGTTGCCCAGGCTGGAGTGCAATGGCATGATCTCAGCTCACTGCAACCTCTACTTCCTGGGTTCAAGTGATTCTTATGCCTCAGACTCCAGAGTAGCTGGGACTACATGCTGTGTGCACCACCATGCCCAGCTAATTTTTTTTTTTTGTTGTCTTTTTAGTAGAAATGGGGTTTTACCATGTTAGCCAGGGTGGTCTCAAACTCGTGGCCTCAAATGATCCACCTGCCTCAGCCTCCCAAAGTTCTGGGATTACAGGTGTGAGCCACCGTGTCTGGCCCATATACTATATTCTTGAAGAATGCTAAGAGAGTGACTGTTAAGTGTTCTTACTATAAAAATGGTAACTATGTGAGGTAATGCATATATTAATTAGATTTAACCCTTCCACAATGTATATACACTTCAAAACATGTTATACATTGATAAATACATACAATTTTATCTGTCAGTTAAAAAATAAATGGAAGGTAGTCAACCTTAAAAGATTGCAGGCTTATAGCTACTCTAGTTCTGCTACTTTCTGGCTCTCCAGTTAGGGCAAGTTTTAAAATTTTTCTAAGCCTCCATTTTCCTCATCTATAAAGTGGAAATAACTAACATTGAATTCACAGAATAGTGAAGATTAAATGAAATGACTTCCATAAAACGCTTAGCAACAATAGATTGTAGCTAGATGCTAGTGTTGGCTTCTACCCTAGGCAGGCTTTACTGTGTGTCACACAGGCCCTTCATCTGTGGTGTGGCCTTGTAGTTTGTGGGGGGAATAGTAAGGTTTTAAGTGTCCTTAGCTCATTCAGAAGCCGCATGCCAGAGGAGCATACATGTATCTTGGCCTGAAGTGACAATTAACGATGGCCAGTGTTTGTGGAGGTACTATATGCCAGGTACTGTGCTGCACAGCACTTCTAATCTTCACCACAGCTTTGCCAGATAGAATTCTTAATGGAATATTTTCAATGAGGAAACTGAACTTTAATGGCAGTAGAGAGTTAAGGCTTTTAGGGTATATAAATAGCAGAGTTAGCAGAAGTGTTAAAGCTATTCTAAATTAAGGATGCCAAACTTCCTTTGGTAAAAGGTCAGATAGTGCCTTTAAAACTGACCCATTGTTAAGTGTAAAGGCAAAATGAATTTGAGGAGCAAATGTGGCTATGTGCTGAGCTTATGTGATTTTGTAATATAATGAGACTTGGAGCTAACCAAGTTCAGCAAACGAAGTCTTTTTCAGAGTTGGTCAGGTGGTTAGCAAATAGTAGGTCTGAAACTCAAAGGAATGGCTGTGGCCAGACATGTTGGTTTGAGAGCCATTTGCGTGTTGCCTGGCAGTCTGTAAAAGCATCAAGTGCCATTTTGAAGGCCTTGGAGTAAGCCAGTCCAGGGCAACTTAGCCCAGATTCTGGAAGGATTTATGGCAGCAAATTTAGTACAAGGAAGGAAGAAGATGAAGAATGTGTTGATGTTGACAAGGTGACTATCTATATTCAATTGGCTCATAATGTAGAACTCCTACATTAATTTTATTCAGGCTGGGTATGGTGGCTCATGCCTGTAATTTCAGTACTTTGGAAAGCTGAGGTGGGAGGATCGCTTGAGCCCAGGAGTTCGAGACCAGCCTGGACAATATAGTGAGATCCCACCTCTAGAAAAAAACTAAAAAACTAGCCAAGCATGGTGGCAGGCACCTGTAGTCCCAGCTACTTAGGAGGCTGAGGTGGGAGGATTGCTTGAGCCCAAGAGGCAGAGGTTGCCATGAGCTGAAGTCACGCCACTCTACTGCAGCCTGGGTGACAGAGTGAGACCCTGTCTCAAAAATAAATAAATAAATAAATAAAAATTTATTCACCATGTTAAAGCTGTCATAACTGGATGCAGATTCTGTCTCAGTGACATTCGGGAAAAGGCATGAAGGATACATATACAGTCATGTGTTGCTTAATGATGGGGATGAGTTCTGAGAAATGCATCTTCAGGCAATGTTGTTTTGCGAATGTCATAGTACTTACACAGACCTAGATGTTACAGCCTACTATACATGTAGGCTATACAGTGTAGCCTATTACCCCTAGACTACAAACATGGACAGCATGTTACTGAATACTCTAGGCAGTTGTAACACAATGGTAAGTATTGGTGCATCTGAACATATCTAAACATTAAAAAGGTACAGTAAAAACATGGTATGAAAGACAGTATACCGCTATACGGCACTTAACATGATTGGGATTTGCAAGACTAGAAGTTGGCTTGGGGTGAGTCAGTGAGTGGTGAGTGAATGTGAAGGCCTAGCCCTGTATACTACTATATAGTTTATAAACACTGTACGCTTAGGCTACATTAAATTAATTGAAACATTTTTGTTCAGCCGGGCACAGTGGCTCATGCCTATAATCCCAGTCATTTGGGAGGTCTGAGGTAGGTGGATCCCTTGAGGTCAGGAATGTGAGACCAGCCTGGTCAGCATGGTGAAACCCATCTCTACTAGAAATACAAAAATTAGCCGAGCATAGTGGTATGCGCCTGTAGTCCCAGCTACTTAGTAGGCTAAGGCAGGAGAATCGCTTGAACCTGGGAGGCAGAGATTGTAATAAGCCAAGATCACGCCACTGCACTCCAGCCTGGGCGACAGCGAGACTCTTTCTCAATAAAATAAAATAAAATAAAATAAAATAGTTCTTTAATAATAAATTAGCTAGACAAAAAAATTTCCATTTATATCCTTATTCTGTAAGCTGTTTTCCACCTTTAATTTTTTTTTTTTTTCTTTTTTTTTACTTTTTAAGCTTTTTGTTAAAAACTAAAACACAGACACACACATTGGCCTAGGCCTATACAGAGTCAAGCTCATCAATATCACTGTCTTCCACCTCCACATCTCATCCCACTGGAAGGTCTTTGGGGCAGTAATACGCATGGAGCTGTCATCTCCTATGACAACAGTGCCTCCTTCTGGAATACCTCCTGAAGGACCTGCCTGAGGCTGTTTTACAGTTAACTTTTTTATTTATTTATTTATTTATTTTTTATTATTATTATACTTTTAAGTTCTAGGGTACACGTGCATAACGTGCAGGTTTGTTACATATGTATACTTGTGCCATGTTGCTGTGCTGCACCCATCAACTCGTCAGCACCCA
>NW_012102488.1:205181-238833 GCF_000951045.1 Mandrillus leucophaeus
GCATAACGTGCAGGTTTGTTACATATGTATACTTGTGCCATGTTGCTGTGCTGCACCCATCAACTCGTCAGCACCCATCAACTCGTCATTTACATCAGGTTAACTCCCAATGCAATCCCTCCCCCCTCCCCCCTCCCCATGAGGAGGGGTAACCTCTAAAATTACAATAAAAAGTATAGGATAGTAAATCATAAGCCAGTAACATTCATTGTCATCAAGTAGGATGCATTGTACATGATTGTATGTGCTATACTTTTATATGATTGGCACTGCAATAGGCGTGTTTACAACAGCATCACCACAGACATTTGAGTAATGCGTTGTGCTACACATTAGGCAATAGGAATTTTGTAGCTCTATTAATCTTCTGGCGCCACTGTTGCATATGCTTACTGTGCGTGTCACCACGCCTGGCTGTCCTTGACCAAAGTGTTATGTGTCGCTTGACTGTATAATCATAACCCAAGTATGTGAGGTGTGCTGTGAGAGCAGAAAGGGTAGATTGCTCTAGGGGTTCTGCCAGTGGGAGGGATCAAGGAGTCTTCCTGGAGCAGGTGGATTTTAAGCCCTTGAAGGACAGGAAGCATATGAGAGATACGGATGAATAATATCACTGACTGAAGGAGTACAGAAACACAGGCACAGAGCCAGGAAATCCCAGAGCATGTCGGAGAAATAGTAATCATTTTGCAAGCAAAGGTTATGTGCAGGGAAGTCATGGGAACAAAGGGTGGGACGCATTGAGGCCAGGCTGAAGAGCCTGGGCTTAGTTCCTATACACAGTAAATAACTGTTACTCAGATGTCATTGAGCAGAGGTGAATATGGCCCTCCTGTGTGGGGAGACACTGGAAGCGGGAGACCATTTTAGAGTCCAGGCAAGAAATAACACTAGGGCATGAGGAGTAGGGAATGAATTGGAGGAAATTAACAAATGATTAGATATGAAAGAGAAGGGAAACTGGTGCCTCAGTAATTACTTTTGAGTTTTGATCCTAGGAGACAGGGGTGATGGTGGTGCAGAGACCAGAAATAGGAACACTGGGACAGGAGGAGCGGGATTGGGAGAAGAAGTTGGGAAAAATCAAACCCCATTAGAGATGCTTGTTTTGGCTTTTTATTCAGTGTTGCTGCTAAAGGTCATGTGGCCAAACCTTTCGTGTGCTGCCTTTTTTGTCCAGAGAGGTGACATGGCTTTTTCCTGGGCAGTACTGTGTCCTCTGTCCCCCCGAGCGTCCTGGGAATCTTTGATGAGGCCCTGATATGTAGCACTGGTTGAAGCCAGGACCCTAGTTTTGTCAGTTTATAAGAAAGAGCCAAAATCTTGAGCAGAAGAAACCCTTTTGTGATAAAATTGTTGTATTTGTTAGATCATATTTGCATTATAGTGCCAAGTATAGGAATGAGAAAACTGGAATGAAAAACAACCCCAGAATTATTGTGCTCTGTGAAACTTTCTTATAGGTGTCCTTTCCTGAGCTGCTTGATGTCAACAGTTTTGACTTATTCCAAGGCATCATTTTCTTCTGGAAATTGAAGCTTTGCCCAGCTTAAAATGACCATCTCCGTTCTTTCACTTGCTATCTTGTGTCCTAATTTTAGGTAGAGTTGGCCTTCCATATCCATGGGTTCTGCATTCATGGATTCAGCTAACCACAGATCAAAAATATTTGAGGGAAGTGCAGCAGGAAGCCAGGTTTCTAAACACAGGAGTGGCATAATTTGATAGATCTTTTGAAAATACCAGTCTTGCTATGGTGTGGTGATCATTTTGGAGTACAAGAGTGGATGCAGGATTAACTTGATTTAGCCATTCAGTAGTGTATGTATATATTTCAGAACACCATGTTGTACATGATAAATATATGCTTTTAAAATTTTTCAGTTAAAATAATTTTTTAAAAAAAGTAGATGCAGGAGAAACATTTTACTGTTGTAGTGGTTAAGGAAAGAGGATATGGCAGCTTGGAGCAGGGCAGTGGTGAGTGGAGTTGAAGAGAAGTGGATGGATTCAAGATGAAGTTTGGGGCTGAATGGACAGGATGTGGTGACTGATGAGATGTTGGGTGTTGAGAAGAGGGAGGTGGCAGTGATGTCATGCGGGTTTGTGGCTAGTGCAGCTGTGTAGTACCATTGACTAAGGTGAAGAAGACTTGAAGGTGCAGGTTGGAGGATCAGATTATCAGTTCTGTTTTGGACGTGTTTAGAATTTGAGATGGAGATATTGATTATAGACAGTTGGATATATTGGACTGGAGCTCTAGAGAATGGCCTAGAGGAAAGATACTAATCTGGGAATCATCAGGTAATTAATGATAATTGACGCAAAAGGGACTAGCTTCAGTGATTTGAGGAGGAGGGCCGGGGAGGAGGCTCAGTAGTGCTTGTTGATTGTCCAGGGTTGGTACTGCTGTAATATTGTTTTGACATCCCTCCCTTCTGCTAATGCAAAGGCTTTATTGAGACTACTCAGTAAGGTTCTCCTTGAGCCATTTCTTAGCTTTTGTTTTAAACAGTTCATTTGTACAGTCTTACATGGGATGTCAACATAAAAATAAAGCAGATAAAAGCAGAGCCTCTAGGTTGAAGGGTGAAGGGAGCATGTTAGACCTTGAACCGAGGTTGCTCATTCTCCTCCACCTACACTGGAGGCATCTTTGGAACCCTTTGCCCACCAAAGCACAATCTGAAAGCCTCAGCTGCAATAGAGAGGAGAGAAGCTTCCTTCCCTGGCAGTGGTCATGCACTTCTTCCTCTGAACCTTCATGTAATCCAGGGAAGGGTCTGTAGACTCAGAGCAGTGCCTGGCGGCTCTACCTGTCTGTACCAGAGACAGGAGAGCTTGAGAAAGCAGCCCTAGCACTGCTCTGTGTTGGCAAGATGGGCTTCAGCTTGAGAGTCAGAACCTTTTTGCTCCTTTGAGAATGCTTGAGATGGTTAGTTGTATAGCAAACAGTTGACTCACACCTGGGATCCTCCCTCTCTTTTCCTTTCACAAATATCCTTCTGACTTTCTTCTAGGTGAAGCACAAACCTGTAACATTGCCTTTTGGGGCACAGTGATTTTCTGGGTTTCAGTTTCATTTGTGGAGATTCCCATTAGAAAAGCTTTCCTGTTGGTTTTTTACATTGTAGGGTCAAGAGAGGAAGTTCTGAAGAATCCAGTTGCCTTTGCTCTTTGAAGGAGAGGATTGGAAGTGTCCTGTGTTTTCCGTAGCTCAGTAGGCACAGTTGTTTCTGGCAGCCAGTTCTGGGGTGTGTATTTAATTTTACTTTGGTCTGGTCTGATTTAGGTTCTGTAATATGGATATAATTTGCATGTTAAATGTGAATTTTGACAGTATTGAATCCTCACAGACTTTTTAGGAGTAAAACAATACGTAACAGGTTGTTACAGGCATTAAATAAGTTAATTTCTTTTGTTGTTGTTGTTGTTTTGTTTTTGTTTTTGAGACGGAGTTTCGCTCTTGTTGCCCAGGCTGGAGTGCAATGGCACGATCTCTGTTCACTGCAACCTCTGCCTCCTGGATTCAAGTGATTCTCCTGCCTCAGCCTCCTGACTAGCTGGGATTACAAGCATGGGCAACCATGCTCGGCTAATTTTTTTTATTTTTAGTAGAGAAGGGGTTTCTCCATGTTGGTCAGGCTGTTCTTGAACTCCCAACCTCAGGTGATCCACCTGCCTCGGCCTCCCAAAGTGTTGGGATTACAGGCGTGAGCCACCATGCCCAGCCTAAATAAGTTAATTTCTATAACATACTTAGAACAGTGATCTGTACTAGTGTTCATTGTGAGATTGGTGATCTGGTGATCTAGCTTGTAGATTGTTCAGGTTCTTTCTGCTCCCTGCTTTTTGATCCTTTAACTACTCCTCTTGAATTCTGCCAGCCACCAAGCAGGGTAAAAATGGACTTTAATGACTTGTCAGATTCCAAAAAAATTTGAAGTAGGACAAAGTTTTAAAATTAACTGAAGACGTCATAAAGAGTCTTGAGGGGTCATAGGCAGTACCAGGTGTGAAGCAGAGAGAATCAGTGCTGAAACTCAAGGGATTGAACTTGTTCTGCCTTTGAAGTTGCCCAGCCCTTGAGAAAGCAGAAGTGACAGGAAGCTAGTGTTAAAGAAAAAGCAGTGCTGACATCTATTCAAGACAGTGAGGCAGACTTTGTTCGGGAGACCACTGTGATGGAGTTTTGCATTAGGGGAGAGAGATCAGGCTCAACTCCAAATGCACCAACCACAGGTGGGGATTTTTAGCCAAGGAGGAGGGTGGGGGCTTGATGGATGAAAAATTCCTAAGAGGATGGGGTAATTCTTTGCTAAATTTACCTTAAAGATTATTGCTGGAAAGAACAGTTTCATACTATTCCAAAACCAAAGACATCTCTTGGTGGACAACTGCAGTAGCTAACTTGATTATAGTTGGCAATCCTACATGGCAGGCCAATTTATTGTTACCTGAGTTTACATTTTATAAGCAGTTTATCATCTTGAAAGGTTCACCGGGAGGTTACACTATTTAAAGTGCCTTATAAATACTTTTCTGGAATTGTGTTTAATGGTTGTGGTAAGTTCCTACTAATGTATCAACTTTTGGAAAATTCTAGAATAAAATCTGAAGTCAGATTCTATGGCAGGTGGCCCAGAACATTGGGTCCTTGATGATCCTTTACCTATGAATTGGGGGGAACCCAGAACGTTTCAGGAAAAATTGGCATTGCTCCCTACTCTTCCCTCATATTTTAGGCCTTTGAGTTTTGAGTGTCAAGGAGTTGGAGTTGTACCTTCCCTCTCTTATTTACCAGTAGCACAGGTAGTCTGTTGGTTAAATACAGAGCCTTTTGCTCTATCAGACAGACAGCCTTGGTTAAGGTGGGTTTGTTCTCTAAGTTGGGGTAGGGGAAAGTGATTTTACTTTCTAGGGTTGTGTATTGGGAGGGGGAAGTGTTCCATTAGCTGAGAACAAACCCACTAGAGAAGATGTTGAAAGAACACCACTGGAGAAGATGGTGTTAACTGGAATGTGTGACTGAGGCAAGAATCTCAGTCATTCAAGGTTTACTGAGCCAGAGGTTGAGAGTGTATCCGGGAAAAACACTAGGCACAAACGAGTGGCCGTGTACTCTGAAAAGGTTTTCAATACATGTTTTTAAAGGAGAGAAGGAAGGATGGAGAAGGATAGGCATGAGGTGAATGGTCACGTTCCTGTGAGACTTTAGTTAGTGCTCAGTAAATCTACATTTTACATAAGATAAGGTGAACCTTTTGAAGAAAGGAAGAACCAGTTATGCAGACGTCTCAAGTAGGTGGACACATTACTGATCTCTTGTTTTTGTGCAGCATCTGGGAAGGTAAGCTTGTAATGGACATTATCAGTGTGGAATTGAACAGATTGCAGACCTAAAGTTACAATTGACATGTCCTTGTGTTATGGGAGGATGTACATCTTAAAGGTTTTGAGGCCAGCAAAGATTTTCCTTATGAATGATTTGTGGGAGCAGTCATCTGGAGATGACTAAAGCCTTTTGCCTTTCCTGGTGGAGTGGTTGGGGGTGTATGAGGGGTTGGGTCTGGCTAATGTATGATGCTCTGACACAGGGTTGTGAAGTAGCAATATTAATTTGGAGAGAGGATGGTGCTTCGCTTGACTCAGCCTCTAGGCTTAACTTTCCCTTTGGCATAAGGAGTTTGGAGGTCCTGAGATTTTTTTTTTTTTTTTTTACATTGGGTATGTGTTTGTTAAATGAATGGGAGTGGTTGCCTTTAGAATATTCAGGTAGGATGTTCAGTGGACAATTGTAAAAGAGCATCTAGAGCTTAGAAAACAGTAGGAAAGGTTGAGATTTAGAAGCCATGAGGTTTCTAAAAGCTAAAGCCCCGAGTGTCAGGAGATGTGGGTTTTAATGTAGAGTCTGTCAATATATTGTCCTGGGGTAGTAGTCACTTCTCTGGCATTGGTAGTCCTTGTTTGTAAAATAAAACTCTAGACTTGATCTCATAGGCCTCTCCCAACTCTGAAACTTTGTTCTAATGAAGAAAACATATTCTCTCAAAATTTCGTGGGCTAGTCTATAGGGGAAAAAAGACCCTTTAGCAATGGTTTGGGGTATATGATGTCATGAAAGCAGTATTCTTTTTACTGTCCAAGACAGTAATTTACTGTACAGAGAATTGGAAATGGACCAGAGGCAGTTTCCCAGAATAGGTCATTATTTGGTGTTAGTAATTGGTCATTCACGCATCTGCATACCCTTTGTTTCCTTAAGTAACTGTCCTCTCTGGTAACCACCTTAGGTCTGTCAAGGTGGAAGTCATGTGGTCAAATCAAATGGAAACACAAGTGTGTTAGGTATTGGATTCATTTTCCTGTCCCAAAGCACCTCTGTTTGGTAATGCTGGCAGCAGACATATATATGGCCAACAATCATGAAAAAAAGCTCCACATCACTGATCATTAGAGAAATGCAAATCAAAACCACAATGAGATTCCATCCCACACTAGGCAGAATGGCTATTAAAAAGTCAAAAAATAACAGATGCTGGTGAGTTTGTGGAAAAAAAGGAACACTTATACACTGTCGGTGGGAGTGTAAATTAGTTCAGCCATTGTGGAAGACAGTGTGGTGATTCTTCAAAGACCTAAAGACAGAAATACCATTTGACCCAGCAATCCTATTACTGGGTATATATTCAAAGGAATATAAATTATTCTATTATAAAGACACATGCACATGTATGTTCATTGCAGCACTATTCACAATAGCAAAGACATGGAATCAACCTGAATGCCCATCAGTGATAAACTGGATAAAGACAATGTGGTACATATACACCATGGACTACTATGCAGCCATAAAAAAGAATGAGATCATGTCTTTTGCAGGGACATGGATGGAGCTGGAGGCCATTATCATTAGCAAACTAACACAGAAACAGAAAACCAAATATTACACGTTCTCATTTATAAGTGGGAGCTAAATGATGAGAACGCATGGACACAAAGAGGGGCACAACAGACACTGGGGCCTACCAGAGGGTGGAGGGTGGGAGGAAGGAGAGGATCAGGAAACGTAACTGATGGAGAATGGGCTTATTACTGAGGTGATGAAATAATCTGCACAACAAACCCCCATGATACACGTTTGCCTATGTAACAAACCTGCACATGTATCCCTGAACTTAAAAGTTAAAAAAAAAAAAATCAAATTGATAGTCTATAAACAAGCTGCCCAGAGGCTCCAGTGAAACCTGGGAGCTGTGGGCAGAGGGAGTAGGCTGTCTCTGTTACACTCTGCCGCCTCTTAGTGGTAGCAGCTTTTAGTTCCTGTGTCACAGAATTTAACATTTTCCTGCTTTGGAAGGAACTTTCAAACACTAATTCGCCTTTACTCTCACCTGCTTCCCTGGAGGAGGTGAATAAAGCCTGTATTTCAGTGATGTAGTAGTTTCCTAGGCTGCTGTAACAAAGTACCCCACATTTGGTGGCATAGAATGAGAAGTTTATTCTGCACAGTTCAGGAGGCCGGAAGTCTGAAACTGAGATGGCAGTAGGGGTAGTGCTACCTCGGGAGGCTCTAGGGGAGAGTCTTTTTCTCTTCCTGCCGCTCCAGTTTCTGCTTCTGTGGTCACCCTGCCTTTTCTTCTTTGTCTCTCCTTTTGTATATCTTTTATTATGAGGACACTGTCATTGGATTTAGAGTCCACCTGGATAAGCCAGATGATTTAATCTCAAGATCCTTACTGACTGACATATCGAGAACCCATCTCTACCAAAAAAAAAAAAAAAAAATTAAATTTAAAATAGATCCTTTTACCAAATAAGCTCACATGCATAGGTTCCAGAGATTGGATGTGGACATACCTTTTGCGTGGGCAGGGGGCACTGTTCACCACACTATAGGTGGTTAGCGCCTTTTCTCTCCTTTAAAAAATAAAACGTCTGTAAATTCTCACTGCTGTTAGCGCAGCTCTGTGTAAACCAGTGTTCTCTTTTGTTCCCTACCGGGAGCCAGCTTGCACCTTGGTGCACCAAGGATTGCTGCTCAGTACATAGCTGCTTCGTTATTTGTGTTCATTGTATTATTTATTAATACAAATAGTCATTTGGTTTTTTTAATAGAAAAAAATTATAAAGAGTTTGCATAATGTTTGTAAGAAATGAAAAACGTGATACAGAGATAGAAGAGGATATAAAATAAGATTTAAAAAATGGAAAATTTCATAGCTTAAGCCACTAAATTGCCCTTAAGGAGGAATGCAAGTTATTAACAGTAACATTTCATTTTGCAACATGTATAAAATAATTTGTTTTAAGGCTGTCTTTAACTCTTGCTCTTCATTTCTCTGCAGGTCTTTTAGATAACCCTGAACTTCGTGTGGTTCTTGTCTTTGGTTATAATTGCTGTAAGGTGGGAGCCAGTAATTATCTGCAGCAAGTAGTCAGCACTTTCAGTGATATGAATATCATCTTGGCTGGAGGCCAGGTGGACAACCTGTCATCACTGACTTCTGAAAAGTATGTCTTGTGTGTGTCTGATTTCCTCTGTGAATGAGGGGAAATGGTCCCAGGTTTTGTCACTTTGGGGTTAACAATTTAAAAACCACATTTAAAGAATTGCTAAGATAATAGTTCATTCCATTTTGTAGTAGACATTGGCTAAGGGGCTTACTCAACATAATTCTGCTTACAGTTGAATAATTACATTTTTATATATATTGTCCTTTAAGAACTTCTTAGTTGGACTCACATTCTCCTTAAAATTTATTTTGACATTGCCTGTTGATCTTTCCTTTGACAAATGTGGTACTCTCTGTGACCTCAATGTGTCACCTCCTCTCTAGTTTCCTCTTTTAAAGGAAACACATGGTTCAAGTGTATCTTTATGCAAAACTTCTCAGAGCTTCTAATATGCCCAGTGCATTGGAAATCTGGAAGGGGAATAGTATTACCTGTGACAGTTCCCAAATCTGTCACAAAAAAGGTCACAAAACCTTTTTTTCCACAGAGCATCTTGCAAGTCCTACTGGTTTTTGGAAATTCTGTATTAGATCTTTTGAAAGGCTTTTTCAAGCTCAAAAATTATGGATCTTTGATTTTTGTTACTAAGGCTTTTGCTTTCAAAGATAAAAATATTTGCTCTTCTGTCTTGGGAGCCATTACTTCCTTTCCATCTTGAATGAAAGTACATATCATTTTGAGTTTGAAACCATTAGGTGGACATAAATGTCATTTGTTTCCAGCAGGAAAATGAGACCCTACCCCACCCTCAATGCTTGTAAACACTAGTATTTGTTTCCCACTCTGTTTAATATTTGCATCCTAGAGTGGTGACTTGGGGACAGACTGGGAGATCAGTATCTGTAAGAATTATGTAAGTCATCCTAGTTATACTCTCTCTTCTGGTAGTCTCTGTGAGCTAGATCTGGGAAAATAGCTAAAGTTGAGGTCCCTGGACTGCCAGGAAGGAGGAAAAGAGGAAAGCCAAGTACGTTGAATCCCAGGCAGTAGAATATCAAACACTGGATTTTGTGCATACATACACCGAATTCTTGGTGACTATCTAAGTTATTTCCCCTCTTGCCTAATTTTTCCTGTATCTTTGCTATTAACTTTTAAATTGTATACCGATAGGGCAATGGTGATTCAACATACAGTTTACCTTTG
Organism: Mandrillus leucophaeus; assembly: GCF_000951045.1. Classification (NCBI taxonomy): domain Eukaryota; kingdom Metazoa; phylum Chordata; class Mammalia; order Primates; family Cercopithecidae; genus Mandrillus; species Mandrillus leucophaeus. Next base: position 214,845 of record NW_012102488.1, read on the forward strand.
AAATGCAGGTATCTCACTCGGACTTAAAACATCTGAGGCGCTAGCTTGTTAGTACAGCAATTTGTATATCATCTACTTTTTATACCTAGTATGAGAAACACCCTCCACCCCAATCATTACTTTTCATATGACCCATTAATTTTAATGTGGTCTTCATACTCTGTCAGTGGTTAAGAGAAACCGTTGAGTAAATGAGTGCTCCATTTTAATAAAGTCCAGATAACCCAACTGATCCAGTGCCCAAAAGGAAGGTGAATAATTCTTTGAGGCAAGATTGACAATGTGTATTAACAATTCTGTACCAAAGAGGAAATGTGATAAAGTTTTAAAAGCAGCAGAGTACTTCAGAAGATAGATTTTGCCCCTCACAAACTCGTTTTACTACTAGCTAGCCTTATTACCTTAGTCACTTAACCTTTTTGCGTCTTAGTTTCTCAGTAATCCAGTGAATCTTGCCCATTTTATAGATTCAGATGTTGGAAGCATGATAGAAATGTAACATACTTGTTTCTCCCCTAGTGGATGTTCACTATATTATATGCTTTATAACTTTTATCAATGTTGTATTTTCTTTTTTAAGGATATTTCATTTTTTAAAAAAACCAGGCAAATACAAAAACAAAACATGAGTTTTTACCATCAAATTAAGCTGAATTCTAGACTCAAAGCAATAAACAAGACAAAAAATAACATATTTTCTAGTGGACTAGACATAAAGCTAAAACTTCTAGAGTTAATAGGTTTTTAAAATTATCCTCTAAGACTGGGTACAGTGGCTCATGCCTGTAATCCCAGAACTTTGGGAGGCTGAGGCAGGAGGATTGCTTGAGTTCAGGAGTTTGAGACCAGCCTGCGCAACATAGTGAGACCCTATCTCCACAAAATGTTTACAGATTAGCCAGGTGTGGTGGCATGTGTCTGTAGCCCCAGCTGCTTGAGAGACTCAGGCAGGAGGATTGCTTTATCCCAGGAGTTTGAGGCTGCAGTGAGCTATGACTGTGCCACTGCACTTCAGCCTAGCTAACAGAGAACCCTATCTCCAAAAAAATAAAATCACCCTCCATTATTATATTTTTAATATATGTCTTTCAGAATTTGACAGCTGAAGTGGGGGGAAAGATGTTAACAATGTAAATAATAGCAGAAGGCTTCGTTTAATGGATATCTTTGTGTATATTAATAAAATTATAAGATTCCTTTTAAGGAAGTCAGAAAGGTAAGGAAACTGTCCCTTCTAATAACTGAATATGGGTTTCAGAAATTGTTATGGATGTGCATTGCCCCTTTGTATTTGTGACTGAAAAAAATGGTGGCTTCTCTTGATCTATTTTAATAGTTTGATTTTTGACCGTATTTTACTCATCTGTGAGGGTGAGCCTCAGATTAACCACAGGCTGCTAAAGGCAGCAGCCTCCCATCAGTGAATCAGGAGGATTTTGCTTCTGTACTTAAAAATTTTAATGTTTCATGAGATATTGCCACTTTTCTAAATTTTCCAGGAACCCTCTGGATATTGATGCCGCAGGTGTGGTTGGACTGTCATTTAGTGGACACCGAATCCAGAGTGCCACTGTGCTCCTCAACGAGGACGTCAGTGATGAGAAGACTGCCGAGGCTGCAATGCAGCGCCTCAAAGCGGCCAACATTCCAGAGCAGAACACCATTGGCTTCATGTTTGCATGCGTTGGCAGGGGCTTTCAGTATTACAGAGCCAAGGGGAATGTTGAGGCTGATGCGTTCAGAAAGTTTTTTCCTAGTGTTCCCCTATTCGGCTTCTTTGGAAATGGAGAAATTGGGTGTGATCGGATAGTCACTGGGAACTTTATATTGAGGAAATGTAATGAGGTAAAAGATGATGATCTGTTTCATAGCTATACAACAATAATGGCACTCATACATCTGGGGTCATCTAAATAATAATTAAAGTGGCTTTCATAATATATAACTTTCTGGTTCTGCCTTTTTCAGAAAATGGAAACTTGGGCTATGTGTATTTCAAACAAAAATAACTTTAGATATATCTTTTTTGTAGCTTTGATTGATGCTCTAAGATGACGAGGGTAGTTTTTAATATATTAGATGAAGGACAACTTTGGACATAACACAGACTAGGAGTTGAGAGCTTTTGCATCAGGCACAAGCAAACTGATTATAGTTGTGTTGCACCAAATCGTGTAGCTGCTGTGTGACGTGACCTTAAATAGTCTTCCCGCATAGGAAGAGCAGAAGGGGATTCATCAGTAGGACAGAGATTTAAGACATTCCCTGACTACCCCTTGTGTTGTTAGCTGATGTCTTTTAGCAGAATCATGAAGACCTTTTTTCTCCTTTTTTTTTTTTTTTTTTTTTTTTTGAGACGGAGTCTCGCTCTGTCGCCCGGGCTGGAGTGCAGTGGCCGGATCTCAGCTCACTGCAAGCTCCGCCTCCCGGGTTTACGCCATTCTGCCTCAGCCTCCGGAGTAGCTGGGACTACAGGCGCCCGCCACCTCGCCCGGCTAGTTTTTTGTATTTTTAGTAGAGACGGGGTTTCACCGTGTTAGCCAGGATAGTCTCGATCTCTTGACCTTGTGATCCGCCCGTCTCGGCCTCCCAAAGTGCTGGGATTACAGGCTTGAGCCACCGCGCCCGGCCTTTCTCCCTTTTAATAAAGGAGAAAAATATACTGATGGTTTGAGAAATTTTTCTCTGCCTTTCAGTTTTATGAATTTTTTCAGAAGTTACAATATTATTACTGACTTTTTACTTATTTGATAAAAATTAAAGAACTATTTTTGTTTTGGTCAGATAAATTGACAAGACTAATCAGTGTTTTATCATAAGTAAAACATTTTTCTTTTTTCCTTAAAAATCTTTTTTTTCCACCTAGGTCTATATAGCTAACTGGTAGACCAGAGTATTACATCATCTTATTTTGGTTTTATACCAATAAAACATAGCTTGGAACTCATTCAGGTAATGTTTTGCATTTCATTGCTTTTGGATGAACAAAGGAAGGAAACTAATCCTTCATAAACAAAAACCCAGAATAGTTGGTATTTGTCAGCTAGTCATTCCTGTCATATTCCCAGTAGAATTATTTTCAAGTTTGAATTTCTATACAAATATCTAAATAAGAGATGTGCAGACAGCACCAATTTTCCCTCAATATCCATTCTTTCCTTTTTGCATAATGATAGAACTTTTGATTTTTCAATTGGGTATGCCTCCTAGAATAAAGACTACATTTCCCAGTCTCCTGTGCAGGTATGACTGTGTTCTGGACAATGGAATGTGAGGGGCAATGATTTGTGTCATTAAAATGGCATGACCATTTATTTGCCCCTTTCTCCATCTTGTTGCTTGGAATGTGGATCTGGTAGTCAGCCATCTTGGACCCTGAAGAGGAGGCAGCACACCATTGTGGAAGAAAGTAACAGAAGGATCCTGGTTGCTGTACAACCTCGTTGAAGAAACGCCATTAAGTGGTGTGGACTATCCACCTCCAGACTGTTTTACAAGAGAGAAATTAGCATATTCCACCTAATACAATATGATGTAACTAATGTTACTTTTGTAACAGTCAGTGGTTTGTTCTAACAGGACAGTAGAACACTTGCAAGGTAAGTAAAGTCAAATGTATTAGCATTATTCCTCCTTTTCCTATTTTATCACTTTTATCCCTTTTTTAAAAACTGAAAATATTTCTCTTGCTATTTATATATATATGATAAAAATACTTAGAAGATTCCTTTAATTTATGGTTATTCTAAATCCTAGTTCCTGAGGAAAGAAAAATTTGTCAAAACTTTTCATCTGTGAATATTTATATTTAGCTCATGCTATTTAGCTATTATCAAAATACCTCAAAATTTTAGTCTTTGAATGTGCTCATATAGCACATAAGTCTAATATTTTTTAAACTTTATTGTCCCTGATATTAACCAGAATTGGTTGAATAGTAGAGGAAAAGGGATTTTTAAAACTGAAAATATGAACAAAATGAGCCTTAGAATTGAACGGGTTATTTTAAACAAAGTAATACTCATAAAATATTTTGCCACTTCTCAAAGGAGAGTCTGATACAGGATAATTTCATACAATATTTGATGTTGTTAAACGGTTCCTTTTTATAGCTGAGCCTTTGGAGCTTGTTACGAACACTAAAATCATTTAGTCACATGGTTGCAACCTTAGTGCAAAGTAAAAAGGGAAAAAGTTGACCTAATAGAAACAGTAGTAGTACTGATAAGAATAAAAGTGATCCTCCCTGCCTCTCAAGAGACCTTGAAGTTCTGTGAGGAAGGGAAATATGGTAATTTAGCCAAAGTTAAATCTGTGTAACTCATTTATTACAATTTTGAAAGGCTTGTCTTAGAAGCATTAAAGGAGTATTAGCTAAAAACAAACTAAATTCCTAGAGATGACAATCATTGTAGTCCTCTGTGAAACTGAAAATAAAAATCACATGAAAAAAATTTGAGCATAAAAAGAGAAGTAAAGGTATACCCTTAGCCTACATACTGAGCTGACGATCAGATCATAGAATGCTTTATTTAATCAAGACATTTAAAAATACTTATTTCATCTACATACTTTCAAAGCAAAATAATTTCTGGGGCCACAGTTTCCTTTGTGTAAGACTTAAGAAATATATTTCCATGCCCTTTGATCCAAGTAAAATCTAAGGAAAAGGGAAAGTAAACCTTGAAATTAAGACCTAGAAATAGATCCACCCTTGCAGATTGATAAAAGTGGGCAATCCAGTAGGCCAGTTCACATTATAGTTATCTCAGTTTTGCTTAAAGCAAACCCTAACCCTCAACCTAGGAGGCCAGATAGCAAAAGATGTGCAACTGGTTTATATTGCAAATTTAACAAAATGAACATGCAAAGAATTACAATAGAAATAAACTTTTACAAATCTGAGAACTTTCTACGCAATCTGCAGAAATTTTTAAGAATATAAATGTGCTTCCATCATTTTTTACCCAGTCTGGCCCGGGCTTGCACTGCCATAAATTCAGTTTTAATGGGAACAGAAGACTCCAGATCCTCTTGATGGGAAGAAATCATGAAATTTTAGATGATTGACTTTGATTTTCATTTGTAGAAACTGGGTATGAGTTGGCTTAATGAAAATCCTAAAATAATAAAATAAGCATTAGTAATAATATCCTTGTTAAATGAACAAAGCGAACACTTATGCGAAAGAATGTGGTACCAGAAACTTTATAGGGAAGAATAATAAAATATTTGCAAGACCTATTATTTTTGTTTTATATATTTATATATTATATACATATATCTACTCTATGCCACAACTGAAGACAGGTTACAAGAACATATGCTACTGCAAAATAGGAAACTGGCAGAAGCCAATAAGTATCACTTAATATTTCGGTATGGAAACTTCCATTTCTTTTCTTTGAGACAGAGTTTCACTCTTGTTGCCCAGGCTGGAGTGCAATGGCATGATCTCGACTCACTGCAACCTCCACCTCCTGGGTTCAAGTGATTCTCCTGCCTCAGCCTCCCGAGTAGCTGAGATTACAGGCATGCGCCACCATGCCCGGCTAATTTTGTATTTTTAGTAGAGATGGGGTTTCTCCATGGTGGTCAGGCTGGCCTCAAACTCCAACCTCAGGTGATCTGCCCACCTCAGCCTCCCAAAGTGCTGGGATTACAGGCATGAGCCACTGTGCCCAGCCGTAAGCTTTCATTTCTTAAAACAGATTTATAAAAGTTTTTGCTCTATAGTGACTGTTATCACAGCCAGCAAAAACAGGCAAGACTGATTAATTTAGAAGAAATTGAAAGAAAATATATTCATTAATGTTGCTTTTAAATGCAGATGATCAGATTGAGGAGAATTTTGAGACCATTGACATTTTTCTAATTCTCACTAACCAAAATTTAATCACTATACTTAATAAACATACTCTATTCAAGGTCTTGTAATACTAAAATTATAGGGAGGAATAAAACATAATTGACCCCAGTGACATCAGCAAAATGGGCAGACTAGGAAGCTGCAAGCTTTTGTTTCCCCATCAAAACATTAAAAAAAAAAAAAAGTAGCAACCGTCTGAACGAACTTTATTAGAACTTTAGAAAACAGTCAAAGGTTTACAGCAACCAAAAAAATTCCCAGTCATCTTCAGAATGGTAGGAAAATATTGAGTTTTTAGTGGCTCTTGCCCCGACCCCTCCCTGCATTGTGACAGTCTTGAAGCAGCAGCAGCCCAGTTCCCTCCCTTGAACTAGAGAAAACATAATAGACTTTTTTGGCATATTACTGTGTACATTTTTTTCTAACCTGTCTGGGGATACCTGAAGGACTGATACAAGGTCTCATCTTTTTTTTGCCTAACTGGAAGGGTGGGCACTGCTTATAAAAGCTGCAAAGAACCACAGGTACATGGGGCAGGAGGTTATAGGTGGAAACATAAAATAGAACAACTAAGGCCCAGAGGAGAATCTGGGGTAAGGCTTTGGGAAATTAGGAAATTAAGAACAGTTATATATACAGGCGGCATTTAAAATGCGACATGCGTATGCCCAGGGAAAACACTTGCCCAGAAAGTTCTAAGACCTAAGCTTTCACCTTGCTCTGGTCCATAAGCTCAAAAGCAGGTCAAAGTAAGTATTGGAGGATTACCTGGCACAAAGCCAATTTGTAAAATCTAGGATAGCACCTGACATTCGAGGGAATTTATGTCAAAATCGCTGAATATGACATAAAAAGAAGAGAGACTTCAGTGATCACACACAAAAGGGATAGTCTTTTATAAAAGTAATTTGGAAAACTCTCAAAACGAATGGATGACAGCTTTTAAAAATAAAAAAAAAATGAACTAGAAAACCATGGGGAAAGGAAAGAATCTCTTACCTAGAGTTACCATATTATAATAGTGAATACCCAATTCTCAAGAAAAAAAATCACAAGCCTTACAAAGGAACAGGAAAATAATGCCCATTCAAAAGATCAAAATTAATTGACAGACATTGTCCTAATGAAGGACATTAAACTAGACATATACTTTAAAACAACTCAAATATGCCCAAAGAACTAAAGGAAAGCATGAACAAAAAATTAAAGGAAATCAGGAAAATGATAAATGAACAAAATCAGAATATCAACAGAGATAGGCATTATAAAAAAATTCTGGAGGAGAAAAGTATAATGAAATTTTCACTAGAGGGGTTCAGCAGCAAAGAATAGCAAAGAATCCATTCTTTAGAAGAAAGAATCAGCAAACTTGAGATGGGATCATTGAAAGCAGAAACAACAAATCAAGCCTCCATAGTTTTAAAAGATATATATCACACGCAAAGAAGTGAAGAAGATACAAAGCATTTTTGAACCACAACAGGATGTAGTTGGAAATCAATAACAAAAGGAAAATTGGAAAATTCACAAACTTGTGGAAATTAAACAACACACTCAACCAATGGGTCAAAGAAGAAATCACAAGAGAAATTAAAAAGAGAAAAATGCAGCATACCAAAATTTATAGGATGCAGTGAAAGCACTGCTAAAGGGGAAATTTACAGACATAAATGCTTACATTAAAAAACAAAAAACATCTCATGTCAACAGCCTGACTTTGTAACTTAAGGAGGGGGGAAAGACACACTAAATCCAAGGCTAGCAGATGGAAGGAAATAATAAAGATTAAAACAGATAAATTGAATAAAGATTAGAAACACTAGAGAAAAATCAGTGAAACTACAAGTTCTTTAAAAGACCATAAAGTTGAGAAGCCGATACCTAGATAATAAAAAAGGAAGACTCAATTGCTAAAATAAATGAAAATGGGACAGCACTCTAGATTCTAGAAAAATGAAAAGGGTTATAAAATAATACCTTGGACAACTTAGATGAAATGGTCAAAATCCTAGAAATGCAAAACCTACCACTGCTGAACTATGAAAAAAATTTTAAAATCCGAATAGAACTAGAACCAGTAAGGTGATTGAATTAGTAATCAATTCTCCTGGAAAAAAAAAAGCGCTGGACCTGATGGTTCTCATTTGTGAATTCTACCAAATAAGAAATAACCCCAAACCCTCAAACTTTTTCCAAAAATTGAAGGAGGATGCTTCCTAATTCATTCTGATGCTGAAGCCAGACAAATATACCACAAGAAAAGATTACAGACACAAATATACCACAAGATTACAGAAGAAAAGATTCCTTATTTTCACTGATTCAACAATTCTCAATACTAGGAAACTGAATTTAGCAGCATATTAAAAGGATTGTACAGCATAACCAAATGGAATGAATTCCTGGAATGCAAGAATGGTTCAACATACAAAAATCAATATAATATACCATATTAACAGAATGAAGGGAGAACAACCAGATGATTATCTCCATTGATCCAGACAAAGCATTTGACAAAATCCAGGAGCCTCTTGTGATTAAAAACACTCAACAAATGAGGGATAAAAGGAAACTACCTCAACATAATAAAAGCCAGATATTAAAAGCCCACAGTAGACACCATACTTAGTGGGGAAAGACTGAAAGCTTTTCCTCTAAGATCAAGACAACAATGCTCACTTTCACCATTCCTATTCAACACAGTACTAGAAGTTCTAGCCTGATCTAGAAAGAGAAAAGACATCCAAGTTGGAAAGTAAGAAGTAAAATCCTGTATGTTCACAAATGATATGATCTTTAGACAACCCTAAAGATTCCACACCAAAAAAAATAAAACTGTTAATTCAGTAAGGCAGCAGGATACAAAGTCAACCCACAAAAATCAGTTGCATTCCTATACACTAACAATGAACAATCTTGAGAAGGAAATTACAAGAACAGTCCCATTTACCATAGCCCCAAAAATAATATGCACAGAAATTAGCTTACCCAAGGTGGTGAATGGCTTGTACAATGAGAACTACAAAACCTTGCTTAAAGATAAAAATAAATGGAAACACATCTCATGTTCATGGATTGGAAAATCTAATATTGTTAAAATGTCAGTACTACTCAAAGTGATTCACTACAATCTCTATCAGAATCCTAGGATTTTTTTTTTTTTTTTCCCAGAAATAGAAAACCCCTTCCTGAATTTCGTATGGAATCTGAAGGGATCCCAAATAGCCAAATCAGTCTTGAGAAAGAACAAAAAATTGGAGGACTTAGACCTCCATATTTTAAAACTTACTATAATGCTACAGTAATCAAAACAATGTGATTCTGGCATAAAGGCAGACAGATCAATGGGATAGACTGGAGAGCCTAGAAATAAACCTTCTCGTCTGTAGCTAAATGATTTTTGACAAGGGTGCCAAGACTATTCGAAGGATAGTTTTTTCAACAAATAGTGATGGGAAAGCTGGATAACCATATGGCTAAAGAATGAAGTTGCAACCTCACCATGTGCAAAAATTAAAGTGGACCAAAGACCTAAATGTGAGAGCTAAAACCATAAAACTCTTAGGATGTGGCAATGGTTTATTGGATATGACACCAAATTCACAGATGACAAAAGAAAAAATAGGCAAATTGGACTTCATTAAAATTCTAAAATTTTGTGCATCAAAGGACACTATCGACAGAGTGAAAAGATTACCTATGGAGTGGGAGAAAATATATATGCAGTTCACATACCTAATAAGGATTAAACATCAAGAATACACGCAAAACTCCCAAAATGCAACAATAACATAAAAACCTGATTTAAAAAATGGCAAAGGATTTGGATAGATCTCCAGAGAAGACATGCAGATAGCCAATGAGCACATGAAAAATGCTTAACATTACTAAACAGTAAGGAAATGCAAATCAAAACCACAATGAGATACCACTTTGTACCCATTGGAATAACTTATTAAAATTAAAAAACACACAAGTGTTGGCAAGGATGTGGAGAAATTGGAACTCTTATTACTGATGGAAATACACAGTGGTGCAGCTGCTGTAGAAAACAGTATAGTGATTTTCCAGTTAAATACAGAATTGTCATTTGATTCAGCAATTGCATTTCTGGGCATATACACAAAACAATTGAAAGCAGGGGCTTGAGGATATATTTGTATACCAGTGTTCACTGCAGCATTATTCACAGTAGTCAAAAGGTAGATACAACCCAAATACCCAACAGATGAATGGATAGACAAAATGTGTTATATCCCTACGTTGGAATATTATTCAGCCATAAAAAGGAAATTCTGCTACATACTGTATCATGGACGAACCTTTAAGACATTAAGTGAAGTAAATCACAAAAGGACACTACTATATGAATCCACTTATGTGAGGTGCCTAGACTAGTGAGATTCATAGAGACAAAGTAGAACAAAGATTATTTTTTGTCACAGGGGGCAGGAGGAAATGGGAATTTATTGTTTAAGGGGCACGGAGATTAGTGTGGGATCATGAAGAAGTTTCGGAGGTGCATAGTGGTGATTGGTACATACAACGAATGTATTTAATGCCTCTAAACTGTAAACTTCAAAATGGCTAAAATTTAAATCTTATGTACCTTTTGCCACAGTAAATTTTTAAACCACCAAAAAAAAAATCATATGGCCTAGCTATTTAAAAAAGGGGGGGATGGGGTATTTAGTCATAAGACATAGAGGAACTTTAAGTGTATATTGCTAAGTGAAAGAAGTCAGTCTGAAAGGCTACATAATATATGATTTCAAAATATATGACATTCTGGAGAAAGCAAAGTTAGACAGTAAAGAGAGTGGTTGCCAGAGGTTCAGTGGGAGAGAGGGAGGGGTAAATACATGGAGTAGAGATGTATAGGGCGGTGGAACTACTGTATACAATATGATAATAGTGGATACATGGCATTATATATTGGTCAAAATTCATAAAGACATACAACAGAAAGAGGACCCTTCATGTAAATTATAGGCTTCAGCTAGCCTGGGTGACAGAGTGACTTTGTCTCAAAAAAGTAAAAATGTGTCAATATTGGTTAAACAAATATACCACACTAGTGCAAGATGTTAATAAAGGCCTGGGGTGGGCGGAAGCATAGGGGAACTCTGTACTATGTGCTCAGTTTTTCTGAAAATCTAAAACTTCTAACAATAAAGTCTATTAAAATTATGTGAGCGCTTTTCATTTTGTATACTCTGTCTCAGTGGCTCACCCTTATGTGTTTGTGAAATGAATGAATGATGGGTGATGAATGAATCGGTGACGCTAGTGACACACTGAATTCACAGTGCCTACACTGGGCCAGACTGTAGAGAAGCCAGCGTGCATCCCAGCCTTGACGGGGACATAGTTCAGAGACGAGCTGTTATGTTCGGCCGGTGCACGTGCTTCTGCCTAAGCCATTTACCAGCCCCAGACCTTTCCACTGCTCCAAGACTTTATTTTCACACTTCCTTAAAGTTACTATTCCTTTTTCTTTTCTTTTTTTTCCTTTTTTTCCCCATGTAACTTAGGTGAAAAACTGGAGAAACTAAATTGTTCTGACCTAACCAGTTCTTAATGTTGCACCTAAAAAGATGAAAACTGCATTCTGAAAAATCATGCACTAAAACTTACAAGGAAAATAGTTTTGGAACTTTGTAACCTGTGTAGTACAATAACAATCCTAAATTTCCACTGGTATTTGCACCTAGAATTAGTCAATCTTTTGCAGTCAAACTTTTCGGTTTTTGTTTCTTCCTTTGAGAGACAGATCCTTGAAATCAGTCACTTCTAGTAGAAAGCATTTTCATCAATATTGAAAGAATGACACAGAGGTATCCATCAGTCAGTGCTTTTTTCTAATTGCCAGGTGAAATGTGAAATGTCTTCTCAGGTTTTTCATCAGTACTTGCAGCTTCTCAGATAACACAGGAAGAATGAGGTGGTTTTGAAGCCACTAAGCCGGCTACTCCTTGCACTTAAAGGATTTTCATCCTTTTTCATAAGATCCTCATGTATCCCTTAGGGTTTCTCTCTAGGTGTGTGAATATTTGCTTCTGGTTGCTTCAGCACATCAGCTTTCTGGGGAGAGTCATGTTGAGCCAATGTGACTTCTGAATACTGGTATCATCCCCTACTTAGCAGTTGCCGATGGACTGATGCACATTACAGAAGCACACACACCTTGCAGCAGAATGGATTATGGTTCATGATACGACAGGTTACACAAGCGCTTTATTTAGGAAATAAAGGATTAAATTTTTAATTATTTTACCTAGTGGTGTTTCATTTTCTGCCTTTGTAAAATAAAAGCAATGATTTGGTTCACTTTGACGTTTCTTCAGTGTTCTCCATGACCTATGAAAAATAATGAAGAATTAAGATGCTTTCTCCATCGCAATTTTTCTTGCTATGCACACCTACCTACATGTCTCTTATCTTCTTCACATATATAAGCCAACCGCTTCTGTTTGTGATAGGATATGTTGAGGTAAACTAACCTAGAATTATCAAAAATTTTCAGCACCCTGACAAGACTCCTCAGAACACTGAGTTATGTCGGATTCTCCCTTCAAGTCTCACATATAAGTTCCCTGCACACCTGCCCACACCCTCTGCCCCTCCCTGTCTTTGCTCACTGCCTCTTACCCAAAATTCTAACAAGCCTGGTGACCTCTCTGAGATATACTAGTTAGAAAAGGGTGGTTGACGGGAAAAGATTGCTAGAGTGAGTCACTGTAACAATGACAATAGCAATGACAATAATAGATGGCAAGAAAATACCGAGGAAACAAGGACTAATAAAACCTGTGGCTAATTGGGACTATTTAGGCACAAAAATTCCCTCTAGCCAACGAGCCCTGAGACTAACACCCATATCTGTGGAAGTGCAGTAAGAAAAACATGGGTTTAACCTCCCTAAACCTCAGTTTTCTCATTGTAGTGAGAATAATACCGCCTACCCCATACAGTTGTTAAGATTTATAGGAGATAAAATACCTGAAATATTAACCATAGTACCTGGCACACATAGGCATGTTATGTGCATGATCATATCATTACACTGCTTGCTTTCCATTTCGAGAGTTGTGTTGTCAGCATTAGGGCATTATTGCAGTAGGGATGATGTATAACAACAATATAAATGCATGCTAAGACTTTAGGCTGTGGATTTATGCTAGGAATAAATTGGAAAGATTGCCTGGGGAGGCTTACATTCCAGAATCATACAAGGCGACATGAATAAACTTATCAATGAAATAAGGCTTGATGGTGTGGTGGCAAGAAGACGTCCTTGGTGAAGGAAGGTCATTAATAAGTTTTAAAAATATAATGTACCTTTATGCTATGATTTTCATAATATGAGCTAACATTATTAAGCGTCCCAGTCTTCATAATCAGCTGTCCTCATCAGAGAATCTAATTTTATTTTCATGACATGCATCTCGTCACATTTAGTAAAAGGCTTTTGTGTATGTGTGTGTGGGGGGGGGTGGTGGTGATTTGTTTGCTTATAGTTACGGCCCTGCAGTTATTGAGATTGTTCAACCTTGAAAAAAATGATCAAATGAACTGTGAGCTAAGCCTAATACCTTATCCCTCTTTTAAACCTTTGTTATGATGTCTTTTTCTATTAAAAAAACAAAAACAGCAATTTAATACTTGAGTTCCTTTTTTTTTTTTTTTAACAAGTATGTCTTTATAAACAGAAGTCAAGCTGTTTTATATGTGTGTGGATTCTAAAAAATAATTAAGCTCTTACCATGTCACTGAACATTCTGGGGGAAAAAAAAAAATCAAGAGGCAAACCTTTTGGGGACAATGCTGTTGATGAATTACAAGCATGGTACTTGTGCATTCAAGATCTAATGGCAGGATACTATTCCCAAACTTGTTTATATCAGATTTGACCCCTAGCATTAACCTTTCCAGTTAACCCCATGATCAATTTAAAATCTTTCCATTCTCTGACAATTTTTTTTTTTTTTTTTTTTTTTTTTATGGAATCTCACTTTGTCGCCCAGGCAGAGGCACAATCTCAGCTCACTGCAACCTCCCCCTCTCGGGTTCAAGTGATTGTCCTGCCTTAGCCTCCTGAATAGCTGGGATTACAGGCGCCCGCCACCATGCCTGACTCATTTTTGTATTTTTAGCAGAGACGGGGTTTCACCGTGTTGGCCAGGCTAGTCTCAAACTCCTATATTCTCTGAGAATTTCTTCATGGTTATTTAACCATCAAGCACTTTAAAAATTAATGTGGCTCCAGATATTACAAATATAGCAAAGATCTACAAACCTAACAAACGATTTAAAAGACATGTTTTTACTCATGTACAGGAGTAAAGTATGGGAACAGATTATCCCTCCTGATAAGTGATAATTCTGAGCACAATAAAACACATCAACTGATAGCATTATTTAATAATGGCATCTCTTTCAGGCTGGCTGACTTTTAATTGTGGTGAAATATACTTAACAAAATTTACCATTTTAACAATTTTTAAGTTCAGTAGCATTAAGTACAGTAGTCCCTTCTTCTCCACAGGGGATATATTAATACATTCCAAGACCCCAGTGGATGCCTGAAATCACAGACAGCACCAAACCTAAATATACTATTTTTCCTACACCTATGATGAAGTTTGTAACTTGGACACAGTAAGATTAGCAATAATAATAAAGTAGAACAATTATAACAATATGACAGCATCACTACTCTTGCACTTTGGGGCCATTAATAAGTAAAATAAGGGTTATTTGAACACAAGCACTGTGATACTGCGACAGGTGCTCTGATAATGAGATGGCTAATAAGTAGCTAATGGGCAGGCGGCATATACAGTGTGGATGTGCTGGGCAAAAAGATGATTCACATCCTGAGTAGGTCAGCGGGAGATTTCATCATGCTGCTCAGAAGGGTGTGCAATTTAAAACATGAATTATTTCTGGAACTTTCCGTTTAATATTTCAGACCACAGTTGACTGCAGGCAACTGAAACCCCTAAAAGCTAAACCACCAATGAGGGGTTATTATTGTACATTCACATTGTGTGCAACCATCACACCATCTCCAGAACTTTTTGTTTTTGTTTTGTTTTGTTTTGTTTTGTTTTTGAGACGGAGTCTCACTCTGTTGCCCAGGCTGGGGTGCAGTAGTGAGATCTCGGCTCACTGCAAGCTCTGCCTCCCAGGTTCATGCCATTCTCCTGCCTCAGCCTCCCGAGTAGCTGGGACTACAGGCACCCGCCACCACGACGCCCGGCTAATTTTTTTGTATTTTTAGTAGAGATGAGGTTTCATCATGTTAGCCAGGATGGTCTCCATCTCCTGACCTTGTGACCTCGGCCTCTCAGTGCTGGGATTACAGGTGTGAGCCACAGTGCCCAGCCCTCCAGAACTTTTTCATTATCCCAAACTGAAACTCTACTCATTAAACAGTAACTCCCTATTCCTCCCCCGATAACCCCGGTGACCACCATTCTACTTTCTGTCTCAATGAATTTGCCTATTCTAGGTGCCTTGTATATGTGGAATCACACAATACTTACCTTTGGTGTCTGACTTTTTCACTTAGCATTTCTTCAGGATTCATCTATGTTGTGGCATGTATCAGAATTTCATTCCTTTTTAAAGCTAAATAATACTCTATTATAGGTATATACCACATTTTATCTATTCATCCACTGATGGATATTTAGGTTGTTTCCACCTTTTCGCTACTGTAAGTAATGCTGCTATTGAGGCAGGAGAGGTAGTCAAGGAAGTAACCATGTTCTTGGTTACAGGGGTGACCATACAGTCAACACAATAAGCCCAGCATTCGCATTGGAGTCCAGCTCATTCAAGCAAAGCTCTCTCCAGTAAGGAATTTCCCTGTAGGGAGCACGTGCATTTTGATTTTACTTGTCCTCAGACTGACCCATTGCTCATTATAATTGTAAAAAAAAACATCCCTGAGGAGAGATTTAAGATGCTAATGAGATATGTGATGTGTGAACAAACATGTACAGCTACTGGCATGTGCACCCAGAGGACCACCCAAAACATAGTTACCAGTAACAGCTCTTCCCACCTCCTCATGAGTAATAATATTAAGACTCTCAGAAAGGGAGTCTCCCTAGTGCCAGTCTTTGCTGTTTCATTCTCATGAGCAGCCTGCCCTGAATCCTCTCTCAGGGATTCTGCACCTGACTTTCAAAATATTATTTTTCCTTTACAATAAATTTGCTGTATGCTGCATCTCTGTTGTGTGTCTCTTGTTTAAACTCTTTTAAACTGAGAAGAACCAAGGTCTCACAACAGCCATCAACACTATGAGTGTAGGTATACAAATATCTGTTTGAGTCCATTCTTTCATTTCTTTTAGATGTATACCCAGGAGTGGAATTGCTAGATCATATGGGAACTCTACGTTTAATTTTTTTTTGAGGACTTGCCATACTGTTTTCTTAAGGTGGTCGTACCATTTTACATTCCCACCAACAATGCACAAGGGTTCCAATTTCTACGTGTTCTCACCAACACATGGTTTCTGGTTGTGTATTGTTTGTTTGTATTAGTAGTAGTCACCATCCTAAAGGATGGAAGTGGTACCTCATTGTGGTTTTGATCTACATTTCCCCAGCAATTAGTGACGTTGAGTATCTTTTTTCATGTGCTTATTGGCCATCTGTATATCTTCTTTGGAGAAATGTCTGTTTCTCCAAATCCTTTGCCCATTTTTGAATTAGGTTGTTCTTTTACTTGTTGTAGTTGAGTTTTAGAAGTTCTTTATATATTCTGCATATCAAATCCTTACCAGATACATGATTTGTGAACCTTTCTCCCATTCTATGGATTGCCTTTTCACTCTGCTGATAGTTCTTCTGATGTACCAAAATTTTAAATTTTGATGTCCAATTTGTCTAACTTTTCTTTGGTTGCTTGTGCTTTTGGTGTTATATAAAAGCAATCATGGACAAATCCAATTTCATGAAGCATTTCCCCTGTTTTCTTCTCTTAGTAATTTTAGCTCTTACGTTTAGGTCTTTGATCCACTTTGATTTTTTTTTTTTTTTTTGAGACGGAATCTTATGTTCTTGGCTCACTGCATCCTCCGCCTGCCGGGTTCAAGCAATTCTCCTGCCTTGGCCTCCTGAGTAGCTGGGACTACAGGCATGTGCCACCATGCCTGGATAATTTTTTGTATTTTTAGTAGAGACGGGATTTCACCATGCTGGCCAGGCTGGTCTCGAACTCCTGGCCTCGTGATCTGCCCACCTGGGCCTCCCACAGTGCTGGGATTGCAGGCATGAGTCACTGCACCGAGCCCTACTTAATTTTTGTATATGGTGATAGGTAAGGGTCCAACTTCATTCTTTAGCATGTGGATATCTAGTTTTCTCAGCACCACGTATTGAAAAACTGGCTTTTAAAAGCAACTTACTGAGGTATAATCTACAATTTACAAAATTTACCTTTTTAAAGTATGTAATTCAGCTGGGCACAGTGGCTCATGCCTGTAATCCCAGCACTTTGGGAGCCCAGGCAGGAAGACTGCTTGAAACCAGGAGTTCGAGACTAGCCTGGGCTGCATAGCAAGACACAGCAAGTCTCTACAAAAAAAATTTAAAAATTAGCCAGGCAAAGTGGTGCACACCTGTAGTCTCAACTACTTGGGAGGCTGAGGCAAGATTGCTTGAGTGCAGGAGTTCAAGGTTGCAGTGAGCTATGATCACGTCACTGCACTGCTAGAGCCTTGGGCAACAGAGTGAGACCTTGTCTCAAACAAACAAAAAAAATAAGTATACAATTCAATGAATTTTAAAATTTACGGAATTGTGCAATCACCACCACAGTCCCATTTTAGAATAAATCCATTACCCTAAAAAAGATCTCATGTCCATTTGCAGTAATTCCCCATTCCAATCTCATACCCTAGGCAACTGCTAATCTATCTTAATATAAATGTAAACATACAAAGTGTGGTGTTTTGCAGTTTGTATCACATAGCATAACTGAGGTTTATCTATGTTATCATATGTATGAGTATTCTGCTTCTCTTTATAGCTCAATAGCATTCCATTTATAGATACACCACATTTTATTTATCCCTTGAGTAGTGGATGGATGTTTGGATTATCTCCACTTTTTAGTTACGAATATTGCTACTATGAACATTCATATTCAAGTCATAATATGAACATGTTTTCACTTACTTCAGGCAGACATCTAGGGATGAAATTGCTGGGTGATATGATAAATCCATGCTTAACTCTTTAAGAAACCAACAAATTGTTTTTCCAAAGTGTCCGTATTACTTTACAGTCCCACCAGCAATGTATTCCAGTTTCCCCATAGCCTCACCAACACTTGTTACTCTCTTTTTGATAATAGCCGTGTTAGTGTGTGTTAAGTAGCAGCTCATTGTGGTTTTAATTTACATTTCCCTAATGACTCAAGTATCTTTTAATGTGCTTGTTACCCATTTGTGTATTTTCTTTGGTAAAATGTCTATCCAAATATCTTGCCCAGGCTGGGTGCGGTGTCTCACACCTGTATTCCCAGCACTTTGGGAGGCCGAGGCAGGTGGATCACTTGAGGCCAGGAGTTCAAGACCAGCCTGGCCAACACCAAACCCTGTCTCTACCAAAAAATACAAAACACTAGCCAGGTGTGGTGGCACGTGTGTGTACTGCCAGCCACTCGGGAGGCTGAGACACAAGAATCCCTTGAACCCAGGAGGCAGAGGTTGTAGTATGCTGAAGTCATGCCACTGCCCTGCAGCCTGGGTGGCAAAAAATGTGTATATATATTGCCCAAACTTTAATTGGGCTGTCTTTTTATTATTGAGTTGAAAAAGTTCCTTATATATTCTAGACATGTCCTTTATCCATCTTTTATATCCATTTGCAAAAATTTTGTCCCAGTTTGTGTCTTGCCTTTTCATTTTGAAGCACAAAAGTTTTAAATTTACATGAAGCCCAATTTATGAAATTTTTTCTTTTATCAGTTGTGCTTTTTGTATTGTATCTAAAAATCTTTGCCTAATTCAGTGTCACAAAGACTTTCTCTTATGTTTTCATCTAAGAGTTTTATAGTTTTAGCTCTTATACTCAGACCCATTTTGAGGGTTTTTTTGTGCATGGCAAAGGGTCTGAATTCATGTTTTTGCATGTGAATATCCAAACTGCCCCAGTATCATCTGTTGGAATGACTATCCTTTCCATACTGAATTGCCTTGGCAGCTTTGTCAAAAATCAATTGTGGGCTATCTGGATGCCAATACCACACTGTCTTGATTATTGTAGCTTTATAGTCAGTCAGGAAATCAGACAGTATGAAGCTTCTAACTTTGTTCTTCTTTTTCAAAATTATTTTCTCTATTCTAGGTCCTTCGCATTTCCATGGTAATTTTAGAACCACCTTGTCAATTTTTACAAAAACACCTGTTGGGATTTTGTCTGGGATAGCACTGCATCTATATAGGTCAATTTGAGAACTGATATCTTACAATATCGAATCTTCCAAATCTATGAACAAAATATAACTCTCTATTTATTTAGGTCTTCATTTCATTTCTCTCACCAATTTTTTTTTTTTTTTTTTTTTTTTTTAGTTTTCACTGGATAGGTCTTTCATATTTTTGTATGATGTATTCCTATGTACTTAATACATTGAGATTCTATCATTAATAATTCTTTTTTAAATTTCCATATCTAATTGTCATTTATATATAGGAATACAATGGACTTTTTTGAAATTTTAAGATAAGTTTATTAAGTCCAATGATGAAATCTATCAGAAGAATATTCTCCTGAAAATCATTTCTTCTTGGAGAAAAGGAAAGGAAAATCAAAACCCTCTGAGCATAGCCAGGATGCTGTGACAGTCAAGCCTCTCTACAGATGGGGACAGTCCTCTGGTCAGTGGAGTCACTCTCTGGGTCAGCAGGATTAGAATCTGGATCATCCTCCTCATCCTCCAGCTCCAGGGCATCCATTTCCTGGAACAAAGACTCAATTACCTCCACGTTGTTTCTAGCATCCTCTAAGAACTGGATATCAGATGGGTCAAGATTTGGATCTGTTTCAAGTAGCTGTTTCCCACTTATTTTTTCCTGCTTATTCTTTCATTTGGTTCTTTTTGATTTCCAAGAGTTCCATATCAAACACAGCTTCTCAACTTAAGAAATGCTTAACTGTAAACAGGAATGCCATGAAATAATTGCTCTATGGCTTCTTCTGCTTCTTCTTGTTTCTCGCCCAAATTTTAATTGGATTGACTTTTTATTATTGATTTGAAAGAGTTCTTTTTATATTCTAGATACATGTCTTCCTCCCTTTTGGCTTTTATCTATTTCATTTAATTTTTCTTGCACAGCTGCCACTTAAGATCATCACCACACCAAGATTTCTTCAGCTTGTAATGCTAAGAATTTTTAAATGTCTGAGACATTGTCTTCTAGATTTTCCAAGAATGTTTCATAAAAAGGAGTTTCATTTGGGTATTTCTCACTGTCTGTAAACTTGAGGGTAGTCTGAACAGTTTCATTATTTTCTCCAGCCTCAGATATCACAGTAATGGTAGAGCTGGGTGGGTTTTCTTTTTTTTCTTCTTCTTTTTTTTTTTTTTTTCCTGAGACGGAGTCTCACTCTGTTGCCCTGGCTGGAGTGCGGTGATGCGATCTCAGCTTACTGCAACCTCTGCCTCTTGGGTTCAAGCAATTCTCCTACCTCAGCCTCCCGAATAGCTGGGATTACAGGCTCCTGCCACCATGCCCGGCTAATTTTTGTATTTTTAGTAGAGACGGGGTTTCACAATGTTGGCCAAGCTGATCGTGAAATGCTGACCTCAAGTGATCTGCTCCCCTTGGCCTCCCAAAGTGCTGGGATTACAGGCATGAGCCACTGCACCTGGCCAGCATGACATATCTTTATTCATCCTTTTACTTTTAACCTCTTTGTGTCTTTATACTTAACATATATTTTTTGCAGATAGCGTATCACATTAATTTTTATCCAATTTTACAATCTCTGTCTTAATTGGGTGGCTTAGACTTTTTACAGGTTGCTCTAGAGTTTCTAGCATACACTTTTGACTTATTACAGTTTCCCTTCAAGTGATGATGTACTGCTTGACATTTAGCATAAGAATCTTACAGTGGGGTATTTCCCTTGCTACCCTCCTAATCTTTGTATTTCCTTATTATACATTTTGCTTTTATGTATGTTGTAAGTCCCATACTATGTTGTTATGATATTTCATTAAATGGTCGATTATTTCTTAAGGAGATTTAAATAAGAAGTAGAAGATCTTACATATTTACCCACGTAGTTGTCATTTCCAGTGCTCTTCCTCCCTTTATGTAAATCCATATTTCCATCTGATATTGTCCTTTTGCCTGAAGGACTTCCTTTAATATTTACTTAGTGCGGTTCTGGTGATGATAAATTCTTTCAACTTTCATATGCCTGGAAAAATCTCTATTTTGCCTTCACTTTTTCTAAATAGTTACTGGTTTTTTATGGCTTTGAGATACAATTCACATACCATAAAACTCACTCATTTAAATTGTACAATTCAATGGCTTTTAGTATATTCAGAGTTGCACAACCATCAGCACAATCAAATTTATGACACTTTCATTCCCAAAAAGAAAGCCCACATCCCTTAGCCATCACTCCCCAACATCCTCCCATTTCCTCCAATCCTAGGCAAACATTAATCTACTGTCTGTCTCTATAGATTTGCTTGTTCTGGGCATTTCATATAAATGTTATCATAAAATATGTGTTCCTTTATGACTGGCTCCTTTACTTCAGCATATTGTTTTCAAAGTCCATCCATGTTGCAGCATATATTACTACTTCATTTCTATTTCCTGCTGAATAATATTCCATAGTAGGAATATAATACATTTTATTTATCTATTTATCAGCTGATGGACATTTGATGAATTTCTACTTTTTGGCTATTATAAATAATGCTGCTATGTGCTATGAACATTCATGTACACTTTTTTTTCCTTTTTTCACCCTCCCCAAAGTTTTTTTTTTAGAGATGGGGTCTTGCTATGTTGCCCAGGCTGGCCTCAAACTCCTGGGCTCAAGTGATCCTCCACCTCGGCCTCCCAATAGCTGGGACTACAGAAGTATGCCACCACACTTGGTTTCATTATGGTTTTGATCATCATTTCCTGATGGCTAACAATGATTGTCTTTTCATGGGATTACTAGTCATTTGTACATATTATTTGGAGAACTCTTTTCCAATCCTTTGCTCATTTTTAAAATGAGTTGTTTCTTCATTAAGTTGTAAGTGTTGTTTATATATTCAAATACATATATGTATTTCAGATCATATGTATAAGTCTCATACTTATGATTAAAAAAATTTTCTCTCAGAAGTAGATTGTCTTTTCACTTTCTTGAGGGTATCCTTGGAAGCATGAAAGTTTTTTGTTTTTAATGTTGATGAATCCAGTTTACGTATTTTTTATTTTGTTGCTTGTACTTTTAGAATCATAACTCAGAATCCATTGCCTAATCCAAAGTCATGAAGATTGACACCTATTCTATTAAGAGTTATATGGTTTTAGTTCTTACATTTAGATCTTTGATCCATTTTGAGTTAATTTTTATATATGATATGAAGTAAGGGTTTAAATCCATTCTTTTGTGAGTGGATGTCCAGTTTTTCCAGCACCATTTGTTGAAAAGACTATTATTACCCCCCACTAAATTGTCTTGCACCCTATAAAAAATGCATTTACTATAAATGTAAGAAGGTATGTCTGAACTCTCAATTGTATTTCATTCATCTATACGTCTATCCTTATGCCAGCACTGCTTTGCCATGATTACTGCAGCTTCATAGTAAGTTTAGAAATTAGGAAGTGTGAGTCTCCTAACTTTGTTCATCTTTTCCAAGATTGATTTGCCTATTTTGCCTTGTGTTTGAAAGATATTTTTGCTGGATGTAGAATTATAGGTTTACTTTTTACAATACATTGTAGATGTTGTTCCACTCTTTTAAGGTGTGTTATTTCTGAAAAATGCCTGCTGAAATCCTTAGCTTTATTCTCTGTCTGTAATGTGTCTTTTTCTAGCTGCCTTTAAGACTTTATCACTGGTTCTGAGCAATTAGATTATGATGTGTCTTGGTTTATTACTTTGTCACTCAGGCTGGAATGCAGGAGCACAATGTTGGCTCCCTGCAGCCTTGACCTCCTGGGCTCAAGCAATTCTCCCACCTCCCAAGTAGCTGGGACTACAGATAGGCACCATCATGCCCAGCTAATTTTGTTTCTTTTTTGTAGAGATGAGGTCTCACTATGTTTCCCAGGCTGGTCTCAAACTCTTTGATTCAAGTGATCCTCCTGCCTCAGCCTCCCAAAATGCTGGGATTACAGGTGTGAGCCAGAGTGCCCGGCCTTTGTTGAACTTCTTATATGGGTGAATTGATCATTTTTATTAAATCTGGAAAAATTTTTGACTCTTATTTCTTCAGATATTTTTTCTGTTCCCTCTTCTCTCTTATCTCCTTCAGGGACTCAACATTATGCCACCTGCAGTTGTCGCACAGCTCACTGATGCTCTTTTCATTTAAAAATTTTTCTTTCTGCATTTCTTTTTTTCTTAGTTTCTATTGCTATATCTTCAAGTTCACCAATATTTTCTATTGTGTGTAATCTGCTGTTAATACCATCCAGTTTTTGTTTTGTTTTGTTTTTTATCTCAGACACTAGTTTTCATCTCTGGAAGTTCAGTTTGGGTCCTTTAAAAAATATATATTCTATGTTTCTACTTAACTTTTGAATCTATGTAACACATTTATAATAACTATGCTTACCTGGGATTTCTAACATCTGTTTCAATTTCAATTTCCTTCCTTCCTTCCTCCCTCCCTCCCTCCCTCTCTCCCTCTCTCTCTCTCTCTCACTTTCTTTCTCTCTTTCTCTCTCTTTCTTTCTTTCTTGAGACAGAATCTTGCTCTGTCGCCCAGACTGGGGTGCAATGGTACAATCTCGGCTCACTTCAACCTCCACTTCCTTGGTTCAAGCGATTCTCCTGCCTCAGCCTCCCGAGTAGCTGGGATTATAGGTGCCCATCACTGCCTTTTTTTTTTTTTTTTTTT
>NW_012102488.1:238953-239646 GCF_000951045.1 Mandrillus leucophaeus
CATTTTGAGCACATTTGCTGCCTCTTTGGAGGTTGGTAATTTTATTGGATGTGAAACATTATTAATTTCACCTGTTGGGTACTAGATGTTTTTCAGCATTGTTGAGCTTTGATCTAGGATATAGTTATTTGGAAACAATTTGATTCTCTCAGCTCAGGCTTTTACAATTTATTAGGCAGGACTGGAGCAGTGCTTAATCTAGGGCTAGTTATTCCCCACTATCAGGGAGACACCTTTCTGTGTACTCTACCCAGTGCCACGTGAATAATGAGATTTTCAGTCTCAGTGGGAACGGACACTTTTCCTGGCCCTGTGTGAATACTGGGTACCTCTAATCCTTCAGGTGATTTTTTCTACAACCTCAAGTATTTTCCTTCCACACATGCCCTGATTAGTACTCAGTTGAATACTTGAAGATCTCTGGAGTTCTCTCTTCATACAGCTGTCTTTTTTCTAGGACTCTCCTCAGCACAATATAGTCACCTTGATCTTTTTGGACTCTTAGCTCCATCATCTCAACTCGGAGTCTGCCAAACTCAGCCTGGGGTCCCCAACCTTGCACAAAAGCCTGGAAATTCTCTCCAGGCAGTAATCTAAGGCAATCATTGGCTCACCTAGTCTATTTCCCATCTCTCAGGGTTCATGGTTCCTTTGATGACTGATAGCAATGTCTTCATAATTTTTTTTTTTTTT
>NW_012102488.1:241696-247657 GCF_000951045.1 Mandrillus leucophaeus
TCAGCATATTGAAAATATCACTGCTCTGTCTTCTAGTTTTGCTTCTTTCCAACTGAGAAGTCAGCTGTTGGTTTAATTGTTGCATCTTTGACGATAATCTGCCATTCTTTTCTGCTTTTGTGATGTCACCTTTAGAACTGGTGTTCTACAATTCCACTATGTTGCACCCATATGTAAATTTATTTTTATTTATCCTGTTTTAGATTTGTTGGGCTTCTAACATCTGTGGGTAACTTTCATCAGTTCTGAAAAGGTCTCTGCCATTACTTTTTCAAACACTGCCTCTGCCCCAGTCTCTCTTTTCTTCTGGAATTCCAATTAAACATAAGGTAGGCACACACTCTGGTCACCACGCTTCTTGACTTCTCTTCAATATTTTCCATTTCTTTTTCTCTTAGGATTACCCTCTGGGTAATTTTTTCCTATCTATTTTCCAATTCATTAATAATTTTATTGTGTTTAAACTGCTGTTTAAAGACATATACTAAATTTAAAAAATTTATTGAACTAAGATATGTACTGAATTTTTAAAAATTATATTTCATTCATTGGAGATCTGTTTTGATCTTTGCCAAATTTGCTTATTTCTAAGCCCTCACTTATTTTATTCTATTTTCCTTTTTTATTTTTTTTGAGATGGAGTCTTGCTCTCTCGCCCAGACTGGAGTGCAGCTCACTGCAAGCTCCGCCTCCTGGGTTCATGCCATTCTCCTGCCTCAGCCTCCCGAGCAGCTGGGACTACAGGCGCCCACCACCACACTCGGCTAATTTTTTGTTTTAGTAGAGACGGTGTTTCACCGTGTTAGCCAGGATGGTCTCAATTTCCTGACCTCGCGATCCACCCACCTCGGCTTCCTAAAGTGCTGGGATTACAGACGTGAGCCACCGTGCTCGGCCACCTCTCACTTATTTTTTGATACATATTAAACATACTTATTTTATAGCATGTGTCTGATTCTTCCAATAAATACAGATTTCTGAATATCTTACCCTACTACCTATTGTTTCTGCTAGTTTTAATAAATTGTGCCTCTTTTATTCTACTTTTGGTAATCTTTTCATACTGTGAGACGCTTTTTAAGGTAAACGATAAAAGTAGGCTCTTCAAGAATTGATTTGTATTTGTTTCTGCCAACCATCTGATGACATTACCAGCCTAGACTATTTTATATTCTTAGCTTTTTACCCCCAGACATTCAGATAGTGTGAATTCAGGATGGAGACCCATATAATCTTTGTGATTGGAGGTTTCTTTTCTCTTGTATTCAACACCACCTCTTGTTCTTATATATATACTCTTTTGCTTCTATTATACCTATATTTTCACTCAAAAGGTATTATTTAGCCTGCGACAGGATACTTCAGACTAGAAATATTTCTAAGTTCTGGCTCAAGTCTGCAGAGCAGCTATGGCTTAGAAGGACCCCTTTCTGAAACTTTGCTGCTCTGGGGCATTGAACACCTGTGGGGTACAATATACTATGCCCTTCACAAACTCAATGGGCTGGCAAAGGAATTTCATTTTGGGGCAACTACAACAATATTAAAGTTCCATTAATTTGTTTATTTATTTATCTTGTTAAGAGACAGGATCTTGCTCTCACACCCAGGCAGGAGTGCAGTAGTGCAGTCATGGCTTACTGCAGCCTCTCATTCCTGGGCTCAAGTGATCTTTCCATCTCAGCCTCCCAAGCAGCTAGGACTACATGCATGTGTTACCACACCTGGATAATTAAAAAAAAATTTGTTTTGTACACACGGGGTCTCACTATGTTGTCCAGGCTGGTGTTAAACTCCTGGTCTCAAGTAGTCCTCCCACCTGGGCAGGATTACAGGCATGAGCCATGGCACCTGGCCCAAATCCTATGGATTTAATATCACACAAATCACTCTTCACAATTCCCAGTGGAATAGTAGATATTCTTATAAATCTTTTGGTCACTATGTTAGATATGTATTTCTGTCTCTTAACCTTATGGTCATATGGTTGAATTGCATTTCCTGACACTTGGATATATTATACGTCTCTTATTTTACATATATGTAAATAATATAAATATATAAACATACAAATAAATATTATCTATTTAATCTATCCATATAAAATAAGAGACGGGGGTCTTGTTCTCTTTTCCAGGTTGGAGTGCAATGGCATAATCACAGCTCACTGCATCTCAAACTCCTGGGCTTGGGGGATCCTCCTGCTTCCATTTCCTGAGTAGCTGGGAATACAGATGTGTACCACCA
The DNA here is from genome assembly GCF_000951045.1 of Mandrillus leucophaeus. NCBI lineage: Eukaryota > Metazoa > Chordata > Mammalia > Primates > Cercopithecidae > Mandrillus > Mandrillus leucophaeus. The sequence continues at coordinate 243,944 of NW_012102488.1, forward strand.
TGCCCTGCTAATATTTTTTATTTTTAGTAGAGACAGGGTTTTGCCATGTTGCCCAGGCTGGTCTCAAACTCCTTAGCTCAAGCAATCTTCCTGCCTCAGCCTCCCAAAGTGCTGGAATACAGGCATGAGCTACCATGTCCAGCTACCTCTTATAATTGAGGAGGACCATGAAACTCCTTCTGGCTAGTGAGTTATGTCAGTAGTGATGTGTGTCACTTCTGGGACAGATCATTTCAATTTAAGTGTGAGAACTTCCAGAGCTTTCTTTTCCCTCTGTTATGACAACCAGCAGCACTCAAGATGGTGTTTGCTCCAACAGTTTGAGTCCTTAAGTGACTATCATTAGCAAAGCCCTGCTTGCCAATCCATACTAATTACCTATAATAAGTGAGAAATAATCTTCTGTTTATTAAGCCACTAAACTATTAGGGTTGGTAGTTACTGCAGCCAAACCTAGACTATCCTGACATATTAATGATAATGAATTAAACAGAATTCATTATCCAATCAATAACAGATGGAAACTGTATCTCCAAACTGGCACCAGAGTGATTAATGAGGGAAGTAGTTATTGGTCTTCCCCTTACCATATTTGACTGACAAAATGTTTAGAGGGATAGAATAGATCATTATTCAGCTTTCCAAACATAGATACATTTAAAGTCAAGCATAAACCTAATTCCAAAGACGGGTATTCTGGTTATCTACTTATGCATAACATACCACCCCAAACTTGGGGGAGAAAAAAACTTTGTCTCATGATTCTGTGGGTTGACAGCTGGGCATTTTTTGCTTGGGCTCTCTGTGTAGTTGCAGTAAACTGGCAGCTAAGTCAGGAGTCAATTAAAGGTTCGAATGAGCTGAATGTCTGGGATGGCTCATTAAAATGGTGGGCAGTTGAGGCTGACTGTTGGCTGGAAGTTCAGCTGGGGCTGGTTCTTCCTACTGTTTAGGCTTCTTACAACATGGCGGCTGATTCTATGAGGCAGCATCCCAAGTATTCTATGATCAAGGCAGTCATAGTGCCTGCCTAGATTCAAGGAATCTATAGCAATAGACTCTACCTCTTGAAGGATGAGTGGCAAGGTCACACTACAGAAGAGTGTGTGGGAATGAGAGATATCCTATGGCCATCCCTCAGAAATGCAATCTGATACAATGGACTTATATTTAAACTTTTGTATCTGAAGTAGTCAGATGCTAAAATTAGGAGAAATAAAATCTACCAGATTGCTTAAATGATATGTTTTGGAATAAACTATTTAATACCACATATTTTTAAAAAGCTGATTTCCTCTAATTTTTAATTATTCCTTGATGTAAAGTAGTTAAGAAATCAGGATCTAACAAGATACTATTTTACCTACATGTTACCTTTCTTAGCATACAAACTTCTCAAGCTCACTTGTCTCTCTTTTATGATTACCTTCAGCTCCATTTTCACAAGTATCTATGATATAATTCAGTATGAGTTTAATAAAATTAATGATGACAGTTATGCCAGATAACTCCTGGACTTACTAAATTCTATGTTTACTTACTTTTACAAAATTTCAAAAACAATTGAAAATCAAAACAAATGAATGAAAGTAATCTTCAGTGCATATAATTGCTTCATGCAAGTAGTTTTTTCTTTTGTCTCTCTTGTGAATTACCAGTTTCCCCAAATTAATTGCCTTTTTGTCTGTCTCTCCAAATTGATTTAAATAGCTCTGAAGTTAAGAAACATGTCTATTTTGTTCACTATTGTATTCTTTATGCCTAGCACATAGTGGGCACTAAGTAGCTGACCCTGCATATTAACCATATGTCTTAAGCTTACATGTACAGTATCGCATAAGTTGTTCCTTTTCTTTCACATACAAAATTTACTTTAAATACACCAACCCAAATATTCAGGTACTTCTGGCATATTTGCTATAGTGAGTATGGGTCTACCTTAATAGTTTAGATAAGTCAAGGTAAATATTGACAACAGTAACAAAGAATAAATTGAGACTGCTTATTAAGATCCTTTCAAAAATGACATTAATAACAAAAACTGTATTAAAGAGATAACTAAATGCAGTATCTGGAAAAATATCGAGAACTAAGGGCATATTAATTATTTAGTGGAATAACTACTTTATGCATTAGTTTTCTCAAAAGCATGTTTCTATTTTGCTTACCTGCAAAGGAAGTAGAAGGCTCCAATGATAAGTGTTATTAGGACTGCCAACGCCATGAAAGCTTCAAACAGGTTATTTTTAGTTTGGATGCTGGAGCTTGGGAGAAAAACCTCTTCACAACGAGCTCCTGTATAGTTTTCAATACACCTACAGAATACAATTTTAGATAAAGAATTGCATTCTGTGTTTCATTAGCTAGTTTGGAAGAAAAACAGTTTCCAGATGACGTGAAGAAAAAAGGAGACTAATTTTCAGATTGTGAACATGGAATAGACAGGTTTTCCTATAATGCTCACAGATCTACAGTTACAACAAAACAAATGCAAATTTGTTATAATAAAACAAATTTTTACTATCTTCTTTTTCCAGTTTTCCAATTGCTTAGGAACTCCAGAGAATTACAGAGTATGCAGTGTTTTTATCTTCTAGATTTTCAATCATATAAATGTCCATACTTTATCAAAAATTTACTTTTTGTTGTATCTGGTATAATGATCTAAATGCATTTTTCCTTAAAACTGCTAACTGATTATTCCAACCCCATTTATTAAATAATCAATCCACGACCCACTGTTTAACAGTGCCTCCTTTAACATATGTCAGATTTATATAAATAACAGCATTTATTTCTATTCTTCAATGATCTACACCATCTAATCTGAGGCCTTTGCCACACTATTTCAATACTATTACTTTATAATATATTTGAATATCTGGTAGTTCTACTCCTTATTACTTTTTTTTATAGAATTTTAAAAATATTCCCCACTGCCAACTAAATATTTTACAGCCAATTACCTGTAGCTCTCTAAAACTATGTAACAAAGAACCATAATATTTGGTATTACCAATCATTCCTTTTTCCTTGTTAATATGTTCAAAGGATTATAAAACAGAGATTGATATAAATTAACAAGAATGACACTGTTTGGCACCAGATCAATTTCAACATAGTAGCATTTAAAATAAAAAACACTTTAATATTAACGAATATTTATAAAGCAACCCAAAAAGTTATGAAGTCAAGTTGGACAACACTATACTCAGCAATAATTCTGTGTAAAAAAGTGTATGTGTGTATAAAACCAGTTTGTTTTAACCAGATTTTGTCAAGAATAGAAAGGTTAATTCTACTAAATTAATTCTCTTCCTTATTCCTTTCCAGTTTAGGTAGGTATTTAGAAATTTTATCTCTGTTTCTTCCACCTTAGACTAATAAGGATACAGGCCTAGAAAATCAACATGTGAATTAACTACTAGCTTTGACAACTAATGTGATAGTCTAATAAAGCAGTATACAAATAAATAAGAGAAAAAAGAATATCAAGATATAGCACAAAGGATCAATTTGAGTTAGATGAGCATATTAAAGATGTTTCATGAACTTCAAGTCCTACTCAATGTGAGGCAGTGATGTGATTGGTGATAGCTTCCAGGGGAGGTATCAGTTAAGCATAGCAGCAGTCTAGATTCTCTTAAACTACCATAAAGATAAGATTAAGGGGACATAGGGAAAGTAAGGATAGCATATCAGTGGCAAACTTAA
>NW_012102488.1:249435-251341 GCF_000951045.1 Mandrillus leucophaeus
AAAAGAAAGAAAGAAAAAAGAGGCCGGGCGCAGTGCCTCACGCCTGTAATCCCAGCACTTTGGGAGGCCAAGGCGGGCGGATCATGAGGTCAGGAGATCAAGACCATCCCAGCTAACACGGTGAAACCCCGTCTTTACTAAAAATACAAAAAAATTAGCCAGACATGGTGGCAGGTACCTGTAGTCCCAGCTACTTGCAGGCTGAGGCCAGGAGAACGGCGTGAACCTGGGAGGCGGAGCTTGCAGTGAGCCAAGATTGCGCCACTGCACTCCTGCCTGGGCGACAGGGCGAGACTCTATCTCAAAAAAAAAAAAAAGTAATTCAAAGAAGAAAAGATAAGCCAGCTTATATGACTAACCATAAATGTTTTAACTGGACAATAAATACTTTGAGTTGGAAGGAGTCAAGGGAGTGGTGTAAATACAAGTTTGTAATCAGATCAGGGTTTATGCAAATAGAAAAAGGCATACAAAGTAAACCAAGCAACACTAGGTTGTTCTATTGTCTTACAGCTGGGATAAAGCAATCACGTGCTCTTGTGGGAAAGTAGAAACCTGATGGTAATTTTAAGCAAGTCAAAGGATAAACAATCTTATCACTGTTAGGTCAAACCAGAACCTAGGGAAAGGCAAAGACAAATTCAAATATTACATTACTATCCAGGAACTGGATTGGCTAATCTAAAAATGAATTTTAAAATTTCAGATATTTACCAAACAAAAAAGTAAACACTGCCTACCAATGACTGTGTACAAGGATTCTACTTTTAAAGCTCTAGCTCATTTATGAAAATGTTATGACTTCGGTGATGACACAATTATCAAATTTGAGGCAAACAGAATTAATCGACTCCTTCAAAAGTAAATGTGCGTTAAGTGGATATAGACAACTGGTAGTACTAGCACAGCATTTACACAAAACACAAAGAGGTCATGTTGCACCAGCATTTACCCAGAACTACGTAGCTCTCAGTCTTTATGTAAGTAACTCTCTTGCTAAATTACTTCTGGACCTTACTTCTGCACAGACTGCCAAGTAGCAAACAGTTGTGCCATCTAATGAGGTGAATACTAGGCAATAAGGGATCACCCATGTTTTCCTGGAATTGAAGATGGATGCTGGAATAGGTACAAATACTCCAGTAGGTGAGAAATTCCAGAATTCTGAATCCAAGTTACACAAATTTGTTTTCTGGCTGAAGACCGCCAATTATCTGCTCCCAAACACAGAAGCTACATTGAGTACATTGACATGAAATACATTCATTCGATTCTATGGCACTGAAGGAAGCTGTTACAACATAGGAGGCCTTTCACATGAATAAAATAACTCAGTTTTTAGTCACGTAAACAAACAGCACCATTTAGCTCCAAGAAAGATTATTGGACTGTGAAATGGAAAAAACTGGTGTCTTCACCCTATTTCCATGCTTGTTGGCTATATGATCTTGGGCAAGTCACTTAAGACTCTGTAAAATCAAAATAACATCACGTGCTTTAACTATTTCCTAAGGCTAGAGTCAGAATAAAGCAAGAATGTCTGAAAGTGCTTTGAACACTGAAACACACTATACAAGTGTGTTTACGAGGAATAAAATACCTAAGAAAAATTATAACTAGAAAAGCTTAAGAGCATGGTGATCAATAAATGTGCTATCATTTCTCAGGAAAAAAAACCCCATGTTTACAATATTATAAAAGACTTCGCTAACCAAAGGGAGATGCAATGTCAGTGCCACTTCACTTGGGCTGGTCTATCCTGGAAAGAGAAAGTCTAATATTGGCATACATCAAATTTGGCTTCCACTTGACACTCTGTGTCAATCAAAGTTCAATTTGCAACTTATGAAAAATGGAAAAAAATAAATAAAAAATAAAACTATTAGACGTGTTCAATAAAACAACA
>NW_012102488.1:251391-251782 GCF_000951045.1 Mandrillus leucophaeus
CTATTTTTTAAAATAGAATTAAGTAGGCAACAATTATCTGTCACTGCTAAAGGTTTTTTAAGGAAAAAATTTAGCCATGAGAGCAATTCCTGTCATGCTTTTAAAATAACTCTCAAGTTTTTAAATAATGTTAAAGATGGGGCTCAGTTTCCATTCTCGAAAAAATAACCAGAACCATAGATAAGTAATCCTGAAATGAGATAGTATAATTATTTTTGATAAAGAAGATCTCTTTTAAAAGCTATAAACTCATTACTCATTACTTCAGGCTGTTCAAGTAAGATTGAAATTCAGGCCGGATACAGTGGCTTATGCCTCTAATCCCAGCACTTTGGGAGGCTGAGGCAGGAGGATGGCTTGAGCCCAGGAGTTTGAGACCAGCCTGGGCAAC
>NW_012102488.1:252298-253506 GCF_000951045.1 Mandrillus leucophaeus
TCAAGAGATTCTCCTGCTTCAGCTTCCTGAGTAGCTGGGACCACAGGTGTGCACCACCACACCCAACTAATTTTTGTATTTTTAGTACAGACAGGATTTCACCATGTTTCCAGGCTGGCCTCAAACTCCTGACCTCAAGTGATTCGCCTGCCTCGGCCTCCCAAAGTGCTGGGATTAGAGGTGTGAGCCATCATGCCTGGCCGCAAAATCTTTATTCTTTTAAGATTGACTGTTACCCAGATAACTTATATGCTGAAATGAACTACATATTGTATCTAACAAACTACATATTGTATCTAAATGTACTACATGTTGGGTATAAATAAGTTTTCATAGAGAATAATCCATATTTGTCACTAGGAAGGATATTGTTTATAATTTCATTGTGAAGGACTATAATTTCTTAGCTTAAGTCAGTCACTGAAAATTGGAAACATTTTATTTACTAAAACTAGCTAAGGCACAGTGAATGAAGAAGCATGTTGAACAAATGGTGAGAGTAAGCAACAGCAGTGTAAACGCCTGACCCTCATTACTGACTGTGTGCATTCGCTAGTCTTCTCCAATGGAGACTTTTTGGGGAAAACACCCATAGAATGCTGGTTGAGTCATGAAAGTACTGAGACAAAACTTTATAATTCGTTGATTTGCTTAATGTTGTCTTTTTTCTCCATATTAACAAAATATATGATTCAAGTCTTTACTCTCCTTACTTTGCTGGCCTCAAAAAATGATCAGGGAGGAAATCTAAAACTGACCTAAAAAATAAAGTCTAAGGCTGGGGGCAGTGGCTCACACCTGTAATCCCAGCACTTTGGGAGGCTGAGGTGGGCAGATCACGTGAGGTCAGGAGTTCGAGACCATCCTGGCCAACATGGTGAAACCCCGTCTCTACTAAAAATACAAAAATTAGCTGGACATGGTGGTGGGTGCCTGTAATTCCAGCTACTCAGGAGGCTGAGGCAGGAGAATCATTTGAACCCGGGAGGCGGAAGTTGCAGTGAGCCAAGATTGTGCCACTGCACTCCAGCCTTGGCAACAGAGCAAGACTCCATCTCAGAAAAAAAAAGTCTAGTGCTGGGTACACTGGCGTGCAGCTGAGTGTGTAACATCTCAGTTACATGGGAGGCTGAGGTGGGTAGTTGGCTTGAGGCCAGGAGTTTGAGACCAGCCTGGGCAACATAGCAAGATCCCTGTCTCAAAACAAA
>NW_012102488.1:254241-255499 GCF_000951045.1 Mandrillus leucophaeus
TCTGTTGTTTCCTGACTTTTTAATGATTGTCATTCTAACTGGTGTGAGATGGTATCTCATTGTGGTTTTGATTTGCATTTCTCTGATGACCAGTGATGATGAGCATTTTTTCATGTTTGTTGGCCACATAAATGTCTTCTTTTGAGAAGTGTCTGTTCATATCCTTTGCCCACTTTTTGATGGGGTTGTTGGTTTTTTTCTTGTAAATTTGTTTAAGTTCTTTGTGGATTCTGTATGTTAGCCCTTTGTCAGATGGATAGATTGCAAAAATTTTCTCCCGTTCTATAGGTTGCCTGTTCACTCTGATGATAGTTTCTTTTGCTGTGCAGAAGCTCTTTAGTTTAATTGATCCCGTTTGTCAATTTTGGCTTTTGTTGCCATTGCTTTTGATGTTTTAGTCATGAAGTCTTTGCCCAAGCCTACATCCTGAATGGTATTGCCTAGGTTTTCTTCTAGCATTTTTAAGGTTTTAGGTCTTACAATTTTAAGTCTTTAATCCATCTTGAGTTAATTTTTGTATAAGGTGTAAGGAAGGGGTCCCGTTTCAGTTTTCTGCATATGGCTATCCAGTTTTCCCAACATGATTTATGAAGTAGAGAATCCTTTCCCCATTGTTTGTTTTTTGTCAGGTTTGCCAAAGATCAGAAGGTGGTAGATGTGTGGTATAATTTCTGAGGCCTCTGTTCTGTTCCATTTGTTTATGTATTTGTTTTGGTACCAGTACCATGCTGTTTTGGTTACTGTAGCCTTGTAGTATAGTTTGAAGTCAGGTAGTGTGATGCCTTCAGCTTTGTTCTTCTTGCCCAGGACTGTCTTGGCTATACAGGCTCTTTTTTGTTTCCATATGAAATTTAAAGTAGTTTTTTCTAATTATGTGAAGAAAGTCAATGGTAGCTTGATGGGGATAGCACTGAATCTCTAAATTACTTTGGGCAGTATAGCCATTTTCAAGATATTGATTCTCCTATCCATGAGCATGGAATGTTCTTCCATTTGTTTGTGTCCTTATTTCCTTGAGCAGTGGTTTGTAGTTCTCCTTGAAGAGGTCCTTCATATCCCTTGTAAGTCTTATTCCTAGGTATTTTATTTTCTTAGTAGCAATTGTGAATGGGAGTTAATTCATGATCTGGCTCTCTGTTATTGGTGTATAGGAATGCTTGTGATTTTGCACACTGATTTTGTATCCTGAGACTTTGCTGAAGTTGCTTTTCAGCTTAAGGAGATTTTGGGTTGAGATGACAGGGTTTTCTAAATATAC
>NW_012102488.1:257874-261540 GCF_000951045.1 Mandrillus leucophaeus
TATAAAATTATGTTTAAATATTATAAATAATATGTTAATGGGCCTTTCCATTGTAGAAGTGTTTCACTGTTCATGTTTTGGTAAAACTTTAAGGGTTCAGGACCATAAACCAGGAACAGCTGGAAAGACTTACACTCTTAAATCACCAGACACTCAATTAAACCACAGTTCTCAATGGACAGTATTCATGCTGGCATCTTACCTTCCCAGGCTTCAGGTCTCAACAACCTTCTAATGCAGGGAAAATCTCATGCCCCAACTTGGAATAAGACAAAGAGAAGCCAGCATCAGTTCACTTCCTGACAAAAGAAGTTAAGTATTAGAGCTGGGCAAAAGTCACAGTTGTTACTCTGCATGGTATTCCTATGTAGAAAATGAACTCTTACTGATGACATAATGGAGTATTTGCCAGCTGCCTTCCAAAGAAAATAATGGATGATAAAGACAGTAATCAAAAGGATAACCAAAATTTGGAAGCAAATGCATAATTTGGTATAACTTCATTGTATAAGAAGGAAATGAAAAATCTTTAGAGTATACGTTGCCTTTCATTAGCCTTCAGCTTCTTTGAACAGCAATGAGCTAACCTGAGTTAGTTCTGAAAGGTAGTTTCTACTCTTGGATATGTGACACAAATCAGTAAGACAAACTCAGGTAAAGAAAAGTAGACCTCAGAGAGAAGGTAAGTATGTTCCCATAGTTTCATCACCATATCCTGCCATGTGTGCTTATTGTAAGCACAGTGATCTGGCAAAATGTGAGGGTTAAATAAAATTTATACTCTTTTTAAGTTTCATTCTAAGCATGGTGAGGTCAAGAAAGATGTATCAGTTGTTACTGCCAAGAACACTAATGAAGAATCTTTATCAGAAGTAAGGTTACTAAAATAAAAAGTGTTAACAAAATGCATAGCTGAACAGAAGAGTTGTTTCATGCATTTTAAACTGTTCTTTTATTATAAGCTTCAAGGCTGCTATTTCCATGCTTTAAGGTGTTTCTGAAGATCAATCTAATTCTTGATGTTTAAAAGCACGTGGTATGGTGCCAAAAGTCAAAGTAAAGAGGACTTTGTTCTAATTAATATCGCAGAGACATTCTGAACTTTGTTCTTTGAACTACAACCTTCTACTAAATTTACAGATGAAAAGGCAAAGTCTTATCTAATAAGGGTGCCAAGAGCCAGTCTATCTTAACCATTTGATCTTAAGAAAGCCTTAAAAATTTCTGGGATTAATAAAACAATTCATAAAATCCTGGCAACTCCTTTTGAAAACTGAGTTTAGTAAAACACATAGCAAGCTCCAGCAAAATTGCTGAGAGACCAAAATACAATTGAGACAACACGTCCAATGTAGAAGCACAATAAATGTTGGTTTTCAAATTATAAGTGAAACTCAACCTTAATCATTTTACTTTCATATAACTAGCGTTTCATATATTATATGTTTGTACTCTTAAACTGCTTCTCTTAAATTGATTTCAGTCTTTGTTTTATCACCTGACAAATTATAATTCCACCTGTTGAAGGTTGGGGCTGCTACTATTGTAGACAGGGGACAGAGCTGGGTCTCAGCCTAGGCAGCAGGGACGGTCCCAGGTCTGAGCCTGTGACTGTATGGGCAGGTATTGGTTGGGAATGACCCTCAGGGAGGGCCCTGGTGAAACCAGACCTTACCAAGTCACTCTGGATAATTATTCCAATGGTAATTCTTTACCAAGTTAAACCTCCTCCCATCACAGAGTTTCACCTCCACACTGTGCAATGTTTGGCTCTGAAGTGATCCTCTGGATGGGTCACAAGATGCATGGAGGAAAGTGAGATAGCAAGAAAAGGCCTCATCTAGCTAGGGATGCAGGGATAGGTGAAGACAAACTGCCTGCCCCCATGCTTGCTCTGAGAATCTCGTAAGTTCCAGCTGAAATGTTAAAAGATTAGGGCCTGGCTGACCTTGTGTCTAAGTTGGCCAAGAAGTCAAGGATTGCTTCCTGGATTGTTCTCTAAAGAAAGACTGAAGCAGACAACAGAAAAAGATGACCAGGTGTCCTGTCAAATGCACCTTTCTGGGTTATCTGATTCTATAAGTACCTGCGATTTTCACTGTCTTCGAGCTATTTTACAACTCTGTAAATTGTAGAAAACTTATGCTAATGCAAATGAATTTTGTCCAGTATAATACAACAGATTGCCCTGTGGATACCGACTAGTTTCATATCTATTTGTAAATTCATTTCAACATGTCTGATTACCTGTACATATGCTGTCTCTTATACACATCTAGATGTGTATAAGAGACAGTGGTAATTCTTTACCAAGTTAAACCTCCTCCCATCACAGAGTTTCACCTCCACACTGTGCAATGTTTGGCTCTGAAGTGATCCTCTGGATGGGTCACAAGATGCATGGAGGAAAGTGAGACAGCAAGAAAAGGCCTCATCTAGCTAGGGATGCAGGGATAGGTGAAGACAAACTGCCTGCCCCCATGCTTGCTCTGAGAATCTCGTAAGTTCCAGCTGAAATGTTAAAAGATTAGGGCCTGGCTGACCTTGTGTCTAAGTTGGCCAAGAAGTCAAGGATTGCTTCCTGGATTGTTCTCTAAAGAAAGACTGAAGCAGACAACAGAAAAAGATGACCAGGTGTCCTGTCAAATGCACCTTTCTGGGTTATCTGATTCTATAAGTACCTGCGATTTTCACTGTCTTCGAGCTATTTTACAACTCTGTAAATTGTAGAAAACTTATGCTAATGCAAATGAATTTTGTCCAGTATAATACAACAGATTGCCCTGTGGATACCGACTAGTTTCATATCTATTTGTAAATTCATTTCAACATGTCTGATTACCTGTACATATGTGTGTGGTTTGAATTCTCCGTTAAGCCAGTTTTTACATCTATTGGTTCCCTCATTAATCAGTTCCTTATTAACTGTAAAAACAATAAGGGTTTTAGTTTTTATAGCTTGACCATCTCATGATCTTTGTAGAAGGTGATATAGATCTATCCCTATTGGGTGAGAGATGACAGAGAATCTGGTTATACTTTTTAAAAAATTGTCTATTTTCTTTTAGCTCAAATCAATTAAATATGTTATGCCCACTGGGAAGGAGAACACCTCTTTGATTTTGGGCCAGAGAGATTTTGTGTTTCTGTGTTTACTCTTGACTTGTGCCAAACTTGTACACATGAAGCTGTAAGCTCTGTCTCTATGGGTCCAAAATTCAGAAAGGCCTATCCCTCTCATTATGTGAGGTATAATATCCTATCTACAGAGGATATTATTAATTACAGTATAATGTCTCATAAATTCAAGGAGCTCTGTTCTTATTGACTTATAGAGATAAATAAGTTCTTATGTAATTTGAATATTCTTAAAATTCCCAGAAAAAGGAAATTGGACTTCTAATGCTTTAAATGTGCTAAACTCAAATTCTTCTCACCAAAACTAAGAAATATTTTTTAAAAATCTAAGTTCATAATAACAGTAAAATTATGAACAGTGCCACAATAAACATATGTGTGCATGTGTCTTTATAGCAGCATGATTTATAATCCTTTGAGTATATACCCAATAATGGGATTGCTGGGTCAAATGGTATTTCTAGTTCTAGATTCTTGAGGAATCCCCACACTGTCTTCCACAATGGTTGAACTAATTTACACTCCCAC